>NC_062570.1:81025000-81346785 GCF_022837055.1 Prionailurus viverrinus
AAATATGTTTATTATCTAGTAATTTCACTTTGAAATATTTTCTCTTTAAAGGAAGTAACCTTCACCTGCACTGAAAGGTGTTTATTGCAGTGATTTATATAATAGGGAAATAGGTAGAAAATAAATCAATGGTGGAATAAAAATAGTATGGGTGATTAATAATGATATAATAGTCTGATGATGTATTTTATAATCATAAATATAATGTATATAAACATTTAGGAATATAGAAATGTTTATTCTAAAATAATACAATATAAAAATGCATAGCAAATATTGTTGTAACTATGGAAAATATGTAGTACACATAAAAATGAAAATAAATATACCAAACTGTTAATACAGTCGTCTCCAGGTGGTGGGATTACAGATGGTATTTTCAGACAGAAAGCCATGCTGGTTTCCAGTTTTTTGAGGTGATGCCTGGGGTTAGCAGGCATAATTATGATTATCAGCTCACAATTTTGGATCCTTCAAGCTCTCAGGTTTCTGTACACCTGGGGAGGATGAACAGAGGTGTGGATGCTATAGGAGATGTGCAGAGCTTTGCCGAGCAGGGACTCATCAAATAACACAGACGATGTCTGCTCAACTTCTGCTTTTTTTTTATTACTTATTACAGACTAAAAACCACAGAAAATAAATCTGAATATACATATGCTATGCATATAATTGAGAAACAGAGAGAGAGGCTGAGAGAAAAACATCATCAATCTGTTAATGATGTAATGATGGAAAGCTCTGGGTGGCGGAGTAAGGTGACAGGTGGTATTTTTACTTACATTCACACTTTTCAGTATTTTCCAACTCTACAACAATCAACATGAACTCTTATTATAATCACAAATTCAATAAAGAGTTTAATAACATTAACCATCTGTATCAGTTTGTTAGGCCTACCATAGCAAAGTATCACAGACTGGGTAGCCTAAACAACAGAAGTTTATTTCCACACAGTTCTAGAGTCTGGACATGGGAGATTAAGGTAGGTTTCTTTCTTCTGAGGCCTCTCTCCTTGGTTCTGTCTTTAAACAGTCTTTCTTCTGAGCACATCTGTGTCCTAATCTCCTCTTCTTATAAGGACAAAAGTCATATTGAATTAGAGGTCACCCTAATAATCTAGTTTAAACTTAATCACCTCTTTAAAGATCCTCTCTCTAAATACAGGAACATTCTGAAGTACTGGGAGTTAGGGCTTCAACATAAGAATTTTGAGGATGTATAGCTGCCCTACGCCCAGCTCACAACACCATTATAGTTATTTGTTCTTTTTTTTTTATTTATACATACTTATTTTGAGAGAAAGAGAACATGAATGGAGACAAGGCAGAGAGAGAGAGGGAGAGAGTGAGAGAATTTGAAGCAGGCTCCACACTGTCAGCACAGAGCCTGACGTGGGGCTTAAACCCACATCCTGTGAGATCATGACCTGAGCCGAAATTACAAGTCAGATGCTCAACCAACTGAGCCACCCAAGTGCCCCTATAGTTATTTGTTATTAAGTTAGTAGACATCATATAATCTTGTACTCTCTTTATCCCTTCTTCCCATGAAACAGAGGAAGAAACTAGAATACTTAACTGGGTTAAAGGACTTAAGAATGCCTAAGCTGGTTGTACCATGCCAATATCTAATAATAATCTGAATGATTTTCTCTGACTCCAAGGACTCTGCTATTCCCATCCTGAAAGTGCCTATCTTTGCAGCACGTACATTCCTTAGAAAAAAGCCAGCACAAGGTGGGGTAAGTGTGAGGGAGGAATATGGGTATTGGCATCAGACAGACTTGTGTTTAAATTTCAGGCCTGCCACTTACTTGTAGCATGACCTTAGATAAATGACCTAATTGGATTTCAGCTTTATCATCAGTAAAAATCAGGACAATATGTAATGTTTATCATTGTTTTGAGTGGTATAAGCAAAGATGTTTAAAGTATTAGATACTTAATAGCATTCTAGTTCAGCATCTCTTTTTCTTGCTCTCCTTCTTTCTTTTTTTTTTTTTTTTTTTTTTGGTTTGACATTTCAACTGGATTTGAAATAATACAAACACATACCTACATATCTCTCCATCTAAATCTTCCCCTTTCTAATGGGAACATGGGTGATCTATCACTTTTCCAAAAGATGTGGCTAGGTATAAAACAACCACTTATCTTTAAAGAGTTGGCCTATAGGGCAATGCACAGATTCTTAGATTTCCTGGTTATAAGTTTTCAAATGGAACAATGCCTGAAAATAGGGTCCTCCTACAACCTTTGTCAAATTGAGTCCCAAGTTATTTTTCTTAAAGAAAAGGAAATTTTTATGTCTCATTTTTCTCCATTCATACAAGATGAACAATATAAATTTGACTTTGTAATATGAGTATATATGTAATGAGGTGTACAGGCAGATTAGTTATACAAAATAACTATTTTCTATATAAAAAAAACACATTAGAATATGTAAGCTTGAGAATTGGGCAAAAAGAACAATCAGAGAGTAGGCACAACTCTTCTATCATCTTAATTATTTAAAACTGCAGCCTCTTTAGCAAACTACCTTAATCTGGAAATTCAAGTAATTAAATATGCATTTTTTTTTAATTTTTATTTTTCAACGTTTATTCATTTTTGGGACAGAGAGAGACAGAGCATGAATGGGGGAGGGGCAGAGAGAGAGGGAGACACAGAATCGGAAACAGGCTCCAGGCTCTGAGCCATCAGCCCAGAGCCTGACGCGGGGCTCGAACTCCCTGACCGCGAGATCGTGACCTGGCTGAAGTCGGACGCTCAACCGACTGCGCCACCCAGGCGCCCCTTAAATATGCAGTTTGATTAGAAAATCATGCACAAATTCAGCTACTTCACTATGCAGCTTGTCCATTCTATTATACAGGAAACCTAGGGAAAGACACTGCTGAGTCTGTAAGTTATTCAATGGAATGAGCCAAGAATGTATCTTTATTTCAATGATAACACTCCTGCTCTTTTACAAACACACCTCCACCATCACCATCAGAATAATCAGTTTATTTCTGTTCGTTTTGACAATGAACTGCCACCTGCCAATGGTGATAATATAACACAACACTGACAAGAAAAACTACAAAATTATATATTAGAAACCCAGCTAATTATTTAGCTCTTTGCAAGAAAACAACACAAAATAACCTGTGGTAGAAAAATGGAGGTGTCATTCTTTCTTGTCTCCAGTCATCAGCAGAACTCCTTTGCTGTAGAAGCAACAGGCTTTGGAGTCATGTAATTGAATGTGAATCACAATGTCATCAGTTGTGATAACGCAGTAAGTTAATGCAGAGTTTCCTGGGCTGCGGTATTTTATGGAGAGTGAAATTAAGCAGTAATAACAAAAATCTGAATTGCCAACATAAAATTTTGACATAAAAACAAATAAACCAACAAACAGAAGAGAGAATATTTCAACACTATTTCATAAGAAAGGGTATTTTAACATCCAAGATATTCAAAGAATGATCAATTCTTTCAAAATAGATGATCATTCTTTGAACTGAATTTAGGGGGGGCAGACAGAAAAAGAAACAAATTCACAGAAATGTCACTATTACATAATTCTTTCATTTTTCCATGTCCCTTTTTCTATGTCTCTAGACTATTGAAAACTTCATTACATTTATCTGCAGATCAGTGCGTACAAAGGACTGACAAAACTGATTTGTCTTGTATTCTTCAACTGTAAAGTAAGAATACTGCCAATTACTCTCTAAATATTGACTCAAATGTAACATGAGATAATGGATGTAACAGCCAGTGGGAAATATATAGTAAGTGCTAAACAAATTTGAATTAATCTCTTGGCTCCTTTCTTGATTTAACACAGTCAAGGAAAAGGGCAAAGCGCCCATTCCAGCCTGGAATTCCTTTATCATTTATTAGCTGTAAGGACTTGGGAAAATACATGTATGAGTCTATAATAGGCTAAATGATGGCCCCCAAAGATATCAGGCTCTAATCCTTGGAACTTATAAATGTTATCTTTTATGGGAAAATGGTGTTTGCAGATGTGATTAAGTTAAGGATTTTGAGATGTAGAGATGAGCCCGGATTCTCCAGGCTCACCCTAAACACAATAATAGGTATTGCAAGAGGGAGGCAAAAGGAGATTTAAAAAACACACAGAAGGTAGGCAGTGAGAAGGTGAAACAGAGAGATTTAAAGATGCTTGCCTTGAAGAACAGAGGGATGAAAGCACAAGCCAAGATGGAGAAGCCACCAGAAGCCAACAAAGGCAAGGAATAGATTTGCCTCTAGAGTCTCTAGAAGGAATGCAGTCCTGCCACAACCTTGATTTCGGTCCTGCTATGCTATTTGGGGACTTGTGGTCTCCAGTATTGTGAGAGAATATTCCCTGTTGTTTTTAGCCATGAAGTTTGTAGTAACCTGTTACAACAACCACAGGAAACTCATACAGCCTTCTTAAGATGATTGGGTAGGCTGATCTGATATTTGTGTCTTATGGGAAGGGAGCAGGGAGTGGAAGAATAATAAATCTTCCTCAAGGTAAAATACCCAAGAAGAATGGATGATTTTCATTATAATTCATGTACATCTTTGTCTTCAACACAAACATCCCATTAATAAATTACAAAGCTGAACACAGACATTTCCCCTTCTGCCTGAACCTGCTGAGAAGGCCAGACACAGACCGTTCCGCTTTCACCTCTAGCTAATTTTTTTTTAATTCTTTGTCCTCATAAGCAATTAACTAACATGAGAATGTTGTCCGCCTCAAACTAGCTAAGACAGAAATAAACATTTCCTATTTAGTTAACTGAATGAGACTGCCTCTGAGTGTAAAACAATCATGTAGTTCACTCCACCTGCAACTTGCTTACCTGTTCCTGTAAAGTTTAAGGCAAACACCCTAGAGGCACTCCCAGTTTGATTTGGCACGCACACACCCTATTGCGATAGCCTGAGTAAAATCAACTTAATTACCTGGTGTATTTTGACTTTAACATAAATTATTTATCAAAATAAAATGTGTAATTACAAGGGCCTAGATCAATGGGCCCTGTGACTGAATTAACAGCTTTTAAAAATAAAGTAGATGGAATAACTTAACAGTTATTCTTGGCACGTCTTCAAGTTTGATTATGTGTTCCCTGCCTGTTGCCCTAACCCCGTTATTGGTATTAATTGCTTCATTCTACATTGCAAGAAAGACCAATTAGAGCTTCCATGACCTTTTCCTAGTACATTCTAAAAACCCAGTGTAAGTAAGTCAAATACATAATTGGACAACCAGAAATTCTAGTAATAAGAACTATCTGTGACACATTAAAAAACAAAACAAAATAAAATGAACAAGCAAGAAACCCCTCCAGTACTCTCTGCTTATTTATTTGAGAGATGGAAGGGGTGAGCAGGCAAAAACAACTACAATTTATTTCAAAGGGAAAAACTGGAATTAAGTACCATACTGTTTAGAGTATTTTTGCACATTCAGCCAGTATTTTAACAATATCACCTTTTACGCATGTATTAAAAATTACTGCCTTAATACTGTATAATGATTAAGAAAATGTCAGAAACTGGAAGAAGTTATAAGACAGAAAATAAGATGCTAAATCACAGCAATGACTCTGAGCCAAGTGATAGCTAGTATTATGAGTGTTAGGCTGGAGAGTGGCAGTTCTAATAAAGACCTTCCACTGACTCAGCTGACTCCAGGAAGGTCACACTCCTCTGAACTTTAATTTACTCATTTGTAAAGTGAAAGGGTTCTATTTATTTAAATCTCTGATCTCTCTAGATTGAAAGGATGCAATTTTATTCAACAAATTTTGAATGTCTGTTAGGGCAAGGACATTTATTGGTAGGTACAGACGTGAATACGCAGATTCTTATAGACAATGTTCCCAAATTGCTTTAATCTGGTTCAAGTAGAGAAGCCGCATAGGGCAGGTGGATAAATAAATCCTTATGCAAGTAAATAAGATACATGAAAATAGCAGCGATAGTATTTGAATAAACCAAGAACCATGGAGGCAGAAAGGAAGAAGACAATATGCATCTTGAGAGAGTGGAAGAGTCTGACCCATTAGGATCATTGATTAGACATAGATTAATACCTTTGTACATTTGCGCTTTTCACAATTACTTTAAATGTTGCCTACTTTTTGCTTTGACTTTACTCCCCCAAATGAATATGGCTACCATTTTTAAGATATCCTTAAGATGTCTTACATCACAGAGATGCAATCACATCACTTCATGCTCTAAGTCTGTACATTATAGGAGGACAGATGTGAGGATTGGTACTTGATGGGAAATGCAGTCAGCTGGTCCAGAGACCTCAGAAACTATCCGTCATGTCTGCAATATCTGGAGGCTAGACGATCTTCTTGAAAAATAGCGCAGAAGTGAGGATGCTGCATGTGAAGCCAATCTCCCCAGATGGCTTGATGCACTGACGCATCTTAGCCAGAGTGGCAATGGTGTGTGGTCTCTGTGACTGACACCGCAGGAAATGAATGGCCTAGGGATTTTATTTTTAAATCAACTATTTGCCAACAATTCATCTATGCCTGAAATACCACACAGTAAACAGAATGCAATATCAAATGAGGATTTCACAAATTATTGCCAAATTCAGTTTTAATTTGAAAGTGCTGGCAAAAGTTTCTCTCCTCTACTCTAGGACGTATTTTCTACTCATCCTCTCCCATCATTGTCCTTTTACAATGCCATGCTGTTAAATAAACTCCCCTTGTTAAAAAAAAAAAAAAAAAAAATATATATATATATATACACACACATAGGAAATGGAGCATGAGGTCTTGGCACCGACTAAAAGCCATTGTTACTTTTTCATTCCCTCAGTTGGTATGAAGTATATGTGTGTGTGTGTGTGTGTGTGTGTGTGTGTGTGTGTGTGTGTATGAATGCTTTTTGCCTCTGAGAATTGGAAACACTGCAAAACCTATTTAAATCAAGCATAAAAGATAGATCCCTAAGGTAAAAGGACTGCATAATTTCTTTAATTCTCGCTACACTATTAAACAATTGAGGCACTTTTACAAGCTGCAGAAAAATGAGTTGGAGCAGGCTCATCCTTTCCCTGTGTCACTTCAGTGTTATCATTTAAACAATATTGCTAAGACTCCATCCATTTTAGAGAAACCTGAACAAATCCCAAACTGAAATTTTTACACTCCTTTAAGCTCTTGTTGATTTATTTCAAGTTTTATCTAACTACTAGAGAGAACCACACATAAGACCATTTTCTAAATAGCCCTGCCAGGCTTCCAGAAGTTGCGTGTAGTATGTAAAACCTATAAATATATCTAAGACTAAGCATGTCTCTAATACCAACCTAGGAACCCTTATCATGGCTCATGTAACTTATATATTTAACCTTTTTCTGAGAAGAAGCCAATAACTAATATCAACCATAATGTTTTGAAAGAATACAAGACACTTGCCAGTGTTTATCACTAATTGGAGTATTCTGGGTAAATTTAGGCAAAACAAGAAGCAAAATTTAGGCAGAAAAAAAATGTTTCCATAACTCCAAATAGTTTCTCTACATTCTTCCTATGGGCTACAAAGAGAGCAGGATTATCTTTTTGCTATTGGGGATTTATAAAATGCAACAAAGTGTTCCCCCAGCTCAAGATTACACATACCCTGTGCTGCTTAGCTTGGGACTATCATGATGCTCACGCAATAAGCAAAGATTTTTTTAAGTGGGACTCTGCCTCAAGAAAACACATAGTGATGGGGCAGCACAGTTTAAGGTACATGCAACTGGAAAGTTGTGTCCTGTGTGTCCCCCTACTATTTACCCTTCGTACACTTCTCAGGGTGATCTCTGTGAAACATAAATCTTCTCATACTGTCCATATGCTTAAAACCCTTCAGTGGCCCTTTCTCCATCCTATTTCATGGTCAAAACAGGCTATATATTTAATGCGTGTCTTAAAAAATGAATTTAGTATATCCAATTCAAGATGTTTCAATTTAAGATAAATATATTCAAGCAAAATGAGACTATAGTTTAGTTATTGCATAAATAATAGTGTAGGCAGCATAATATTTGGCAAAAATTATGATGGTGGGACAGACCTAACTGAATTTGAAAAACATTGGGGCTCCTAGGTGGCTTAGTCAGTTAAGTGTCCAACTCTTGGTTTTGGCTCAGGTTATTATTTCATAGTTCGTGAGTTCAAGCCCTGCATCAATCAGGCTCCACGCTAACAGTGTAGAGCCTGCTTGAGATTCTCTCTCTCTTTCTCTCTGTCCCTCCCCCACTCATACTGTCTCTGTCAAAATAAATAAACTTAAAATACTAAAGTTGAAAAAAGTTGGTCTAGAATAAAATCCAAACTCCTTGTGGAAAACAGAGTATTCCATTAATTTCTCTATTCTTCTGGCCTTACCTTTTTAGAGCTCCATTTCCTGTCCTCTACGACCTGTTACCTTAACACACCTCTAGGAGCTCCCTGCACCTCCAGACCATTTCATTTACTTCTGATTTTTCTGGGGCTTCTGTCCAAGCTGTGCGTTCTTTCTGGAAAGCTATCTCCTTATTTGGACACCTCTCTCACTCTCTCTCACTCTCTCTCTCTCTCTCCCCTGCACCCCACCCCACCCTCTCTTGTGCACTTGAACTACTTGTATTAAAGTATATTCTCCATACAATTTCTCATAATAATTGGTTTAACACTTACTTCCACTAGGATGACTTTCCTAGTCCCTACTCTAATTCTCTCCATCCTATAAATCTGGCCAATTCTCCTGTGCCCCTACATGTACTTTGATCATTCCTGTCACAGCATTGCTATTACCTACTTTGCTGAAGTCCTTTATATTCATCTCCTCTATTCACTCTATCCAAAGGACTCTATTAATGATATAAAACTCCAACCAATTATGCTGAACAAATGAATTGTGTCCACTGCTAATTAGTAACTCATGAAATGCTTCTATTCCCAAAATAATAACATTGCTAGATTTTTATCATTCTGATATTATCTTACAAGAAACAATGAGGCTTTTTGTTGATAATTCATTTCCAATGCATAAAATGATATGAAGTCATGTTAGCTGTTTCTGTTAATATAATTTAACATTTTTGACATATGTCCACACATTCTTTGATATTCTTCTCTTTAAAAGTAGATCTTGGAGTGCCTGGGTGGCTCAGTCAGTTAACCATCTGACTATGGTTCCAGTCATGGATCTCATGGTTTGTGGGTTCAAGCCCCACTTCGGGCTCTCTGCTATCATCACAGAGCCCACTTAGGATCCTCTGTCTCCTTCTCTTTCTGCCCCTCCCACGCATGTGTTCTCTCTCTTTCTCTCTCTCAAAAATAAATAATAAAAAAATAAACGCTAAAAAATAAATAAAAGGCAGATCTTTAAATTCTCTACTCTTGAATGCGTATTGGCCACTTTTCTAAGAAATAGAATATGGCAGAAAAGAAGATATACTCCTCCCAAGATTAGGTTATAAAACACTGTGAATTCTATCTTGGGTGTATTCTTCTTCCTTGGATCTCATACTCTAGGAAAAACCATGCCATCAGAACCATGTGCCAAGGAAATTAGATCTCCTGCCAACAGCCATGATGTGAGTCTGGAAGTGTATTCTCCAAATTCAGTCAAGCTTAAAATGATTGCACACTAGTTGACACCTTGATTGCAGCTTCGGGAAAAACTCAGAGCCAGATTCATGCAAATAAGCAGCAGCTGTTCCCAGATTTCTGCCCTCCACCCAAAGCCTAGAAATATTTTTTTTGTTTTGTTTTAAGCTTCTATTTTTGAAGATATTATGAATAGATAAGCATCTAGTAGATGACCTTGGGCACATTGCTCAATCTCTTTGAGTGTAAGTTTCCTTGCATCTAAAATTAAAACAACAATTTTAAAGGTTCTCATGACATAAACAGACCTATGTGACTTGAGCAGCAAATGCCCAGTAATATAAAGACAGACAATAAATGCTAGATATTTTCCCATGACTTAAATGCCTTGTGGCTTTTCTAAGTACTGTTATTCCGGAATTAAAGGCCAATATGCATAGAGTCTATGTTGTACACAGACTAGGTGTTGTACAAAGCAAGTAACACAGCTGTACAACTCCTGCACTGAAAGGGCGCATTCCAAACTGGATTTTGTTTTTCAAGTCACTAGCCTATTGGTAAATAATGATTCTTATGATAAAGTTACAAATGAATGGCCACATCAGTGTTTTGATAAATTTCACAACCTCAACATATAAATGGGCATGTACATAGTGGTTACATACTGGATACAAGTTTCAGGGATGACTCCCACCCATTTATAATCAAAACCCATAGCTAAGTCTATGATGTTCAGCAGAAAACCCACAATTAGAGAGCCTAATTAATTATATAAAATATCCTGGTAGAAGAAACAGAACACTTATTGATGCTTATTACACTAGAAAAGATTCATTTGTTCATGTATAGGTCTCAAATTGTGGTCCACAAACCATTTGCCTCTTAATAATCAGATGGGTGTGCTAGGGATATTGTTTGTTAAAAATAAAGGTCCCCGAGATCCACACAGTTTCTCATTTTCATTTATAATCTCTTGTCAATGTCAATGATTGGGAATATTCCTTAAGAAGAACAACAAAAAATAAAACAAGACAAAATAGATCTCTCCAGTCATTCTTCTACTGACGTCCATTTGAGAATATTGACTTATAGTGGCTCTTAATCTTATCTGTACATTAAAATCTCTGGAATGTTTAAAAGCTCCCCAGATGATAGTACTCGGCAGCTAGAGATAAGAACTGCTGATCTAGACTTTGCAACCTGATTCATTTTGCTCATTTGCATTATCCATTTGTCTCAAGCATATTTGACTTTGCAGCCTCTGAATTCAAAACACTGTCTGAACTAAAAACTATAGTTTCTTGAATAGACGGCACAGATGTTACAAGCCTTTATCTGGGAGAAGTGGTTGGAGGGACAGCTTCCAATTAGTGTAGGCTACTGAAATGATCTGAGTGGCTTGTGGGAATTGGTGATAGGTAAAAAGTTATGAGAGAGAGGAAAGTATGGCAGACAGAAGAAACTGAGTGACTTGAAAATTAAGGCAAAATTAAGACAAAACTCCATGATTTTAGCAAGTCCTATTTTCTACAAAAACAAAACAAAAACAAAAACAAAAACAACCACTTTAAATCACTTAAATAAATCAATAGCAGAACACAGAACTTTTCAAATATTTCCTCTCCTAGGAAGCATATTTGGTATTTATTTTTAATTTCTAGAAAAACAGGCCATAGAGCAAATTTTATTTTTTTTAAAATTTTTTTTCAACATTTTTATTTATTTTTGGGACAGAGAGAGACAGAGCATGAACGGGTGAGGGGCAGAGAGAGAGAGAGAGACACAGAATCGGAAACAGGCTCCAGGCTCCGAGCCATCAGCCCAGAGCCTGACGCGGGGCTCGAACTCACAGACTGCGAGATCGTGACCTGGCTGAAGTCGGACGCTTAACCGACTGCGCCACCCAGGCACCCCGAGCAAATTTTAATAAACCCCTTTATCTTTCAAACTACATACAAACTCCTTAGCTTGCATTCAGTGCCCCCTACAAACCTGTCCTAAACTCTCTTCTTTTCATGATCATATCCCATGACATTCCCTGATGGATCAATACTCTAAGCTATGTTGAATTCATTTTTTCTATTTCTTGAGTTTCCTGACTGCACACTCTTTGCACTGACATTAATGAATCTATCTTTCAAAACAGAGATCAATGGTAAATCCTACTTCAGAATTATGACTTCCTATTCCTCTTTTAAAAATAAATATACATAAAGTCTTTTAAAAAATGCCATCCCCGGGGCGCCTGGGTGGCGCAGTCGGTTAAGCGTCCGACTTCAGCCAGGTCACGATCTCGCGGTCCGGGAGTTCGAGCCCCGCGTCAGGCTCTGGGCTGATGGCTCAGAGCCTGGAGCCTGTTTCCGATTCTGTGTCTCCCTCTCTCTCTGCCCCTCCCCCGTTCATGCTCTGTCTCTCTCTGTTCCAAAAATAAATAAATGTTGAAAAAAAAAATTAAGAAAAAAAATGCCATCCCCTGAAACTGTGGAACCTTTTATTTCTATTTATCAACGAAGTTATGTTCTACTTTGTATTATTTTCATACATGTTAAAATATTTTGGGGCGCCTGGGTGGCTCAGTCGGTTAAGCGGCCGACTTCGGCTCAGGTCATGATCTCACAGGCCGTGAGTTTGAGCCCCACGTCGGGCTCTGTGCTGACAGCTCAGAGCCTGGAGCCTGTTTAAGATTCTGTGTCTCCCTCTCTCTGACCCTCTCCCGTTCATGCTCTGTCTCTCTCTGTCTCAAAAATAAATAAACGTTAAAAAAATATTTTAAGATATCTTAAAATATATAAAAACATAGGAAAATTTCACTGGGTCATTTTTCCTTCCCTCATCCTTTTTGGTAGCCAGGATAAGAGAGTCTTAAGTGATTAAATTATTTTTGTATCCTGCATTATTTCTTCTAGCTGCAGCCTGATTTCTTTTCAAATAGCCTTTTGTCATTATTCTTCCAAATTTTTCACCCGCATTGAAGACTTGGTTTTCAGTATATTCAACACTGTTTCTCATCTCTAAGCAGAGAAGAGTTAAAAGATTCTGACAAGGTCCATGAATTAAGACTTCATAATATTTTTAAACTGTTCAAAAACACAGAGCAAACTTTCACACTTTAAAAACTTGTTCCTGTTTTCATTTCAAAGAAAAATTCCCTTCCTTTAGTATGATATCTCTATAAATATGGTTTTATTTAATTGTTAGAAACAATGATTTAGAATCACATGCTGACTCTTTCATATTGTAAGTTTCTCATGCCATAGTTGTGGAGATGGGTAGGCGGCTGAGACTGCTGGTCAACTACTCACCTCTCTGAACACTCATGTTCAAAATGCTCTAAAAGGCTGGCAACAGTTTTATTTTATTTTTTTAATGTTTATTTATTTTTGAGAGAGAGAGACAGAGACAGAGTATGAGTGGGGGAGAAGCAGAGAAAGAGAGAAACACAGAATCCAAAGCAGGGTCCAGGCTTTGAGCTGTTAGCACAGAGCCCCATGCGGGGCATGAACTCAGATGAACTGAGATCATGAACTGAGCCAAAGTCGGACACTTAACTGACTGAGCCACCCAGGAGCCCTAACTGGCTACATTTCTAAGGGGAAAACTACCTAATTCACATCGAAAAACAAAACAAAATAAAACATTTGCTTCCTCACACTTGAAGGTACAATGTTTAGATTATGGTTATCATATGCAAATAGTAATTTTCATAAATTCAAATGAACAACTGACATAAAAGTTTGTGGGATGAAATGAAAGCATTGATTAGAAGGAAGTTTTTAGCACTGAATGCATATACTCCATAAGGACAAGAGATCTGAAATTAATTATCTGGGGTAGCTGTGTGGTTCAGTTGGTTAGACGTCAGATTCTTGATTTTGGCTGAGGTCATGATCTCGCACTGGTGAGATGGAGCCTCAAGTCAGCCTCTGCATTGACAGTGTGGAGCCTGCTTGGGAATTTCTCTCTTTCTCCTTTGCCGCTTCGCCATTCACACACACACACACACACACACACACACACACGCACATGCACACGCATACACACACGCTCCTCTGTCAAAAAATATTAAATTATATTTAATTAATTATTTTATGGAACTAGGAAAAAAAAGTAAAAATAAAAAAATCAGAAGAAAGGAAATAATAAGAATTAGGACAGGGATCAATTAAATTAAAAAAAAAAATTTAATGTTTATTTATTTTTGAGACAGAGAGAGACAGAGTATGAATGGGGGAGGGTCAGAGAGAGAGAGAGACACAGAATCCAAAACAGGCTCCAGGCTCTGAGCTGTCAGCACAGAGCCCGACATGGGGCTCGAATTCACGGCCCGCGAGATCATGACCTGAGCCGAAGTCGGCCGCTTAACCGACTGAGCCACCCAGGTGCCCCAAGGGATCAATTAAATTAATTGATTATAGGAAATCAACAGAGAAGATCAATGAAACCAAAATCTGATTCTTTGAAAAGATCAATAAAACTGATAAGTTCTTAGCTGGTCTACTTAAGAAAAAAAGAGGAAGGACATAAATTACAGATTACATAATTACATAAATATCAGAAGTGAAATTACAGATTTCATAATTACATAAATATCAGAAGTGAAAGAAAAGACAATGCTAAAGATCCTATGGAAATTTAAAGAATACTACAGGAATACTATGAACAATTCTATGCCCACAATTTTATGAACCTAGATGAAATGCACCAATTCCGTGAAAGATACAGTTTGCCAAAACTCACAAAAAAGAAATATGATCTGAATAGATCTATATCAATTAAAGAAATTAAATCAATAATTGATAACTTTCTAAAACAAAAAGCTCCAGGTCCAGATAGGTTCACTGCTGAATTCTCCAAACATCTAAGGTAGAAATTATATCAATTATTTATGATCTCTTTCAAAGGACACAAGCAGAAAGAATACTTCCTAACTCATTCTATAAAGACAGCATTATCTAACACCAAAACCAGACAAAGACATTACAAGAATAGAAACTACAGACCAATATCTTTCATGTACACAGATGTGAAAACTCCAATAAAATATTAGCAAATTAAATCAAATAATGTATAGAAATAATTACATACCACAACCAAGTGGAGTTTATTCCAGTTAGGCAAGGCTGGTTCAACATTAAAAAATCAATTAATATAGGGGTGCCTGGATGGCTCAGTTGGTTGAGCATCCAACTTTTCATACTGATTCAGGTCATGATCTCATAGTCGTGAGATTGAGCGTCGCATCAGACTCCATGATGAATGGAGCCTGCTTGGGATTCTCTCTCTCTCTCTCTCTCTCTCTCTCTCTCTCTCTCTCTCTCTCTCTTTCTCTCCCCCTCTCCCCCTTTTCTTTTTCCTCCCTTTCTAAAAATAAATAATTTTTTAAATTCAATGAATATAATCCATCATATAAACAGACTGAAAAGGAAAAAAAATACATGACTATCTCTGTAGATGCATAAAAAAGCATGTGACAAAATCCAACACTCATTAATGACAAAAACTCTCAGTAAACTGAGAATAGAGGACAACTTCCTCAAATCTACAAAAAAAAAAAACTATAGCTAACATCACACTTAATAATGACAAACTTGACACTTTCCTACTAAGAGCAGGAACAAGACAAGGATGTCTCCTATCACTATGCATTTTTTTTTGCATCATACTGGAAGTTCCACATAACACAGTAAGACAAGGAAAGGAAATAAGAGGTATACAGACTGTAAAGTAAGAACTGTGTTTGTTTGCAGAGGACAGAATCATCTGTGAAGAAAATCTGAAAACACAGACAAAAACGCTCCTGGAACTCAAAACCAATTATTGCAAGTTTGCAGGATACAAGGTTAATATACAAAAGTTTCTTGTACATCAGCAACAAACAAGGGGGATTTGAAACTAAAATCATAATATATTTTGCATTAGCATCCCCTCAAAATGAAATACTTAGGTATAAATCTAACAAAATATGTACAAGATCTACATAAGTAAAACTATAAAACTGATGAATGAACTCAAAAAAAGAATTAAATAAACTGAGAGACATTTCATGTTCATTGACAGGAAGACTCAAAACTGTCAGGTGTCAGTTTTTCACAACCTGATCTATAGATTCAAAGCATTCACAGTCAAAATCTCTACAGTTACCTTTCAGATACTGACAAATATATTCTAAAGTTTGTATGGAGAGGCAAAAGACCAGAAAAACTAACACAATGTTGGAAAATAAAAGATTTGGATACTACCTGACTTCAAGACTTACTATAAATTTAAAGGAATCAAGATAATATGGTACTGGTAAAAGAATAAGTAAATAGATAATAGAACAATAATGGGAGTTCAGAAGCAGACCTACATAAATATAGTCCACCAACCTTTGACAAAGGAGCAAAGGCTATAAAATAGAGCTAAGATTTTTTTTTCCAGAAAATAGTGCTGGAATGACTATATATAAATATGCCAAAAAACAAAACAGATATAGACTTTACACTTTTCACAAAACAAAACAAATAAACAAAAACCCTGAAAACGATTCACAGACACAAATTTAAAAAAAAAGACAAAAAACTATAAAACTTCTTAGAAAATAACAGGAGAAAACCTAGATGGCCTTAGGTATAGTGATGACTTTTGAAATACAACCCCAAAGACATGATCTATGACAGAAATGACTGATAAGCTGGACTTCATTAAAATTTAAAAACTTCTGGCCCTGTGAAAGACAATGTAAAGAAAGATTATATGGGAAATCTCTGTACCTTCCTCTCTATAAATAAAGTCTTTAAAAAAATCAATCAATAAATAATCCTTATTCAGCTTTTACTGGGAATATATGGCAGGACTATATTTCAAAAGAAATTCCTGTTATCATTCAATAGTAAGGTGGTACATGAAATTTTCTGTTCACCAAAAAATAGGAAGATGTCTTTTTTTTTATTGTTGTAGCCCCAGAGTAAGACATAGTCATCGCTAACTCACTATGCTTTCTATAGTCTTCCAACATGGAAGGAATATTCGTCCCTGTCACTGTGATGCACACTAAGGTTCACACTCATCCTGATGCTGCACTAACTTTCTAAGTTGTGATTTACCACCTACAATGATATTCTCAGGAAAACACAGAATGTTATTTTAAAATGTATTCTTTAAGATCCTTTGCCACTGTTATCATCATCATCATCACCATCAAAAAACAATTCTTCAGCTCTGTCTAGATGAGAGTATGTCATCACTGTTGGATGAATGTCCAGTCTCCTGGCAGATCTAGTCCTATCAAAATATATACGCTTCAGGCTACTGCAGCTTGACACAGGCATTGATATTACCCACGAGTGTTTGCCCTAATCCAATGCTCATGAAGCAAAACACTTTTTTATCATATTTTACCTTTTTATTTTATTTTATTTTATTTTATTAATTCAACTTAGTTTACATACAGTGTAGTACTGGTTTCAAGAGTAGAACCCAGTGATTCATCATTTACTAATACATCCAGTGCTCATTCCAACAACTGCTTTCCTTAGTGGCCATTACCCATTTAGCCCATCTCCCAACCCACCTCCCCTCTAGCAACCCTCAGTGTCTCCTCTGTATTTAAGAGTCTCTTATGGTTTGCCTCCCTATTTGTTTTTATCTTATTCTTATTCTTCCTTCCCTTCCCTTACATTCGTTTTGTTTCTTAAATTCCACATTTTGTCTTTCTCTAACATATTTCACTTAGCATAATACACCCTAACTCCATCCCATTTTAATATAACTTGGTTTACTTGAACAAAAGAATGAACTAATTCCATTGACATTATGCATGCACAGTTATATTTCCATGTGCAGCTCAGTGAGATAATATTCATCTTCAATTACTGGTTTCATTTTGTTTTTGTTTTTACTTTACTAGGTCATGGGCCATTCCGTAAATTGAATGCAGTCAGCAGTGGATCAGATGCCCAAAAAATGCACTTAAAAGCAAATGTATAAATAGGTAGAAAAAACTCATGATCTCCCAGAAAGCCATCCAAGAATACTAATTTAAAATAACTATGACACCTTAGATGTATTCCAAAAGAAAATTCCAAAATTGTGTCCCATAATAATTTCATAATAAAACATTGTTATTTTCTTATTTATTGAAGAAAACATTGAGAATTCCCTGACAGCCTTTTAGCCGTGATTAATCTCAAAATTTAGAACTTTAAGAAGTGAGAGAATAGATTAGGGGAGACAGAAAAGTTTGTATTTCAGAAGTTTGCGATTCTAAAGTTCATTTTCTCCACAGAAGCAGTAGGGGAAACTATTATTGATTTAATCACTGAATCACTGATTTGTTTTCATTCAACTTCTGACAAGCAGTGAGCATCCAGAAAATCCAGCTGAATTACTTATGTGGCACTATTCAATGTTCTTCCATGGACTCCCCTTTATTGTCTCAGAATGGCTTGGAAGAATCAAGTGCGACATGAGGGCCAAGGGAAAAAAAGAAATAGTCAAATTTCAAATACTTGTGAAGAAGTTTTCCTACATGAAGTATTTTCTTCATGAAAATAAACAGAACATAGTTGGATTCTGTTCAACCAACTGTCTCCAAATGTCTTTTTAGCTTGCATTTTGCTGGAGCTTTATTCAGGAGCAGCTCATGAAGGGTCCAGCAGGAACTGGTCGAGGGCTCACAGGACCTGGGTCTTAAAACTGGCACTGCCAATACTTCATTGTGTGCCCTTGGTGGAACCACTGACCCTACCAATTCTCTACATTTTTATTGATAAAACAGTTTAAGTTTCTCTTAGGTACTACAGAGGTTAAATAAGGCTATCATAGGTTTCCTCCTGATCTGAAAATCTATTCAAGAAATAATGTATTGATGTGGTTTTTGCCTGCAGGATGCCTTTTTTTCCCCAACTAGAGTGAAATATCTCAAAGGCAGCAGCAAGGAAGAGAACATGAGATTGAGGGATCTATAAAAAGGTAAATGTAGATGATTGTTCTTTACCTTTGGCACTTGAGAA
Source organism: Prionailurus viverrinus (assembly GCF_022837055.1). Taxonomy (NCBI): domain Eukaryota; kingdom Metazoa; phylum Chordata; class Mammalia; order Carnivora; family Felidae; genus Prionailurus; species Prionailurus viverrinus. The sequence goes on from NC_062570.1 coordinate 81,043,607, forward strand.
AATTTTGCAGATGTCCATAGTTTTCCTACATGCCTCAGGAAGTTGCAAGATTGTAGAGGCTGAACATGGACAAAACACTGACTTGAGTTTAGATAGCTGAAATACCAATTATTTCCATCTGTAAAATTTCAAAATAGTTTCCTTTGGATGATCTCAGTTAATCTTAAGATAACACAGTGAGGGGAAAACATTACAATTGACCATTCATAGATGAGAAACACAAATCTCAGTGACGCTAACTGACCTTCCCAAAAATACAAAGCAAAAGATACTCTCACGGACCCCTCACATCCTCACCTCACATCTTGTCAACCATACTCTATTCATTTCAAGTGATCCAGAATTCCCAAATAAATAGAAATAAAAACACACAACAAAACAAAACAAAACGTTGTTGACTAAGAGTTCAGGCTTTACAGCAAGGTGCTGGCATATGAATCTTGGCTCTGGGACATACTTGCTTGGTCATTCCAGGCAAATTACTTAACCTTTTCCAATTCCTTCTTGAAGTTAGGATAGCACTTACTTTTTAGGTTACTTATTAAGACAAAATACAAGAATGTGAAACACAGCATGGAATCTTGCATGTATTAGATTTTTACTTGATCTTAACTTTTAATATTATCAACCATACATTTTAACTGTTGTGTAGAGCAGCCATCTGAATGCTTGTTTTGGTACACAGCAATAAGTAGAAGGGACATGTCCAAGAAGTAGGGCAATATAATCAGCATCAGCTGTAAAATGGTAAAAAGTAAACTGCAGAAAAAAGAGATGGCAGAGTAAACAGAGAGAAGCCTGGAATTAATTCTGTAGGAGCAATAGGTATATGAGAGTCAAGAATTAAAATACTTTAAAGGAAATATTTGAGTGTCTAGGTTAAGATAATATGACAAACAAGATAAGTATCTATGGATGAATATGGGAAAGTTTTGACCCCGAGTGGAGACCCTGCTGGAGCTGGTGAGAAGAAATACCTATTCATATCGGGGAGAGAAAAAGAAGTCTAGAACTCTATAAGAAAGAACAACTACTCAGTTTAGTGCTTGTATTCCTTGGGCAAAGCTGGTTTAATTGTGACCTCACTCTCATCAGCCAGTGAAATTACTGAAGGCTGAAGAAAAATCACTTCAGTGAATGCTAATATGCTTGTGTCTAAAATTTTGTCTGGAGTGAATACTAGGGGGTAAAGTGGAAATGTAAATCAGGCCCACTGATATGAATATCTATCCAGGCTTGTTCAACTATGCTAGTTTCCATGCAGTACTGACATTTTCTTACCAGCAACTACAGACTCTAGCAGGGGTGCCAGTTATGAAATTGATGTTTCTAATAAAATAAAAAAAATAAGGTCACTTAATAAAATCATTAAAAATGAATTGATCAAAACATTCAGAGACAGAAGATAAAATACAGTATTTCACTAATGCATTTATTCAACTGACACACTCAAACTGCTTGTTTTGGAGTACCCCCCCCCCACACACACGGAAAGCTATTACTCTAAACTTATTAAAGATTAATTTAGCCTTCAAGTTCTAGAAGGAACTTATTATTTTAGACTCTCTCACTCATCTTTCTTTTCTTTTCTTCCATCTGTAAGACCCCTTCTGATTTCCCATTGTATATTTTATCTGAATCAAAGACAATTAAGCTGGAAATAAAAATTTAAGCTCTCTAATCCTATACATTATTTTCCACAATTTTGGAGCCCACCTTTGATTCACAAAAACCAAGCTAGGCACTGTGCTGGATGCTGCAGGTAGATACGCAGATGAAAAAGGTATTGTAAAAACAGGAGGTCGGCGGCAAGATGGCGGCTTAGGAGGACGCTGGGCTCACCGCACGTCCTGCTGATCACTTAGATTCCATCTACATCTGCCTAAATAACCCAGAAAACCGCCAGAGGATTAGCAGAACGGAGTCGCCGGAGCCAAACGCAGACGAGAGGCCCACGGAAGAGGGTAGGAAGGGCGGCGAGGCGGTGCGCGCTCCACGGACTGGCGGGAGGGAGCCGGGGCGGAGGGGCGGCTCGCCGGCCAAGCACAGCCACCGAGTCTGGCTTGCAAAAGCGGAGGGGCCTGACGGACTGTGTTCCCACAACAAGCGCGACTTAGCGTCTGGGAGGTCATAAGTTAACAGCTCTGCTCGGAAAGCGGGAAGGCTGGAGGACAAAGGGAGGGAGAGCTGCTGAGCCCCCTGACAACAGAGCTCAGTTTGGTGGGGAACAAAGGCGCTCGCCAGCGCCATCTCCCCCGCCCATCCCCCAGCCGAAATCCCAAAGGGAACCTGTTCCTGCCGGGGAACTTGCTCGCTCCGCGCAAACACCCAACTCTGCGCTTCTGCGGAGCCAAACCTCCGGCAGCGGATCTGACTCCCTCCCGCTGCCACAGGGCCCCTCCTGAAGTGGATCACCTAAGGAGAAGCAATCTAAGCCTGCCCCTCCTGCCCCCGAGCACCTTGCCTACCCACCCCAGCTAATACGCCAGATCCCCAGCATCACAAGCCTGGCACGGTGCAAGTAGCCCAGACGAGCCACACCACCCCACAGTGAATCCCGCCCCTAGGAGAGGGGAAGAGAAGGCACACACCAGTCTGACTGTGGCCCCAGCGGTGGGCTGGGGGCAGACATCAGGTCTGACTGCGGCCCCGCCCACCAACTCCAGTTATACACCACAGCACAGGGGAAGTGCCCTGCAGGTCCGCACCACGCCAGGGACTATCCAAAATGACCAAGCGGAAGAATTCCCCTCAGAAGAATCTCCAGGAAATAACAACAGCTAATGAGCTGATCAAAAAGGACTTAAATAACATAACAGAAAGTGAATTTAGAATAATAGTCATAAAATTAATAGCTGGGCTTGAAAACAGTATACAGGACAGCAGAGAATCTCTTGCTACAGAGATCAAGGGACTAAGGAACAGTCACGAGGAGCTGAAAAACGCTTTAAACGAAATGCATAACAAAATGGAAACCACCACAGCTCGGCTTGAAGAGGCAGAGGAGAGAATAGGTGAACTAGAAGATAAAGTTATGGAAAAAGAGGAAGCGGAGAAAAAGAGAGATAAAAAAATCCAGGAGTATGAGGGGAAAATTAGAGAATTAAGTGATACACCAAAAAGAAATAATATACGCATAATTGGTATCCCAGAGGAGGAAGAGAGAGGGAAAGGTGCTGAAGGGGTACTTGAAGAAATAATAGCTGAGAACTTCCCTGAACTGGGGAAGGAAAAAGGCATTGAAATCCAAGAGGCACAGAGAACTCCCTTCAGACGTAACTTGAATCGATCTTCTGCACGACATATCATAGTGAAACTGGCAAAATACAAGGATAAAGAGAAAATTCTGAAAGCAGCAAGGGGTAAACGTGCCCTCACATATAAAGGGAGACCTATAAGACTCGTGACTGATCTCTCTTTTGAAACTTGGCAGGCCAGAAAGAATTGGCACGAGATTTTCAGGGTGCTAGACAGAAAAAATATGCAGCCGAGAATCCTTTATCCAGCAAGTCTGTCATTTAGAATAGAAGGAGAGATAAAGGTCTTCCCAAACAAACAAAAACTGAAGGAATTTGTCACCACTAAACCAGCCCTACAAGAGATCCTAAGGGGGACCCTGTGAGACAAAGTCCCAGAGACATCACTACAAGCATAAAACATACAGACATCACAATGACTCTAAACCCGTATCTTTCTATAATAACACTGAATGTAAATGGATTAAATGCGCCAACCAAAAGACATAGGGTATCAGAATGGATAAAAAAACAAGACCCATCTATTTGCTGTCTACAAGAGACTCATTTTAGACCTGAGGACACCTTTAGATTGAGAGTGAGGGGATGGAGAACTATTTATCATGCGACTGGAAGCCAAAAGAAAGCTGGAGTAGCCATACTTATATCAGACAAACTAGACTTTAAATTAAAGGCTGTAACAAGAGATGAAGAAGGACATTATATAATAGTTACAGGGTCTATCCATCAGGAAGAGCTAACAATTATAAATGTCTATGCACCGAATACCGGAGCCCCCAAATATATAAAACAATTACTCATAAACATAAGCAACCTTATTGATAAGAATGTGGTAATTGCAGGGGACTTTAATACACCACTTACAGAAATGGATAGATCATCTAGACACACGGTCAATAAAGAAACAAGGGCCCTGAACGAGACATTGGATCAGATGGACTTGATAGATATATTTAGAACTCTGCATCCCAAAGCAACAGAATATACTTTCTTCTCGAGTGCACATGGAACATTCTCCAAGATAGATCATATACTGGGTCACAAAACAGCCCTTCATAAGTTTACAAGAATTGAAATTATACCATGCTTACTTTCAGACCACAATGCTATGAAGCTTGAAATCAACCACAGAAAAAAGTCTGGAAAACCTCCAAAAGCATGGAGGTTAAAGAACACCCTACTAACGAATGAGTGGGTCAACCAGGCAATTAGAGAAGAAATTAAAAAATATATGGAAACAAATGAAAATGAAAATACAACAATCCAAACGCTTTGGGACGCAGCAAAGGCAGTCCTGAGAGGAAAATACATTGCAATCCAGGCCTATCTCAAGAAACAAGAAAAATCCCAAATACAAAATCTAACAGCACACCTAAAGGAACTAGAAGCAGAACAGCAAAGGCAGCCTAAGCCCAGCAGAAGAAGAGAAATAATAAAGATCAGGGCAGAAATAAACAATATAGAAACTAAAAAAACTGTAGAGCAGATCAACGAAACCAAGAGTTGGTTTTTTGAAAAAATCAACAAAATTGACAAACCTCTAGCCAGGCTTCTCAAAAAGAAAAGGGAGATGACCCAAATAGATAAAATCATGAATGAAAATGGAATTATTACAACCAATCCCTCAGAGATACAAACAATTATCAGGGAATACTATGAAAAATTATATGCCAACAAACTGGACAACCTGGAAGAAATGGACAAATTCCTGAACAACCACACTCTTCCAAAACTCAATCAGGAGGAAATAGAAAGCTTGAACAGACCCATAACCAGCGAAGAAATTGAATCGGTTATCAAAAATCTCCCAACAAATAAGAGTCCAGGACCAGATGGCTTCCCAGGGGAGTTCTACCAGACGTTTAAAGCAGAGATAATACCTATCCTTCTCAAGCTATTCCAAGAAATAGAAAGGGAAGGAAAACTTCCAGACTCATTCTATGAAGCCAGTATTACTTTGATTCCTAAACCAGACAGAGACCCAGTAAAAAAAGAGAACTACAGGCCAATATCCCTGATGAATATGGATGCAAAAATTCTCAATAAGGTACTAGCAAATCGAATTCAACGGCATATAAAAAGAATTATTCACCATGATCAAGTGGGATTCATTCCTGGGATGCAGGGCTGGTTCAACATTCGCAAATCAATCAACGTGATACATCACATTAACAAAAAAAAAGAGAAGAACCATATGATCCTGTCAATCGATGCAGAAAAGGCCTTCGACAAAATCCAGCACCCTTTCTTAATAAAAACCCTTGAGAAAGTCGGGATAGAAGGAACATACTTAAAGATCATAAAAGCCATTTATGAAAAGCCCACAGCTAGCATCATCCTCAACGGGGAAAAACTGAGAGCTTTTTCCCTGAGATCAGGAACACGACAAGGATGCCCACTCTCACCGCTGCTGTTTAACATAGTGCTGGAAGTTCTAGCATCAGCAATCAGACAACAAAAGGAAATCAAAGGCATCAAAATTGGCAAAGATGAAGTCAAGCTTTCGCTTTTTGCAGATGACATGATATTATACATGGAAAATCCGATAGACTCCACCAAAAGTCTGCTAGAACTGATACAGGAATTCAGCAAAGTTGCAGGATACAAAATCAATGTACAGAAATCAGTTGCATTCTTATACACTAACAATGAAGCAACAGAAAGACAAATAAAGAAACTGATCCCATTCACAATTGCACCAAGAAGCATAAAATACCTAGGAATAAATCTAACCAAAGATGTAAAGGATCTGTATGCTGAAAATTATAGAAAGCTTATGAAGGAAATTGAAGAAGATTTAAAGAAATGGAAAGACATTCCCTGCTCATGGATTGGAAAAATAAATATTGTCAAAATGTCAATACTACCCAAAGCTATCTACACATTCAATGCAATCCCAATCAAAATTGCACCAGCATTCTTCTCGAAACTAGAACAAGCAATCCTAAAATTCATATGGAACCACAAAAGGCCCCGAATAGCCAAAGGAATTTTGAAGAAGAAGACCAAAGCAGGAGGCATCACAATCCCAGACTTTAGCCTCTACTACAAAGCTGTCATCATCAAGACAGCATGGTATTGGCACCAAAACAGACACATAGACCAATGGAATAGAATAGAAACCCCAGAACTAGACCCACAAACGTATGGCCAACTCATCTTTGACAAAGCAGGAAAGAACATCCAATGGAAAAAAGACAGCCTCTTTAACAAATGGTGCTGGGAGAACTGGACAGCAACATGCAGAAGGTTGAAACTAGACCACTTTCTCACACCATTCACAAAAATAAACTCAAAATGGATAAAGGACCTAAATGTGAGACAGGAAACCATCAAAACCTTAGAGGAGAAAGCAGGAAAAGACCTCTCAGACCTCAGCCGTAGCAATCTCTTACTCGACACATCCCCAAAGGCAAGGGAATTAAAAGCAAAAGTGAATTACTGGGACCTTATGAAGATAAAAAGCTTCTGCACAGCCAAGGAAACAACCAACAAAACTAAAAGGCAACCAACGGAATGGGAAAAGATATTCGCAAATGACATATCGGACAAAGGGCTAGTATCCAAAATCTATAAAGAGCTCACCAAACTCCACACCCGAAAAACAAATAACCCAGTGAAGAAATGGGCAGAAAACATGAATAGACACTTCTCTAAAGAAGACATCCGGATGGCCAACAGGCACATGAAAAGATGTTCAGCGTCGCTCCTTATCAGGGAAATACAAATCAAAACCACACTCAGGTATCACCTCACGCCAGTCAGAGTGGCCAAAATGAACAAATCAGGAGACTATAGATGCTGGAGAGGATGTGGAGAAACGGGAACCCTCTTGCACTGTTGGTGGGAATGCAAATTGGTGCAGCCGCTCTGGAAAGCAGTGTGGAGGTTCCTCAGAAAATTAAAAATAGACCTACCCTATGACCCAGCAATAGCACTGCTAGGAATTTATCCAAGGGATACAGGAGCGCTGATGCATAGGGCCACGTGTACCCCAATGTTCATAGCAGCACTCTCAACAATAGCCAAATTATGGAAAGAGCCTAAATGTCCATCAACTGATGAATGGATAAAGAAATTGTGGTTTATATACACAATGGAATATTACGTGGCAATGAGAAAAAATGAAATATGGCCTTTCGTAGCAACGTGGATGGAACTGGAGAGTGTGATGCTAAGTGAAATAAGCCATACAGAGAAAGACAGATACCATATGGTTTCACTCTTATGTGGATCCTGAGAAACTTCACAGGAACCCATGGGGGAGGGGAAGGAAAAAAAAAAAAAAAGAGGTTAGAATGGGAGAGAGCCAAAGCATAAGAGACTTAAAAACTGAGAACAAACTGAGGGTTGATGGGGGGTGGGAGGGAGGAGAGGGTGGGTGATGGGTATTGAGGAGGGCACCTTTTGGGATGAGCACTGGGTGTTGTATGGAAACCAATTTGTCAATAAATTTCATAAAAAAAAAAAAAAAAAAAAAAAAAAAAAAAAAAAAAAAAAAAAGAAAAAGGTATTGTACCTGTGCTCAGATAGGCACAGTCCAATCACAATTTAGATTATAATAAACTATATTAAGTAATGTAGAAGGGGAGAATGCAAACTTCACTTTGGCTTGAAAGAAAGGAAATATATTTGGAATAATAACTATTACTAACTATTCCAAATCAAATCTTTTTCGAAAGATAACAAAAACATTATAAAATGGGTAATTGTTTAACATTTCTTTAATGATAGGGGAAATTAGAATTATTAGGGTCAGAATTGGGGGAGGACATTCCAGGTAAGGGAAAAACAAAATGAACAAAGATATTGAGATAGTAGAGTCAGTTATGGGATCCAAGAATAAGAAGTTTGCCAGTTTGGTTAGTTTATATAGTTGGAGTAGGACACTCGTAGAAGATAATGTTACGTAGAACTTTGAGCTACAGAATTTCAACTTTACTTAAGTAATTCATGGGGAGTCTTTCAGAGGTTTTAAAGCAGAAATGCCATGTAATTTGGTCCATGTCAGAAGGATGTACCAGCAGTCTGTAGGCAGTATTAAAATAGGAAAAAAAAAAAAGGCTGAGCAAAACAGCAAAACACTGTTAAAAAGACAAGGTAGGTGAAAACAAAGAGCTGATGTCTACATAATATGCCTACAGTAGTGATGTCAAAATCTACAGAAATTGGTCACTGATCTTATGTTTACAGAAAATGTTACAACCTGCACACTTCAGAGAATTCCACAGAATTATAGGATCCAGGTGAAAGAGAAGATTTTGAGGAAAGATGAGGTTTTCAGTTTGGATTGGAGAGTGCAAGGCACTTGGGACTCCTACATAGAGATGTGCTATTGGAGAAGAATAAAAAAAAATAATACAACATACATTAGCAAGGGTAAAAAGCAGCCATTTATTCTAACTAAGATCTAACTGAACCACCTATTCATTTCCTTCCATAGCCCACAAAATACAGGTGCTCCCAGGGAGCAAAGCCAACAAGAATTAATGAGGAATAAATAAAGACTAACACAGAATGATAGTCTCCGCAGGCATTCAGAGCAGAAACCACAGCTGTAAGTTAAAGAATAGAATTAAATCCCATTAACAGGTTAGGGAAAAAAAATTAGACTATTTTGTTGTTGTTGAATAATGACAGAACTGAATAAATAGTTCCAAATTTTCCCTGTAAATTTAATTTATTGTATAACCATATTATAACAGCCTTAAAAGTTGAAAAATAAAGCATCTTCTTTTCTCACAATAACTGCTTTCATTTCTCTGTATTGTCTCCAAGTCTTTTATGGTCATATAAATAAATTATATTTTCATAGTCACAATTATATATAACCCACAGCATTTTGTATTTTGTTTTTAATGTTTCTAGGTTGCCATAGGCTTCCTATTTGTACTCAGTGTCTGAACAATATTCCATTGAGAACACTTGAGAAAATTTATAAAACCATTCCCTTGTGATGGGAGGTTTGGGCTGTTGTCAGGTTGGGTTTATTTTAGCTACTGTGGTGATAAGTATCAATATTGATATCAGCCTCTATGATACCTGGTATCAGAAATCCGTGGTCTACATGAATTTCTCTCCTGATAAACTGGGAGCCCCTACAATGAAGACATCTCACTGTTCTTACCATCATGTGCTGTATCTAGTGCATATTTTGAGCTCAATCATTTTTTGATAAATTGTTTTTCTTCTTTTGATCATTTTTTAGGATACACTTCTTAGGATAAAGAGGAGAATGAAAATCAATTGCTGAGGAAAATAGATGTTTTATGTTCATAACCATGTTATTAAAATGTGTCAACTTTATTTACTGCAGCACCATGAGTCAGCATCCATTAATTAAGCTTCCACTCTGTGACATCATTATGCTAGGAACCTCGAATCAAAGTCAACAACAAACCAACATAATTATTGAGTTCAGAGTGCTCACAAACAATAAATGCAGATCTTGTCTCATCACTCCTTTTCCCTCCCTACTAATAACTGATTTCCTTTTGAGGGGGGGTCTCCTCCTCACATGATATAAAATGGAATACCCCACATATAGTTTGGTGTATCACATGTCCAGCCCTACTCAACATATGGACTCAAGATATGGGAGTCTCCCTTCATAGAATTTAAATCTTGAAGTAAGCATAAAGTGAATAAAAATGACTGAGTACATGCATTTCAGTAGGGTTCTCTGCTACAAAACCACTCTTCCCCACATGATCCCTAACCTATGGGGTTGCTTTTTTCTATTCCACTCCAGGAATTATTTTCCTCTCATTTTGTCTTTGATGTGGTGAGCTTCCAATGTCCTGTCAGAAAGCAACCTGTGTGTAAGTTTTCTAAAGTCACTGTTTTATGTTTGAAACCAGACAGGGATAGATGAAACTAGTAATTAAAAGTTGAGAAATTAGCACAAGTGGTGGAATAAAGATTACAACAGAAACCAACAGGAAAGATAACTGTCCCAGTCAGGAAGCTCAGAGAGTAATAGAACCTCACTGAGGTGGATGGATTGTTTGCCCATTTAAAAATATTTGCTACTCATAAGAGAGTACTCAAATAGATAAAATCAAAAATGAAAGGGAAGTAACAACTGACACCACAGAATTACACAGGTTTATAGAGACTATGATGAAAACTGTTTGCCGACAATTGGAAAACCTAGTAGAAACTATAAAGATACACTCTTCCAAGACTGAATCAGGAAGATAGAGAAAATCTAAACAGAGAAATTACTAGTAATAAAATTGAACTGGCAATCAAAAAAACATCTCCTAACAAAAGAAGTCTAGGGCCAAATGGCATCACAGGTGAAATCTACCAAACGTTTAAGAAGAGGTAATACTTATCCTCTCAAAAAATAGAAGAGAAAGGGAAACTTCTAAATACATTCTATGAGAACAGCATTATTCTGATACCAAAATCAGAGAAAGACCCTGAAATAAAAAGGAAAATTATAGCCCAATATTTTTGATGAACATCAATGTTCTAATCCACAACAAAATATTAGCAAACTAAATTCAACAATGCATTGAAAAATCATTCACTATGATCAAGTGTGATTTATTCTTGGGGTGCAAGAATGGTTCAATATCTACAGAAAAATCAATGTAATATGTTAAAATTAAGGATAAAAATGATCATCTCAGAAAATCATGCAGAAAAAGCTTTTGACAAAATTCAACATCCATTACTGATAAAAACTCTCAATAAAGTAGATTAGTGGAAACATACCTCAACAGATTAAAGACCATGTGTGAAAAACACACAGTTAACAAACTCAATGGTGAAAAGCTGAAAATTTTTCCTCTAAGGTCAGGAACAAGACAAGCATGCCCATTCTCAACACTTTTCTTTCAACATTGTACTGAAAGTCATAGCTGCAGCATCCAGAAACTTTTTAGGTAAATGCTCTAAGAAAAGGGAGCTCAGAAACCTATAGTTAGGAAGAAACCTGTCTAAAGTTTGATCCAGGCCAGGGTAGCATTTAGTCCAGGCCAGGTGTGTCACTTCCCCACCTCTCTCTCTCATTCTCTCTCTCTCTCTCTCTCTCTCTCTCATACACACACACACATAAACAAACAAACAAACAAACAAACAAACATTAAAAAATAATGTTCGAAAGAAAAACAAAACTAAAAATAATGTTTAGAAGTACACATGTGTGTGATAAATTCATGCACAAAAATTGAGAATACTAAATAGATAATTTAGGACAGTGGTCATTCTGTGCTCTGTGAATGAAAATGAATCCAAAGTTAACTTTAGCAAGCCTAATAATATTCTTGTTTTTAAGTAATTCACATTTTTGTGTGTTTGTTTTATTATTAGGTTTCAAAGTTGCATGTATCTTTACATTAGAAAATACTACATAAAGTATTACATAATTGAACTTTAACTGAGACTCAAAATAAACCAACTTATATAAAAATTCTTATACATTAAACAGTGCCATTACATTTACTGAAATGACTTATTCAGGTATTAATACTAACTACTATTACTCCTATTTTGCATAAGAGGAAATGGAGACTTAAAGGAGTATTTTACCTAAGGTCACACAGCTAGTGTCTTGGTTTGAATCCAGATAAGTCTGACTTTTGTGTCTGCTATCATTTAGTTCTATTTATTAAACCAAATAAGCTATCATTTTGTGTGGTAATATAATTGTTTTTATAAAAAATATTTAAATATGTTTATATACACATATGAGGATACATAAGAAAGGAAATTATTTCTAGGTAGGTAGGATTATAGGATACTTTTTATGGATCTTTTGGATATATTTTTGCTACTTTCTTTTACTTCTGTAATGGTATTGACAATTTCTTTGTAATGGAAAAATACGTACATTAACCCTTCTGAAAATTTGTGTTTAAGTGAGAAATTTATTCTTTGGGGAAGTCTTATGAAATGCCATAGAGGAGACATGAATCTAGAAACTAAATGTTATCTTAAAAGATACATGGGACTTTGACCTGAGGAAAAAAAGAGTTGAGGAAGAGCAGTGAATCTTACATAATATAAAAATGGAAGGAGAGAACAGATGGAGGCTGATGGGAGTGAAAACTAGCATATGTATAGTACTAGAGAGAAAACTTCAATTGTGGAGGGCTATGGTTATATCAAGATATTGATGGGTTTGGTCTGCGGGAAGAGAAATTTAGACTATTAGGTAATGGAGAAGAAAAGTTGGTATCTAAATAGTAAAAGTACTACTTACAAAGGTAAGTTATCACCATAGTCTCAGACATAATTATTCATAAAGTTTCTATTTGCAACTCCCGTCATTACCAAACAATTCTGTTAAAATTTAAACAGCTGAAAAGATCCAGAAAACAAGTCTTCATAGATGTTTCTAAACGCCATTGCTAACGTGCCTAAAGATGGTAATAAGTTATGAGGTAAAATAATGTAAATAATATAATATATTATGTATTCAAGAAGAGAATGACCCTACATTAATCATGAGAAATAGAATATTAATGCTTCCAAAGAATTTCGAAGATTAATATTTCTGTAGTAAATTAAATTACTAATTCCTACATAATTAATAGACATTTGTTAATGTTTCAATATGAAATAAATCCTTGTTTACATCAGAACAAGTATGAGAAATTATTCTTAAATGCATAGCTTGTAACTAAATTGTTTCTAATATTAAAATTCTTTAAATAATGCACAGATTTTTAACATATGAATATGTATTTGGCTGATAAGCAGAAAGAGGCTCAACTACAAACAGTCAGCATTGGAAGAGGGATCAAATAAGTGTGTTTAAAAACTGGAAAAAAAACAGTTTACTTGCAGGGAAAGTATTTTAGCTACTTAAAGGTGTGAACTAATACAGTTTCCTTTGGGGTGGGGAGTGGGATAAAGGGCAGAGCAACCTTAATTATTGCTGAAGAGTTCTTAGTGTGCTAGAAAAATCTAGCCACATTATATACGTTGCATCATAACAATTCCTAATGTTATCACAAATTTAAGGTAAGGAGATTAGATCAGAGAAGTTAAGTTACATAGCAAGTAAACGAGAGTAGCCACTGTAATGTCCACTTTCTTTACCCCTGGCCATACTGAATGTCAACAATAAGTGTTGAAAAATTGGAAAGAAAAGAATCCATATCTTACATGCAAAGTGTTCTCCTCCTCCTCCTCCTCCTCCTCCTCCTCCTCTTCCTCCTCCTCTCCTCTCCTCTCCCATCCCCTCCTCTCCCCTCCCCTCCCTTCCTCTCCTTTCCTCTCCTGTCTCCTCCCCTCCCTTCTGCCTCCATCACCTCCTCTCCTCTCTTCCCCTTCTCCTCCCTCTTCACGTCCTCCTCCTTTTTCTGATTTTTAATTACCTGAATCACTCCAAATAAAACTTCCAGGAAGTCCTGTATCAGTTAATCTTCACAGGAAAATGGCTGGTAATTACCTAAACTTTAGTCAATCAATCCAAATGCCTAATCTAAAACTACCCTCTTAAAATGTTAACTTTATTCACTTTTGTGTTATTTTAGGAGAAATTGCAGAGAAACTGGAATTCATTGTCAATAATGTTTGTTCAGAGACAGTTTCCTGGTAATTTTCAGATTAACAGTCTACATGCAACTATGTGAATGTTTTCATATATATATATATATATATATATATATATATATATGAAATTTGTAAAAGTTTCATAAATTTATTGTTTTCCCACACACATATACATACATATATTCTCTCATATGTATATATGCATATATACATATGTATATGAGGGAATACTGTGTAACTCTAAGAGAATAAAGCAGGATGGACTTGATCCATTTAGAGGTTGGTTGGAGACGTTTCCCTGAAAACATGACATTGAAAGTGAGGCCTAAAAAATGAGTGGTGATACTAGGTGAAGAGGGTCAGAAACAGACTTCCAGGAAGAGAAACTAGAATCTGCAAGACTGAGGAAGGAAGGATCTGGAAGTCTTTAAAAAACTAAAAGAAGGCCCATATATCTGTAGAAAGAAGTACAGGATCTAGCTGGAGAGGATCAACGTCCATCACTGATCATCTGTCTTTTTGTCTATCTCCATTTTTCCACTAGCTTCTGCCTCTGCAGTCTCCCAATTAAATTGAAACAGCTTAAGACTGGTCTCCAAGCTCCTAGCTCCACCAACCAGTCTTCCTCTTACTTGCTCCACTTCTGACAACAAAAGAAACAACAGCCATAGGTTCTTTCTGGCAAAGTGGCATTTAACAGTTTTCTGAGTAACTTTAAGAAAGCAACTTATTATTAATTTAGGGGATTTCAAGAAGTACTTTTGGATGCATATAAATTTCCACTCACCAGGCATGGTTCGTGTTTTCAAAGTGTTCTGTGTAAAACAGTTTCCAAGATGTATTTTCTATTGAAAGAAATTATTACTATAAAACTTTTATAAATAATAATAAAGAGTCAGAGATGTGAGGTGAGTTTCAAAAGAGTATACACCTGGGGGCGCCTGGGTGGCGCAGTGGGTTAAGCGTCCGACTTCAGCCAGGTCACGATCTCGCGGTCCGCGAGTTCGAGCCCCGCGTCGGGCTCTGGGCTGATGGCTCAGAGCCTGGAGCCTGTTTCCGATTCTGTGTCTCCCTCTTTCTCTACCCCTCCCCTGTTCATGCTCTGTCTCTCTCTGTCCCAAAAATAAATAAATGTTGAAAAAAATAAAAAAATAAAAAATAAATAAATAAATAAATAAATAAATAAATAAATAAATAAAAAAGAGTATACACCTGGGAAGAAGAATTGGAGTTCAGGCCAAGGAATTCTTAGTTTCAATCTAATGTGTGTGTGTGTGTGTGTGTGTGTGTGTGTGTGTGTGTTTCCAAGAAAACATTTTGTTGCTAATTTGCAAAAGCTTCATAAATACATCAGCAAGCTTAACAATATTTCAGAATAAAATAGTTTATAAGTCCTCATATAGATGGTATTAAAATTTTTGAAAATAGTTGGATAATACACTCAAAGTGAAGTTTTTATTTCAAGAACAGTAAGCCAGGCATAGAGTTTTCATTTCAAGAATAATAAATCTGTTTCATATTTTATGTTGTATAGACAGTAAAGTCTGGGACAAAAAAATTAGTAGCTATTAAAGAAAGACATAAAAAAATTATTTACTCAAGGGATCCTAATATATACTAGTGATGTACAAGGTTTCAAAAGTATCCACATGTTCAGACTTTTCCTAAAAATTAATATGTATGGGAGAAAAACTGAGAGGTTGAAACATAATGTGTATGGGTGATTAAATGTTGAATAAAAGATGTTTGAAAATAGCAGAATCCATATGTCACTATAACACCCTGAACACAATTCTTGAAGTGATAACACGAAGAAAACTTTTACCAAGAATAATATAACAAAGACGCATATTTCTGCAATAAAACTGATTATTAAGTGAATAAAAATCATAGCTTTGTTCTAAAACATCATATTGAGCTTCAACAAACGTGGTACCTGAAAATAGGAATAACTGGAAATTCTCACAGAAAATTTTGTTAAACAAAAATGATGAAGTAGCATACTTTATAACACAGTGGTAAATGGAAGGATAGACTTTTCTTCAAAAGTCTTTTAAAATAAAAAGGCTCAAAAAATTGTTTAGACAGAATTAAATAAAGTAGAAGGGGCTAATGAGTTTGTTAATTTTCCTCCAAAATAAAGTTCTTTCTTTTTACCACTCTTTTTGTATACACCATATTAAGCCTACTTTGCTTTTAGATTATTTATTCACGTATACATAAAAATACACAAGTGATGAGAAAATACACTGGATTCTCAAAAAGGTCTAGAACCTTGCCCATGCCATTGCTGCAGTGTAAAGATGGTGGTTACTACTGCTGGCATCTTTATATAATCAAAAATGCAATGAGGCTTTAAATAATGTAGAAAAACAAATTGCAGGATGAAAAACCCTGAAGACTTGTAAAGCATAAGCTTGTTAACATGTAAAATGTATCACATTGGGTCAAATGAAGGTGCCATTCTGAATATATTTCTGCCTCTTACAGTGGTCCCAGGAAACTTCAAAAATTAGCTTAGGAAAACCTATAATGTCAGCTTTAAATGTGTGCCTGACAAAATCCTAAACTCAATAACGCAGTGGTGAATCAATCATTCCACAAACAATTATTGATTACACACTATGTGTTTTTAAGTCACTATATTCAATGCTATCGATTAAAGAGGATAGATTAGGAAGGAAAAAATACTTAACAGATGCACTAAACAGTTTTTTTTTTCCTTTAAGAAACTAATTTAGTAGGAGTGGATGTCAGGCTTGTTTCTATAATGCTACTTGAATTTTTATAAAAATAGAAAAAATGGAAAAAAAACTAGAATTAGGGAATTTCCTAAACTAATTATAATATGGCATTGTGAAAATATGATATGGAATTTTTAAAAGTATGCCTAAAATAAATTTTAATAAAATATGATTTACTTCCTACCAAATGCTAGCTAGTTGTATGATTTCTGCAAATTACTTAATTTCTCTGTGCTTCAGTTTACACATGAGAAAAATGAAGATAATAGTAGTTTCTACTCTACATAAGTTTTGAGAGGACTAATTAAGTTCCTGTGGGTAGTATATTTATTGTATAGCATATACTAAGCAATCGGTAAATATCATCTTTTTTTATATTACTCATAATCTTGTAAAAATTTCTATGACAAGTATTACTTTTATAATATGAAGAAAAATATTCAAATTTTATGTTTTTGAATGGTCTTACATTTTATGAGGAGACACATAAAACAAATATTGTTGCTGTAAAATAAATGTTAAAAATATTGAACGTGTCTTAAAGAAATGGGAAAATAAACCTAAAAGTTTAAGGAGTAGTAACTATGCATTTTCACCAACTATAAGGTTGAAATTTAAAATTTATTCTCCATTTGAACCAACAAAATATTAAAGATGTTAAGAAGTTGGGTAAGGTCCGATTTTTACATGATTCAAATAATACAAACAGCCATCGGTCTGACTTTCTCAGTATTGTTGATTTGGAATTTTAATGGACCATTGCTGGGACTAGACAACTTGGACAAGAGGGTTGAGGAAGAAGTAAAAACAGATGCTCAGTGGTTAGGAATTTTATCCCAATTGTAAATAATGGCTCTAGCTGTTAGTCCAGTATGTATGGTATTTAGTGGGTGTGGCAGGTTTAGAAATGTTTGGGTGGCAAGTGTGTGAGAAAGTTCCGGAGAAAGGAAATTAAGCAGGCAGGTAGGCCATAGCATTACAGGCAGCAGGAAATAGTGTAAGTCAGTGATCATCACTGTCATTTTGAGTATCTGATTATTGGGGTAGGGTGAGATAGAATATAAGGGAGAAGGATGTTGTATTTTCCCTAGGGAGAGACTAGAAAAGAGGTATACAGGTTTTCGTGAATGTTCAGGAAAGCAGATGGACATCAAATAATAAACCTGAATTCAAGTAAGAATGTCAAATACCAGTCTACAAAAATGAGGAAACATTTGGTACTACAGATGGTCAAAACTGTAGGAAGAGAGCTGGTAGGGAATCCTGCTCCTAGTGACTGAACAGAGGCATCCAGTGAAAATCCCAGTTATGTAGGTCTTTTGGCATCAAGGGCCCATAGTTGGTGAGAAGGAGGATCATGACACACATTCTGAATTTATCAGGTTTCATTCAGAAAGAGAATGGGTCAATATCTAAAAGTGATACCCAATGGAAAACCTATTAGCCATGGGAGCTGGAAGAGACGAAGTGAAAGAAAGATAGTCAGATATTCAATGACTTCACCGACTCCATTCTGTGTTATGGTCAAGATCGAGACCATAAGTAAAGAATAATAAATTGGTTGAGAAGTTACAGTATAACTGTAATACGGTTGAATACGGTAGTGTTATCTCTGTCCCTGAGAAGGCACTTCATTTTTATATTTTGTGTGTTTATTTTTACATGTTGTCTTAAATTAAAAACTTGAATATTTATATATCCAAATATAGAAGAAATGGGCAGCATTGCAAGCTCAGATTTCTCATGAATAACCCAAGTCTAGTTTTAAAGGACTATCTAAACTCTTACAATAATGGAATTGAAATTTAGAGAATAAACATGGCTAATGACCAAATGTAACAGCATATTTTTCATATAAAAATTCATGGCTACCATTAAAATGAATATGATTCTTTGATAGAATGTCTTTATGAATGGGGTAAACCCAATGAGAAAGAAGCAGCCTCTTGTATGCCAGAAGCTAACCACTATAGGACTATTTCCTCTTTCATTCATTCAATTATTTAATCACTTTTTTTTCATTCATCAAATATTCATTGATCTTTAATTTGTACCATAGTACATAGTAGTATATAAATTATAGTACATAGTACTTTGTACTATGTTTCTTGATAAAAATTAATGACACTAAAATAACTAAGATATAGGTTAGCCTCAAAGAGTTTGCTATTCTGATGAATCTATCAGCTATAACGTATTTACATACAACAGCATCATTGTTTAATCTCAGAAGAGTCAATCATTCCAAACACTGGTGTGAAATAGGGAGATAGGTTCAATTTATACACTATTAGTACCAACAATGTACAGCTAATCTTAATTGTCTATTGTTGGGGGTATTCTCAATAGAATATTCACTCAATCCTCCCTATACAAAGTAGGTTCTTTTACCTCACCCATTTTAGAAATAGAAACAGAGACTTAAATATGTCATGGAGTCATCTCAAAGGCCAAACCACAAGTAAACTACAGTGAAGAGACTTAAAGTTAGATAATAACTGGGGCGCCTGGGGTTGCTCAGCCAGTTAAGTGTCCAATTCTTGATTTCAGCTCAGGTCATGATCTCACAGTTTGTTAGATTGAGTCCTGTGTCGGGTTCTGCACTGACAGCAGAGAGCCTGCTAGGGATTCTCTCTCTCCCTCTCTCTCTGCCCCTCTCCTGCTTGTGTGTGTACACACATGCTCTCTCTCTATTTCTCTCTCTCAAAATAAATAAATATTTTAAAATAAACAAATAAAGTTAGATAATTCCCAAACTCTTAGTCTTATCTACCTTGAATTAAAAAAAAATAGTTTATGTTAGCAAAATTAGGGAAAGTTAGCATGTAGACATTTGTGAAATTGAACACTATTAAATAATGATCTTGGGAAAAGTTTCTAGTATACTTAATATAATTCAAATAATATTTGAATGAGAAATATTGACAAAATATTATAACACAAGATATAGACTGAAATACCCTTAAAAGGCTCATTGTGACAGTGACTATGAAGATCAAAAGGATAGGTGTACGTGGGAGTCGGAGCTCAGATAGATACTTTCACTGTGTGAACTACAGAGGGCATTTCCTTGGGTTGGATTCTTAAATCTTTAAATCAAATGCATGGAAAATTCATTAGAAAGGTAAAGCACTTAGTGACAGACCTCTCAACTGCTTTCTAAACTAAGTAAAAGAACAAATAGCATTTTTCAAAGACGCATTTGGGAAATTCTAACATCTAATGAGATACAGTGGTATCATGAACCCTTCTACACATATTTAAAAGGAAATTAAACACCAAGGAAGTTTAATTAATATTTCTAAGTGCTATTAAAATGTTTGTATCAAAGGTTCTATCAAATTAAGAAGGACAACTATTAATATTCTGAAAAATGCATATTTTAGATTTACTACCCAAAAGTTAGAGGTCTTAGATTTAAGAATGTTTGATGCCTGATAACATGTGGACTGCTGATCAGTAGTCCAGTGGATCACATTTATAAAAATTTAACTGCTAGTGGCATTTACAAAAAGTTAAAAAAAAATCATAGCATATCCTTTTCCACTGAGGGCCAAAAAAATCATTTAACTCCTGTGTCTCATGCCTCTTTTTGGTAAATCTTGGCATGAACAAGTGAATGAGCTGAACTATCTTGTTTGTTTAGAATCATTGTTTAGCATTCCTTCACACTCTCCCACCCCCAAAGAAATTTGATCCAAAATTCCAGATGTTTAATACATAAAGACAAAGCTTTGTATAAATATAAAGCTTTACATATATACACATACATGCTTTTTTAAATTTCAAAAAAGTTTCTTGTAACCCTATAACTGTTCCATGTCACGCGTTAGATATTGAAAAGCATATGGATATGCTTTTAACAGAAACTACCTTTGCTTATAACTGACTGAGGAGGGACGATTATTTGAACAATAAACTGTACTAGTTCTTAGTCCTACGTAAAGTAGGTGGGCATCATCCAGTCAGTTATAAAGGCCTTCATAGAACAGAAGGCTGACCCTCTCCTAAGCAAAAGATAATTCTCCTGTGTGATGGCCTTGAAACTAGAATATCATCTCTTCCTAATTGTATAGCAGCCTTCTGGCCTTTGTACCTGAACTACAGTATCACCACCACAGATTTTGCATTTACCAGCCTCTATAAATGAATGAGCTAATTCCATACAATAAAGAGAATATATTTTATATAAAACAAATATATATTTATAAATACATGATCTATAAAGATATTGCATACTGTATACAATAAATACACATATTATATAACACACACACACACACACACACACACACACACATCTTATTGATTCCATTTCTCTGGAGAACCCTAACTAATACATGATTAATTTTAAAAGGACACAAACAGCAGTGTGGAGGGCAAGACTGAAGTAAGACAAGCATTCAGAAGCAAAAAGAACAGGAGGAGGCAGAGCACTAAGCCATATGATTGTTGATCTGAACATGAGCTCAATCTGAGATGACTTCAATGGAAAGCAAGAATACCAAAAATGCATCATGACCATGATTATCAAAGCATTTTTCCTTTTATATAAGAATAAAGCCCCTTAAATCTGTTCATGACAATGAAAAAAAAATTTAAAAAAAGACAATGTTCTCATTCTTGGATTATAAGTGGTTGTTCTTTTTAATCTCAGTGGTGTTTTACTCTTCTAAGAATTTCTGAATTCAGAAGAAAAAGAATGAAGTTCCCAGGATTCTTTAACTAGATTTCTACAGCTGCCAAGTGAGAGTGTTTAGGAAGTTGGTTTTTTTTTTTAATTTTTTTTCAACGTTTTATTTATTTTTGGGACAGAGAGAGACAGAACATGAACGGGGGAGGGGCAGAGACAGAGAGGGAGACACAGAATCGGAAACAGGCTCCAGGCTCTGAGCCATCAGCCCAGAGCCCGATGCGGGGCTCGAACTCACGGAACGCGAGATCGTGACCTGGCTGAAGTCGGACGCTTAACCGACTGCGCCACCCAGGCGCCCCAGGAAGTTGGTTTTAATCAAAGTTGGACAGGCATCTTCCTCTAAAGTATGGCCGGATAGACACTGCTGGATTTAAAGATGTTTCTTGTTTATTTCTCCATCTTTCACTATTCTAAAGCTATTTTGGCAGCCTGGAGCTGATGGAGAAACCCCTTTGCCAGGTGGAACTCCAGTGAAGAAGCCTGACTTTGGAATGGAAGACTCAGCTATCTAGCTAATGACTTTGGATTTGAGTATCATTTTTCACAAGGAAAATAAAAACTTATTGTATATGCATATTTTTTATCCTTCTGAGATATTAGCCCTTTAACCCAGGGCCTCCATCTTTATTATGTGAATAATAATGATGAATAAGTAGCATGGACTGATTTCTCATCACACTTTGCACATATTGTCACCTAGGACAAATTTGACACTGCAATTCTGATAGTTTATAAGGATGTCACTTCTGTTTTCTGGAACAGGAGAGAATAGCTCTTCTTTCACCTGCTCTTATTGCACTGTTTACATCTCTTCTGTGCTCTACTCTGGAACTAACGGCCAGCACACTTCTGCCTTCAAAAGCCTAATCGAAGGTCTACAGATAAACTGGGGAGAGGGAAGAAGACATGGTAGATAGAACTGTAAGAAAAAAGGCATTTTCTACTTTCCAGTGGCCTGGAGTATTATTAATTGTACCATAGAAGGTACATCTAGATTTTCTACAAACATCTTTTGGGAGATAAATGGTATTTTCAAAATCAGGCTAGGGATGGTAAAAATCTTTTTGGCCTAGAAATAACCCAGGGAAAATGATGGCAATAACTATAAACATAATGCAATTTCATTTTCCGTAGAAGAAGAATGAATATTAAAAATGTTATGGCTGGATATTTTTATAATGAATCCTTTCCAGAACAGTGGGTATAAAGAACTGAAACGAGGTGAAAAGATGCTAAAGAGGCATTTAGTTCACACCTCTCTATTTCTAGTGAGGACTGACTGCATTGCAATCATTTAAGCCAACTGCTGATATATATACTTATAAAACTGAGAGGAAGAGAAGAGAAAAAAGTCTGTTGGACTTACTGATGTCTTTTAATTGGCTTTACCTGACCGAAAAGATTTGACTTGGGATGTGTCTAAGCCAATTTGGTTATAACAACCTTGGAGGACATAGGGGGATTAGTGGACAACAAACTAGAGAATCCCAAAATAATTTTTTTAATAGTTACCTATTTATTTTGAGAGAGAGGGAGAGTGAGCATGGGGGAGGGGCATGGAGAGACACAGAGAGAGAGAGAGAATCCCAAGCAGGCTCTGCACTGTCAGCCCAGAGCCCAACACAGAACTCAATCTCACAAACCTTGAGAACATGACCTGAGCCAAGATCAAGAGTTGGATGCTTAACTCACTGAGCCACTTAGGTCCGCAACTGACTTTGTGCTTTTCAAAGGCACAGAATCACACCTTTCTTCAATATTTTATGGGAACTGACACTTACCAAGTACAGAATAGACGTTTGTTGGAGATAAATAAGTTATGATGTGGATTTTATCCAGAATGAGGAATTATTGAGTACAAAGGAGAGAAGCAGATTACATATTATTTGTTGTTCATTTATTTCCTAAGGGTGCTTACGTATTTTAATGGGACTTTATGACATCTTGAGGAAGTAAGATTCTCTACTCTTTTCAATATTATATTTCCTTGTTCAGATATCTCATCAAAATATTTGAACTTTGTTTAACCTACACCACTCTTTCTGCAACTTAAGCCTATTCCTTCTGTTTTATTCTTCTAGAACATAAAATATTTACCAGCAAGCATGAACAAAGAAGGAGGAGGAGGAAGAGTGGGAGGGGAAGGTTAAAAAAAGAAAGTAGAGGAGGGGGAGATGAGACGGTGGATGGTTAATTTTCTGTGTCAGTCTGACTGGGCTAAAGGATACTCTGATAGCTGGTTAAACTTTATTTCTGGGTGGGGGTTTCCAGAAGAAATTAACATCGAATTGATGGACTGAGTAAAGAAGATGGCCTTCAGCAATGTATATCATCCAATCTATTTAGAGCCTGAAGAAAACAAAAAGGCAAAAAGGTAAATTTGCTCTTTCACCTGCAACATTCATCTTCTGCCCTTGGATATCAGTGGTCTTCATCCTGGAGCCTTCGACCTCAGACTTGAACTTAAACCATCAGCTCCCCCTGGCTCTCGGACCTGCTTACTTGGACTGGACTGAATTATACCACCAATTTTCCTTATTCTCTAGTTTACAGATAGCAGATTTTGAGACATCTCAGCCTCCATAATCATGTGAGCCAATTCCTATTATAAATCTCCTACTTCCTGTCTGTCGGCCTGTCTGTCTGTCTCTCTCTCTCAGGGTTCTTTTTCTCTGGAGAACCCTGACTAAGGTAGAGTGAAACAGGAGAAGGAGAAGGAGGAGGAAAAAGAAGAAGAGGAGGAGAAGGAAGAAGAAGAAGAAGAAGAAGAAGAAGAAGAAGAAGAAGAAGAAGAAGAAGAAGAACAAGAACAAGAAGAACAAGAACAAGAAGAACAAGAAGAAGAAGAAGAAGCAGCAGCTTACTTGATTTGTAGAAGAGTATTTCTTTGACATGTTATCCAGGGACTGGCCCTAGAGTTTGGGTGCAAATAAGAAGAATCACTTCACATTGATATAGTTTGGATAGTGCAGGTTCAAAGTCTCCCCTTGCAGATCTTCTATTTTCTACCTAACATTTGTTTCTTCTTTTGCAAATTGGATGTTGAAGTGAAACAGATGGGTTTGTAGCCATTGATTTCTCTCAGTCCATTATCACTTAAGTATTGGAAGAGATGATTCAGCACAAGAAAGCCACTGGGGTTTGGGGAAAACAACTTGAATTTTGTGGACAGAGAAAACCAAAATCAAATTCTAATTGTGCCATTTGTTATTTGTATAATTTCTGTCAAGTAACTTAATATCTCTGATTCTCAACTTCTTTACTGATACAATGGAAAATTTAGCCCATAAGATTGTTTGAAAATTAAGTATTTGTGCTTGAAACCTAGTAGATATTCATTAATTCGTCTCCCTAAGTTAAATGTCAAATTTGAGTTATAATGAAAATGTCTGAAGATAGGGAAGATGAGGCAAAGTAGGCATAATTATGCAAAAATATACTGAGAGCAGAAATATATTTTTGCTTTAGGAAAGTGAAATTGACATAAAAATATAGAAATTTTAATAAAGGAGTCATACAAACTGGTCTAGTTAGATGCCCTAAACTATAAAGCAATGGCACAGTTTAAATCAAGTATAGTGAATGTATATCCAGAAAGGGAAATGAACAGTAACAGAAAAAGTTTCAGGTACTACAAATGAGATGTAGAAGCATTCCTCAGATTCCCTTATAATTTATCTATTCAATTAATACTTATTGAGTGACGCATGGATCTTGTTACGGATGCTTGGGAATCATCACTGAACAAAAAAGACACAGATTCTGACCTCATGGAATTTCAGTTCAGTTAATTATATTAATACAATTTATGAGCAATATGACTTTTGAAATCATGCTTAATCTTCAGTAAAGCTGGTTGGGTAGTAATTCACTACTGGTAAATTGAGATAAATATTTCAGAATTTAATGACCAAAAATTTTTTCTTACTGTGCACTTGGCAGGAAACACCTTCAGCAGTAAGCTAAAGTGAGTCAAAAACTATCTGTGAATTAGCTGTATGCCATCTATAATTCGGAGTAGGTGAAACAAAGGCCAATTTACTCCTACCCTTGAGATGCTAGTCCAGTCAAAAGGTCATATACACAAAGAAGAATTACACTACGATTTCAACTGCTCCTAAGTGGCCTCTACCTCCAACTTTATTCTCACCTTCCAAGCCAACACTGACAAACTTGTCAGTGAGATCTCTCCCTAAGATGCATTCTTTGCATACTTTATATGCCATAATAGGTCTCCACAATAAACATAAATAAAGCACTGAGGACCCAGTGTTACCACAGCTTTAAATGATCTCTTTAGTATATATTTTAGTATATGATCCTTGATTATATTTCTATTCCACTGTATTTCTGTTCTACTATAATAAGTTTCTATGAACATAGTGGATTAAAACAACACAAATTTATTATCTTCAAGTTCTGGAGATGAGAAGTCCAAAACCAGTAACACTGAGCTAAAGTGCTGGCAAGACTAGTTCCTTCTGAAGACTCTGAATGAAGAATCCATTTCAGCGTCTTCTTCAACATGTTGGGGCGACCTGTATTCTTTGGCTCTGGTCACTCCAACCTCATGCCTGTCTTGTCACATCTCCTAATAGGGACTATGATCTCTTGCCTCCCTCTTATAAGAACCCCTGTGATTCCACTGGGTTAGGGTAATCCAAAGCAATATCCCCACTTCAAGATCCTTAACTTTTTTTTTAAATTTTTTTAAATGTTTATCTTTATTTTTAAGACAGAGAGAGACAGAGCATGAGCGGGGAAGAGGCAGAGAGAGAGGGAGACACAGAATCCAAAGCAGGCTCCAGGCTCTGCGCTGTCAGCACAGAGCCTGATGCGGGGCTCGAACTCATCAACTGTGACAATCATGACTTGAGCTGAAGTTGGACGCTCAACCGACTGAGCCACCCAGGCGCCCCTCAAGATCCTTAACTTAATCAAATTTGAAAAGTCCCTTTTACTATGTAAGATAACATATTTACAAGTTCTGGGTTTAGTACTTTGGAATTTTGGGGGTGCACATGATTTAGTTTAACATAACTATTATGAAACAGTATTAATATAAAATATATTTACACATTTTTTAACATATAAAATTCCTTAACTGTAATATATAACAGAAATAAAAGGAAACTTATTTATAATAAAATACCATGTACTTGAGTATGTAGATAGATGCACAACGGCACTAAAAATATAATTATGCAGTCAGATATCTTCATTGAAATGCATAAGTACCATGAATATAACAAATAATGTTGTACTATATTGACATATTGATATTCTCACATTGATATAGATGTATTATACTGGCAATTCAAAACAAGATTTCCCAAAGTGAAGAACAACACTTGATAAAGTGCAAACAGACATGGTAGATTTACATGGTAGTCTTATTCCTAGAAAATTGTGTATACATTAAAATGTGCAAAAGTGTTTTGTGTTTACATGTGAAAGAGTTTTGGGTCAGGCTCAGATAATTAAAATTGTTATTCACTTCCATGTATACCCATACACCATAAACACTCAAATACTGCTGCTACTAATATAAAATGGTGCAACCACTTTTGAAAACATCTTGGCAATTTCTTAAGAAAAGTAAATCTATACCTAGCAAATGATTGTGCAATTCTATGCCTACTCACTCAAGAGAAATGAAAGTAATTAAATACATGAATATTTATAGCAGCTTAACTTACAATAGTTAAGAACTAGAAATGACACAAACATACATTAACAGTTGAATAGACAAATTTATGGTATATTCATGTAACAGAATACTATTCCACAAAACAAATAAATGCACTATTGATATATCTATGAAAATGAATGAATCTCAAAAAAATAACGCTGAGTAAGAGAAGACAGACTGGGTAGTAGGAGGAGAGAATGCATTGATCTATGATTCAATTTATGCATAGTTCTGGTAAACTATAATCTAGTCTATAGTGATGTAAAAGAGATGCGCTCTGTGGGAGAACAAAACAGGGTGGGAAGGAGGGTTTACAAAGAGCATGAGGAAAACTGTGGAAATGACAAGTAATGACTTGATTTACTACAAGTATACCATTTGTTGAAATAAAAATTAATTATTGTTTCTTCTGGCACATCACAGAAAAAAGGTAGGAAGCATTCAGATGGACTTGTTTATGGGATTACACATTTCTCAGAAATGATATCACAGGACACCTGGATGGCTCAGTTGGTTAAGCATCTGACTTCAGCTCAGGTCATGATCTCACAGTTCATGAGTTCAACCCCCGCATCGGGCTCTGTGCTGACAGCTCGGAGCCTGGAGCCTGCTTTGGATTCTTTGTCTCCTTCTCTCTGCCCCCGTTCTCTCTCTCCCCCACCAGAAAATTAAACATTAAAAAAAAATACCTAATTTTCTCGGTGTAGGATAGGGTAAGCCAAGTGCTTCATTTTTGTTTTCATGTAACTTGAATGTATAAGGAAGTAAGAATGTGACTGTAATTTTTACTTTTTTAATTTTTTTTGTGGCTGTCATTTAGTAAGTGGTAATAATCTGGAGTCTTGAATACTGAAACAGATCATCTCATTCCTCCTCTGATGGAGAGATAAACCAATCTTCTGAATGAGAACATGGGACAGATCTCCATACATCACATATTAATATAACTTCCTATTGACTCCAGAGATGAAATCAACTACAGGTGAATAGATTTATTCTCAGCCTTGGCCACACAGACTTCCCAGTTGATCTTGTGTTGTGGTCTTGTTCCTTGAGACTGAACCTTCTCATTTCAGCTTTTATTTTTATAATTATTTTTATTATATGTTCTTAACAACACCATGAGAACAGTGCTAAGAAAACTGAAGAACAAGAGAGAGATTAGAGATATGATTTTGTTATAGCCCTCAATCAATTAAGCACATATACCTGTTGTTATAATTCCCAAATCTGAAGACTTAACCAGTGAAATGTTCTTATTTATTTTTTTAACGTTTATTCATTTTTTGAGAGACAGAGACAGAGCGTGAGTGGGGGGGAGGGTTGGGCAGAGAGAGAGGGAGACAGAATCTGAAGCAAACTCCAGACTCTGAACTGACAGCACAGAGCCCGACACAGGGCTCAAACTCATAAACTGCGAGATCATGACCTAGACTTAACCAAATATACTTTGAATTGGAGACAAAGGTAACACATCCATAGAATTATAAAGCCACTTCATTCAAAATTATCAAACTAAATTAAACCAAAACTGTGTCCTGCTTTGAGTCAAATAACTACTTGCAATCAAGATGTAGTTCCCCTGTACCTGCACAGATCTCGGTAGGTGGCTTTGCACTTTACCAGTAATCAATCCCTAGTACTAATACATTATTTTTCATGAACTGAAAATAAAATTATTATGTCGTACTCCTGTTTGAATTTCATTAGGTTAAACACTATAAAGTTAGTGTTTTCAAAGAAGAGACATACTTTTAAAAAATTAAAAATGGAAAGACATGAAAAGGAAAGATACTTTATTTTGTCATCTTTCTGCCATTTCCCATGGTAAAAGATAACAACACTCAAAGCTTGCAGCATACTTTTTACATTATAAAGTCTTTCCATGCTTCCTATATAGTGTTGTCTTTATAATAACCTCTGTGATGTAGGTAAAACGGATTTTCTTGTGGAAACAAGAAAAAAAGTCTGCAAATTCTGAATGACTAAGCAATTTGGAAATGTTTCCTATTTTAGTATCAGAGACAAATAAGTCTTGGGGCATGGGCATAACTCAGATTCAACCCACATCCATCCTTTCATATGCACATGCAAATGGGATTTTCAACTCAATTGAGATTGGCCTGGCTCAGCATGATTTCGGTATCCAAAAATAATTTCAAGACTATAGGAGACTTATCATCCCACACATCAGAAGATTTAACCTGACAGTTAGATGGAAGGATATAAGATAAAACTTATATAGAACAAAACAAAACAAAACAAAACAAAACAAAACAAAACAAAATGCCAAGTATAAGTATCAAATTAAAGTTTCTTTAAGAAAAACTTTGATTTGGGGCACCTGGGTGGCTCAGTCTGTTAAGCATCAGACTTCGGCTTGGGTCATGATCTCACAGTTCAGTTCATGGGTTTGAGCCCTGCTTGGGCTCTGCTGTGCTGACAGCTCAGTGCCTAGAGCCTGCTTCAGATTCTGTGTCTCCCTCTCTCTCTCACCTCCCCCACTTGCACTCTGTCTCTCTCAAAAATAAATAAACATTAAAAAAATGTGTTTTGCTCTATCTTCAATCATTTATTCATCACTGAAATATTAGTGAATATCTGTACTAGGTTCTGTTCTAATAAGCATCATGAATATGAATAAACTTAAGATCTGGTACCAGAATTGAGGGACTTCGTTTATTTGAAGAGACAGGTAATGAATATGATATGGGCCATATTAGTGACATGATCCAAGAGATACAAGAATACAGAAATAATGAACTCTGCCTCAGATTTCTTAAGAGTGTGAACATTTGAGTTGAGTATTCAAAGTTAAAGATACTTTTTTTCTAGACAGAAGGACATTAAAAAGAAACGAAACAATATGTTAAAGAACAAAGATTTGTCAGATGGAAGCATATTCTGATAATTTAAAAAAGGCATATGTTAAATAAGACTAGTCTAGGAATCTATCAGACTGGAGGAAAGAGAGGAGACAGAAGAGTTAAACTGAAAAAAAGTCTATTTAAGAATATATTTTATACTATATTAAGGTGCCTGAGATTTTTTTTCCAGTGGTAGTAGGAAACCCCTGGAAATTAAGGGGAGTAAAATTATCAGTTCTGAATTTTGAAAAAGCACTCTGTCAAAATACATCCAAGGTCTATTTCTCAAAGCCTCTCACATAGTAAGATTCTTTCTCTGTAAGTTTCAAATTTAAAAGTATATTAGAAATCACCTTTAATGAGTCATTTTTTACTCTATTATTTTCAAGACAAATTTAACATTATGTAGTTATCTTATGCTAATGATTCCATAGCACTGATGAAATGTGCAAAATAAAAACGTACCAGGATGATCTTTATTTTTTTGTTTTTGTCTTTTTTTCCTTTTGCTTTCTAAATTCATTTCATGTATTC
The DNA here is from genome assembly GCF_022837055.1 of Prionailurus viverrinus. NCBI lineage: Eukaryota > Metazoa > Chordata > Mammalia > Carnivora > Felidae > Prionailurus > Prionailurus viverrinus. Next base: position 81,073,909 of record NC_062570.1, read on the forward strand.
TCTATAGTTGTCTTTAATAATCAATTGAGCTATTTAATGAGCAGTGTTTAAATTTAATTGTTCCTGATTAAACAAACATTTAAATACAGATGCCCAGTGTGCCACATCCGTCTAATATGCCCTTTGTTTTCTAGTAAGTGAGCCTCTGGAAACCAAAGAGATCAATAAAAAGGTAGTTATTCCACAAAAAAATGTTTCATCACTTTTTCCCTGAAATCCAAGGGTCTAGGGGTGATTTACTGAAAGCAAACGCTTTGTTTTGTGCCTAGTTCTCATTGTCCTTTGTGAACTCAACATTCTGTAAGTGACAGAGCTGATCCTACACCTTTCCTGGTCTTTCAAGTTCACCTAATATAGTTGACTTTGCCTCTCCTCATTTCCAGCAACTCATAGAGTAATTTTATCACATTATCAGATTGCCACAAGTTCGTCTGCGTGGCAGCCGTGAATATTTCCGAAGTGATAAAATTCACACTATGGTACTAGTTTGGGTAAGCAAGACTGTGTTCTGGAGACACTGGCCACTAAATAGCAGAGAGTTATTTTCTACTGTAGATGTTAGATGCCAGGTGCAAATGTCCATTAAATGACAGAACTAGGAGTGCTTGGTTAGAGACAAAAAAATGGATTTGCAACTGGGATCAAACTTTTGACAAAATTATACACCATGGTTTGTTTTAAAAAGACTGTTAGTTAAAAACATTGAATTATAACTTCTAATTTTAGTAAACCAGAAAGAGAAAAGTGGACCATAATCTGGAAGAAATTAAATGGGTAAACTCCAGATCTTGGCTATAATCATTAAGCAACATGATTCTCAATTTTCAGGGTATAAATAATATTCTGAGGTACTTATCAAAACTATAAATTCTTTATTCCCACCCTGAGAGATTCTGATTCAATAGATAATGGGTTATGGTCCATGAATCTGAAATTTTAATAAAAATCTAAGTTTATGTTTACATAACTCTGCCAGACCAGATGGGATAAGAGGTAGATGAAAACATTCAGTCCTGTGGCCAGAAATCAGAAGCTTCAATCTGAACTGGATGAAGCCCAGGAAACAGGTATTTCCTGGAGACTGTCTTCCAAATTATTTCTATAGAGCAATCAGCCTTTTTTAGTGCAAGTGAACAGTTGTTTTTTATCAGTTATTAACTAAGAATCTGTCATCTGCCAACCCTTGAGTATTCATAATCAACGGCCAAAAACAAAACAAAACGAAACCTGGCACAGTCCTTGGTTTCAAGGATCTTATAAAGTTTCAATGGGACTTAACCGCATTTTACATAAATTCTCAGAAAACAAGACAGAGGGAGAGTGATCTAGACTTAGGTGGACTAAGACTTTTGGAAGTAAAGATTTTATAAGTGATTGAAGCTACTTTCTTCAATTTAATTCTATTATCCAATACTAATCAAAGCTCATTTTATGGCATCTTCATATGTATGAACATTTAATTCTTATTTAGAAAGTTTGAGATCAGATAAAGGGATTGCATTAACATGGTGCTTCAGATGCTTTCTTAATTGCTTTTTAGAAGCAATTTCATTCATTGACTCCAAAGAGTTATTGAATGCTATGTGTCATAGTAAAGCATTAAGCTAAACACTCAAAACTCTTGCTTCAGTGTAAGTTATAATCTAAAGGAGAAAAACAAAAAACTGACAAAAATAAATCAGTAAAATATGGAAAGGCAGCAGTCTGGTCTAAATCCAATGTGTTTTGCTTGAATAACGAAAGGAAGAAGTCTTCAAGAAATGCTGTAGGGAACCAAAACCATGTTTTCTTGTAAATATTTTGTATCAGCATTGTTCACTTAAAGCCTTTTTAAATTTGGACTTTAGAAATTGAGGTTTCTGGTGATTCAGAAAACAACAGTACTGAAATTCCATTTTGCTCTGTTGTAAGTGGGAGAATGATGGAGATACAAAGATTTGCTTATCTTAATTGTTCTCTATGTGTGTAGAGAATAAGATGGAGTCAGTCATGTCAAGCAGTGACTCATGTCAGAGTGATGTAAGCAGCTAAGGGCACTGCAGTCAAGACAACATGTCAGCAAAAACCAGCAGAGACCGACAGTACTAATTGATAAACCATAAAGCCACTTGAACCTGGAAGAACCAAGAGCTGATAATCACTACAACCAGAAGAAACCTGCAAAGCCCAAGACTGATTAAACCCCTTTAAGAAGGGAGGAATTTGCAGCCAACTGTCAGACTCTCCAGGCTCTGACCCTTTCACATATGACCACCTTAAAAAGACAACTGCTGCCCAAGGCTCTGTCCAACCGATCTCCAAACATAACAGAGATCTTCCACTGCTTGAATATAATCAGCAGTTAAATGCCAGGAGCTGACCCAGACCAGAAAATGGCTTCATCTCAACTGTGGGCTCACAGACTGACTTTGTGTTTGGTTTGTCAACTTCTTACCCTTTATTGTATCTTGTTTGCTGTGTGACTTTATACTGTACTTTGTTTTGTGTGATGTGTATGAAGCCAAGGTAAATGTGCAGCAAAATGTCACTGGGTTAGGAATCCTGAACCTGCTTTACAATTATGTTAAATTTGCTTTATGATTGAATAAAACCGACACTGTGGAAAGATGCAACTCATGTCTGTGCCTTCTTAGCATGCTCAGGACAAGGTGAAAATCATCCTGGGAGCTCCTTTAAAATTCTGATGCCTGGAACCTAACTATAAGGATTCTGAAGATCTGGTGTAGGTGTGGGAAATCATGTATCTCTAATTGTAGGTGACTCTATGTGCAGCAGGGTTGAGAGTCACGGGCATAAGTAAACAAATAATGAAAATACATTTGGAAGAAAATGTTCAACAATCTGAGGAAATGTATTTTCCAATCTCCAGTATACAAGATGGGTTTGAATATAATAAAATACTCTATAATTCATTTCTTTAAAAATTCAGATGGTACTTCCTAAGTGAGTCTGTAGATTACTATAAAAAAAAAGCTACCTTCTAGCATTCTCCAACTAACTATGCAGACTTTACAAACTGGATTACTATAATCTTCTATAGTCTTCCTAATCTTTCAGTGAGTATGAAATCTGTGGTTCCACTCTGATAAATGTATAGAATAAGCTGTCAAAGCAATGCGGTACTTGATTTTACTTTTCTAAGCAAGAATAAAATGTGTCTTTCACTTTGCCATTACATCTGGAACACTGGAGTTGATGTTACTAGGTTAAGGTAACATCTGAAGTGGATTACTGTGATAGACACACAGGGGCATGTTGATCACGAAAAATGATGTCAGGTAGACTTGTATAGTCTCCTCCAGAGCTTTCATTCTAAGCAAATAAACAAAACCAAAGAGGCATCAAGTTCTATACAAGGGGCTTTGGCTATTATTTACCCATTTTCACCCTCCCTTTCTCATACTCCATCCTCAATTTTCACACTGGAGTATTGTACACTGGAGTTCAACAGCGACTATTTTATACATTAAAGTGAGTTACATTTTATTCCATATTCAGTCTATTTCCAGGAGCGTGATCATTTTTGTCTTGCATCTGGAAGTCTCAGTAGCCAGAAAAATATTTTACTTGTTTCTCATGCATCGACATCATGATTTCAACTGCAAAGTTTATGCTAAAGGAGATACAGTCTATTCTCACTCTGAAGAGGAAAAGATCCACCTTAGAATTCTGTCATCTTTCATCTTTCTGTGAGATTCAGCCTCCCTTATTGAGAATCTCCCTCAAACTGTTCAAATCAATCAGTGTTCTACTCAATATCCCTGTAATTTTTTGGTCCTGATCAAACATTTTTCTTCTTTTTACACAATACTTCTGACTCTTATAAAAAGAGATTAAGTTTTCTGATATGGTAGTGAATAACATTGGTAACATCTCCAAATCAGCATAAATATCACAATACCCTATGCATTTGAATATCTAAAGATTCATTTCATATTTTCAAATCCTGTGAACCTAGCATAATGATTGTATTTGAAGAAACAATATTCAAAGATTCACATAGTAGATTTCTGGATTAAGCAACAAGGCAGCCTGAACTAATGCAGACATCCCCAACACCCCCTATCTCCCACACACTGCTAAAAATTTAGCAATTATGACTACATAGAACAAGATATAGTAATGAAGAGCTGAGCTCAAATTAAAAAAAAAAAAAGGAAATCTACATTTGTGAAAATAAAGAGGGAACATAAAACTCAAGAGGTAAAATGATAGTCCGAAACTTTAATAGGATGAGGTCAACTTGCAGTATGAATACAGACCCTAATAAGAAGATAGTACATTCAGATCCATTCTGGGAGATATGAGCTTGAGACCAAAGGAGACATAGAGGAAGGACATAGAGGAAGTTCCTCTCAGACCTGTGGACAGATTTGGGAACTCAACAGATGTTGATGCTTCAAGCTACCCATTGAATCAGTAAAACAACAATTCACGTTATTTCTGTCTGAAGAAATAATATACATCAAACAAAACCTTTTTCCTTTATAAAACACACCAGGAATATACTTGAAAAATAATTTATTTTTTGAGAAGTTGTAGGCTCACAGCGAAGTGAAAGGAAGGTACAGAGATATCCTATATACCCTTGCTCCAATATATACATAGTGTCCTCATTATTAATCCCCACCAGAGTGGTATATTTGTTACAGTTGATGAGCCTACATTGGCGCATCATAATTACCCAAATTCCATAGTTTGTATTACAATTCACCTCTTGATGTTGCAGATTCTATACATTTGGATACACGTATGATGGCAATATACCTATCATTATAGTATCACACAGAGTATTTCCATTGCCTTAAAAATCCTCTGTGCTCCAGCGTGCCTGGGTGTCTCAGTTGGTTAAGCATCTGGCTTTGGCTCAGGTCATGATCTCACTGCTCATGAGTTCAAGTCCCGCATCGGACTCTGCTGACTCTGTTTCAGAGCCTGTGTGTGTGTGTGTGTGTGTGTGTGTGTGTGTGTGTGTCTCCCTCTCTGCCCCTCCCCCACTCATGCTCTGTCTCTCTCTCTCTCTCTCAAAAGTAAATAAACATTGAAAAAAATTTTTTAAAATATCCTCTGTGCTCCTCCACACCCTTCCCCAACCCCTGGCAACCACTGATCTTTCTACTGTCCCCAGAGTTTTGCCTTTTCCAGAATGTTACATAGTTGGAGTCATATAGATAGATGTATTTTCAGATTGGCTTCTTTCACTTAGTAATATCCATTTAGATTCCGCCATGTCTTTTCATGGCTTGACAGCTTATTTCTTAGCATGCAATAATATACCATTGTCTAGACTACCAAAGTTTACTTGTTCATTCACCTACTTTCACCTTAAAAGACAGCTTGCTTGCTTCCAAGTTTGGCAATTATAAATAAAGCTGCCATAAATATCCATGTGTAGGTTTTTGTGTGTACATAAGTTTTCAGCTCCTTTGAGTAAATATGAAAAAGCACGATTACTGGATTGTATGGTAAAGGGTATGTTTAGTTTTGTAAGACACTTCCAAACTGCCTTCCGAAGTAGCCATACCATCTGTATTCCAATCAGCAGTGTAGGAGTTCTTGTTGCTCTTCGCCAGGACTTACTGACTCAGTGTTCCAGATTATAGTCATTCTAACACATGTGTAGTGATATCTCAGTGTGGTTTTAATTTGCATTTCTTTGATGACATATGAGGTGGCACATATTTTCACATGCTTATAGACAATCTGTATATCTTCTTTGCTTAGATGTCTGATAATATCTTTGGACCATGTCTTAATTTTTTTTTTCTTACTGTTGAGTTTTAAGAGTTCTTTGTAATTTTATTTTCCTGTAATGTCCCTGTCTGGATTTGGTATTAGGTAATTTTGGCCTTGTAGAATGCATTAGGAAGCATTCATTCCCTCTCCTCTTACCTTCTGAAAAAGATCGCAGAGAATTGTTATAATTTCTTCCTTGAATGCTTGGTAGAACTTACCAGTGAACCTATTGAGCCTGGTGTTTTCGGTTTTGGAAGGTTATTAATTACTGATTTAATTGCTTTAATAGATACAGGCCTATTCAGATTGTCTATTTCTTCTTCTATGAGTTTTGGCAAATTGCGTCTTTCAAGAATTTGGTCCATTTTAACTAGGTTATCAAATCTGTGGGCAGAGGATTATTTAGTATTCCTTTATTATCTTTCAGTGTTCATAGGATATTTATTAGTAACATGTATCCTCTTTTTTGCTGGCCTATCTGGCTAAAGGCTTATCAATTTTACAGATCTTTTCAACAAACCAACCTTTAGTTCCATTCATTTTCTATTCTTTTAAAGTTTTTATTTAAATTCCAGTTAGTTAGGGGCGCCTGGGTGGCGCAGTCGGTTAAGCGTCCGACTTCAGCCAGGTCACGATCTCGCGGTCCGGGAGTTTGAGCCCCGCGTCAGGCTCTGGGCTGATGGCTCAGAGCCTGGAGCCTGTTTCCGATTCTGTGTCTCCCTCTCTCTCTGCCCCTCCCCCGTTCATGCTCTGTCTCTCTCTGTCCCAAAAATAAATAAACTTTGAAAAAAAAAATTTAAAAAAAAAATAAATTCCAGTTAGTTAACATATAGTGTAATATTAGTTTCAGGTATACAATTTAGTGATTCATCACTTCCATACAATACCCAGTGCTCACCACAGCAACATGCAGAAGAATGAACCTGGACCACTTTCTTACACCATACACAAACATAAATTCAAAATGAATGAAAGCCTAAATGTGAGACATGAAACCATTAAAATCCTAGCAGAGAGCACAGGCAGCAACCCTGCCTATCGCATCTTCTCACTAGATAGGTCTCCTGAGGCAAGGGAAACAAAGGCAAAAATAAACTGCTGGGATTTCATTTTCTCTTTGAATGCCCTTTTTTCAACTTCATTTTGATTTCTTTTCTAGTTTTCATTATTTCTTTTCTTCTGCTTACAGTGAATTTCATTTTCACTTCTTTTTTTGGTGTCTCCTAACATGAAAATTTAGATGATTGACTTCAGATCTTTCTTCTTTTCTAATACATGCATCTGATGCTAGAAATTTCCTTCTAGGCACTGTTCTGCTACATCCTACATATTTTGTATCATTTTCATTTCATCAAAAATATTTTAAATTTCTCTTGAGATTTTTCATTTAACCCATGTGTTACTGAGAAGTGTTTTGGTCAATCTTTACTTGGTTTTGGATTTTCCAGTTGTTTTTCTTTTTTACTTTCTAGTTTAATTCCATTGCAGCCTGAGAACAGTCATTGTAAGATTTCTAATTTCTTTCAATTTTTTGTTTTCTGACCCAGAATGTGGTCTATTTTGGTGAATGCTCCATGTAAGCTTGAGAAGAATGTATACATTCTGCTGTTGTTGAATGAAGTAATCTATAAATGTCAATCATAGCCAATTAGTTGATGGTACTGTTGAATTCAACTATGTTCTTCTGGACTTTATACCTGCTAGATCTGTCAATTTCTGAATAGAAGAATGTTAAAGTCTCCAACTCTGATATTGGATTCATCTATTTCTCCTTGCATTTATATCAGTTCTTGCCTCACATACTGTGATGTCCCTTTGTTAGCAGCTTACATGGTAAAAATTGTAATGGCTCTTTGGAAAATTGACCTATGTCTTTGTTTATTCTCGATTTACTTCCCTTGCTTTAAAGTCTGCTCTGTCTGAAATTTATGTAGCTATTCCTACCTCTTTGATTAATGTTAGCGAAATATAGTTTTCTTTATCCACTTACTTTTAATCTATATGCGTCTTAAAGGTGGGTTTGTTGTAGAAAACAGGCAGTTGGGTCTTGTTTTTTAATCCCCACTTACATTCTCTCATTTAACCGGTACTTTTAAATCATTGATATTAAAAGTAGTTATTTAATATAGGTCTAGTATGTACCATATTTGATAGTTTTTATTTGCCCTTGTTTCTTGTTTCTATTTTTGTCTCCCACTGCTTTTCTATTTGTGTGTGTGTGTGTGTGTGTGTGTGAAGATTTTACATGATTTTATTTTCTATCATTTGTTTACATATAAGTAACGCATTTTTTCCCCTAGTGGGTACCCTAGGGTTTGCAATACACATTAACAGCTAACCTAAGTGTACTTTCAAATAACACTATACTGTTTCACAGGTAGTGTCAGTACTTTATAATAACAAAATAATTCCAACTCCCATTCCTTATATCATTTCTATCATTCATTTCATTTATAAATAATCATACACACACACACATAACTGAATACATTATTTTGGACAAAGTGTTACCTGTTAGATCAATTAAGGAAAAGAAAAATAAAGTATTTTATAAAGTATTTAATTTTACCTTCACTTATTCTTTCTTTGACATTTCCCCTTATGTAGATCCGAGTTTTTGAGCTATATAATATTTTCCTTCTCTCTGAAGAGCTTCTTTTAACCAAGGTAGGTGGGCTGACAACAAATTCATTCAAAGGTTCTTTTTCTGAGAATGTCTTTTTATTTCTCCTTTAGTTTTGAAGGATAATTTTATGGTTCAGGATTCTAGGTTGGTAGGCTTTTTTTCTCTCAACACTTTAAATATTTCATGCCACTCTCTTCTTGCTTCAGTGGCTTCTGACAAGTCAGATGCAATTCCTACCTCTGTTCCTCTATATGTACACTGTTTCCCCCCAACACCTGGCTTCTTTCAGGATTTTTTTACCTTTGATTTTCCATAGTTTGAAAATGATATGTCCAGGTATAGTTTTGGCATGTATCATGCTTGGTGTTCTCTGAGGTTCCTGGATCTGTGGTTTGGTGTCTGGCATTAATTCGGAGGAAATTCTTCATCACTTTTTTTTTTTCAAATATTTATTCTGATCTTTTCCCTTTCTTCTGCTGGTATTCCCATTAACACCCCTCATACTTATTGTAGTTGTCTCACAATCCTTCAAAGTTCTGTTTTCTTTTTTTCATATTTTGTTCTCTTTGCTCTCCAGTTTTCAAAGACTCAATTAATATATCCTCTAGCTTGAAGATTTTTTCCTCAGCCATCGTCAGTGTATTAATAACCCAACAAAGGCATTCTTCACTTCTATTATGGTGTTTTTCGTGTCTAACATTTCTTCCTTAGAAGAATCCTCAAGAGCATTAGAGCATATTAACCACAGTTGTTTTAAATTCCCATCTGACAATTCCAAAGTCCCTGCCTTATCTGTTTCTGGTGCTTGCTTTGTCTCTTCAAATTGTGCTTTTTGCCTTTTATTATGCTGTAAATAGTATTTGTGGTGATACAGTATTGTGGTGATAAGATGTGTGGAGAAGGGAAGTGTTTTACAGTCCTATAATTAGGTTTTAGTCTTTTAGTGAGCCTATGCCTCTGGGCTCTGAGCCTCCCAAGTGTTTCTCAGCACTCCCACCTTGGCTCCTAGGTATGACAGGATGTCCTGAGTGAGTTGAATATTCCTTTCTCCCAGGTCAGTTAGGCTCTGATAATACCCCAGCAGGTTAGGCTCTGGTCAACTAGTTTCTCCTGAGTACAGGCCTTCTCAGGAAGAACAGAGTGCTCTGGCCTATTTCAAATGGTTCGTTCCCCCCTCTCCTTGCTGGAAACATGACGGGATTTTCCTCTGATATTTACTGTTAGAAACTAGTCCAGCTCCTGAAGGTGAAACTCACAAAGTGCGGTGTGTGTCTATGATTAGGTCCCCCTAGAGTTTTTAACTCTCAGACTTGTCGACCCCAAGCTTCCAGCAATTATCAATTAACTTTAGAATTTTCCACCCAAGCACTGGTTCCCCCAGTTGTTTTGACTTGTCTTTGCTCTAGTATGCTGTTATTCTCTGTATTTATCTGTCTGTCTCTCCACTCTGGGAGCAATGGTTTACCTTGTGTCTTTACCTCTTATGGCTCTAGGAAGAGTTGTTGATTATTTAGTCTATTCAGGTCTTTGTTGCTCACAGTGGCAATTTCCCAGCTCCTTACATGGGACCCAGCAATGTAAAGTCAGAAATATACTTTTAAAATCATCCTCTATTTTTCTCTGTTTATAAAGCTTTCCAGTAAATAGAATTTTGAGGGTAAGGACCATGACTAAGTTCTTCAGAGGACCTAAGTAGTATGCTTTCCACTTGTGTGTGATGAGCACGAATACTTACCATTGAGACAAAATTGTCTATAGTGAATAGCTGTTTAGGAAATCTCACGTTTTGTGATCTTTATAAGAGATAAAAATAAATGTAATAGAAGCAGCTACTACAGTCACTAAAGATGTATTAGAAATAAGACAAGTATGCTATCTCTTTTCATTGACCTTGCCTTAAGTTGCCAAACACAGGATCAAAATCTAAATTTCATGTAGATGATGGAATGTAGAGAGGATGGTGCTGGAAATATAAAACATAGGAAATGTGGACAGACATACACATACACATTTTTTTTTTCAAATTTGTCACTTTGGATTTTCATGCCAAGGTCCTTGGTTCACTCATATTTATCATTCCATTATTCTCTATCACTGTAGTTTGATAGTTTCCTTCCTATACTCCATTTTACTTTTAATTTTCGTATATTTATTTATTAGTGCACACTTCACACACAGTACCTAGCATAGTTCTCAATGCACAGAAGACATTCAGATAATTTTCAATACATGAACTTAACTAATACAAAAGGAAAATTTTCCTAGGGTGGCATTAAAAGAAAGTTATAAGCAATTTAATTTAAAAAAAAAGAGAGATAAAATGGCTCTTTCTTCAGTCACATTCACTGTATGGCACTGTATGTTGTATCAGTACTGAAATCAGCCAGTTGGCATTGGAAAATATAAGCATGGTTCCTCTTTGCATATTACAGTGTGACAATAGAAGAGATAAAATGTGACAGGGTTTGGAGTATCTTGGCCTGGACCCAAAGCCTATCTGGCTTTGTAATATAGACTTGAAATGCTCCGATTGGGCAGGGTGTGTTGATGGTTATTATCTCTTAGACCAAGAACAATATTTTTTCTATATTTATATAGAAATGCTGGCTCCTCTTACTATAATAGACATCAAAACATTATGTCTATGTAAATTAAAAGTATATGTTGACTTAACTGCCTTAATAAAGCACATTTTTAATAAGTAGAACTTAGATACTAAAACAAATGGATCACTACACATATATTAATGGTTTTAAACTATTCTTTTTTAGCAGATGGTACACAAGCAGGTCAAAATTTTCAGCTTTTTAATGGTCTGAACATTGATGTAACTGTCCAATCCCACAGGGTTGGTAATATTGCCCAGATCACCTCAAGGCCAAGGAATCAGCAAGACAAAGCATCCTCTCATCTTTCATGGCCACAGTAGTGAGCTACTTTCATTCTTTACCACAGCAACAATATCAACTATTTTATACCATAGAGACTTAGATTAACCCAGAAGCCATTCTCCTGTTTCTACCTACTTTTAAACTTTTGGTTCTGGGGGCGCCTGGGTGGCTTAGTCGGTTAAGTGTCCGACTTCAGCCAGGTCATGATCTCACGGTCTGTGAGTTCGAGCCCCGTGTCAGGCTCTGGGCTGATGGCTCAGAGCCTGGAGCCTGTTTCCGATTCTGTGTCTCCTTCTCTCTCTGCCCCTCCCCCGTTCATGCTCTGTCTCTCTCTGTCCCCCCAAAAAATAAATAAACGTTGAAAAAAAATAATAAAAAAAAATAAACTTTTGGTTCTGATTTAATTGTCCTTTTGACTACAGACTTGAGCTTCAGCACTTCTGTATTTGATTTTGGCTCCACTTTTGGACCATAGTGTAGCTCTTCAGTCCTACACACTCACTACCAATCATCTATTTTCAACTCCACCCTACACTCCAAGCAGACTCCGGTTATCCTTATCATACCCTTTCTTGGCCCAGACAGCTTTCCCCCCAACCCAACACATGCATCACCTTGTAATTTATTAGAGACAGTTATGAACATTATCCAGGCTTAGCTTTGACTTAGTCCCATGAGCAGGCCCTGGACAATCCTTATACAATACAACATAATTGCATTTCCATTCTGTTTTGAATCAACTGACCATTATTTGGCCTCAAGTTCACTAGACCAGATTCCAGCTAAAAATGTTATGTAAGTCCTATAAGCATTAACTTTCCCTGGATCTTAAAACAAAACAAAACAAAACAAAACAAAACACCAATTCATTCATTCATTAACATGCTCTTCAGCTATCTATTCAATAAACATTTATTATGTTCCTACTATGTATTAGTCACAGGCCTAAATACTTTACTGTGTCATAAACAGATCCAATTATTTAACTTATACCCCTTTGAGTACACGTGCATCACTTCACTTCTTTATGTCTTCGACTCCTCATTTTTTATTTATTTATTTTTAATTTTTTAATGTTTATTTATTTTTGAGAGAGAGAGAGAGTGAGCAGGGGATGGACAGAGAGAGGGAGACACAGAATCTGAAGCAGGCTCTAGGCTCTGAGCTCTCAGCACAGAGCCTGATGCAGGGCTCAAACCCACAGACTGTGAGATCATGACCTGAGCTAAAGTTGGATGCCCAACTGACTGAGCCACCCGCGTGGACCTCGACTCCTCATTTTTTAAATCTATATACTAATGCATACCTTTTCCAATGAGTGGTAAGTTTAAGATATCATACAATTTTTTTTTTTTTAAGTACAAAGCTCCAGACAAATGCATGGACAATTATTCCTTCGGTGACTTCTGGGTCAATCTAAGTTTCCAAGGCATAAAGTAGTTGTCATTATTGCTCTAGTAAAGATTATCCATAAGATATTGCCTACTTAATAATTTATTACACTCTAAAGGCTGATTCTTAGATCTTTAGATTATTGTTTTTATTAAAACAATTAACTGAGGGGCGCCTGGGTGGCGCAGTCAGGTAAGTGTCCGACTTCAGCCAGGTCACGATCTCGCGGTCCGTGAGTTCGAGCCCCGCGTCGGGATCTGGGCTGATGGGTCAGAGCCTGGAGCCTGTTTCTGATTCTGTGTCTCCCTCTCTCTCTGCCCCTCCCCCGTTCATGCTCTGTCTCTCTCTGTCCCAAAAAAAAATAAATAAACGTTGAAAAAAAATTAAAAAAAAAACAATTAACTGGAATTTCCTGCATTATGTACATGTTAAGAAACAAGCTGGCAAATGATGATGTGGCTTTTGTATTTTTTCTGAGGTATTTAAGAATTTCAGCCAAATATATTATTTTTAGGTGACAAATATCTGAAAAGAGTCAAAGCTCCTACAAGAATGATGGAGAAAGTTGAGTAGTTATTGTATTAAACAACAGTTTCCATCCATTTGGAAGAGAGCCCAGCATTTATCCTGAATTTAATGCTGAGGTTTACAGACACCGTATTTATCATAGTGAGCTTTGTTGGAATTAGGCAGCAGTTAACTGAAATGCTTTTACATTTCACTGTACCAAAGTGAGTAACAAGCTCTGGATGTAAAGGAGGAAATCACTATCATAGAAAGGCAGTCTCTGATCTTGTTCACTAATAATTATAAAATATGCTAAGTACTTTCCATATGTCAGGCATTGTTCTAAGTACTTTTCATTTATTAATTCGTCTAATTCTTCAGTTAAATCTATGAAGTAGGTTTTATTACTATCTTCAGTTACAGGTGAATCATAAAGAGGCTGTGTGGTATTTGCATAATGGCATTCGTAACAGACTAATCATTTTATTTTTCTGTTTTCTATTCATTGTCTCTATTTTTCATTTCTTTTGTCTTTCTTCACTTCCTATAGGTTAAATATTTTGTTTTAGAATTCCAATTCTGAATTATCTATAGTGCTGAGTATAGTAGTTCTTTCTATTGTTATTTTAGTGGTTGTTCTAGTTAGTTTACATATATTTTTAAGTTTTAAGTATTTTTAGTACTTATAAAATATATTTTCTATAAATATACATAATACATATGCGGTGGGGTTGGGTCCACAATTTTTTCTCTAATATTTGTTGAGAGTATTAATTGCATTCTAAATAATAATATAGGTAGATTTATATAAATAAAAATTTTGAAAATAAGTAAAAATAACATCAGTTATTTTCTAGGAAAAAAAAACCTCCATATAGAGTTTTTATTTGTACTTAAAAGAAGGAAAAGTGAAATGACGGTGTACTTGATATTTCAGGAAAGAGTCCAAATGAATGTCCTAAGACCCTGAGATTACTCCTTGTCGGAGATGCGGTAACATGGGGCTGTGTGTCTGTGTCTGTGTTTGTACATGTACATGTGTGTTTGTGCACACCTGTGTTTTCAGTCAGGTTATATTTTCTTTTTGTTATTTCTTTTAGTAACTCAAACTGAAATTTATGGACATTTTTCACAAAAAAAATCAGTGATTATGGGTATTTCTTACCAAATATATATATGTGTGTGTGTGTGTGTGTGTGTGTGTGTGTGTGTATATATATATATATATATATATATATATATATATATATATAGTATACGTCATGCTTCTTTTTAAATGGTGCCATAAGAAAGACACACCAAAAACTCAAAATAGTCTTTATCCTAGGCAGAAGCACAAGTGAAAATTCCATATGTGTCCTTGGACACCCAACACCAAAGACATTCTACCCTCTAGCATCTCTTTATTATTTTTATATGAGAATATAAGTGAATACTCTATAAACTCTCCTTCCTCGGGGAGAAATGTCCTATTTTTATTCTTAATTTACACACTGGCAAAAATAGTAAAGAGTCTATTCTATAAGTTATTCTCTTTGACTTAATCAGAATGCTTCCTAATTCTTCAAAAGACTTTCTGAAGCCAAATGATGTTGCTCATCTTTCTGGGAAAAACATATTCTGAGAAATATGCTTTAAGACCTGACTTGATATCTGTCATAGCACCTGTATATGTATACCTATATACCACAGCCTGATCTTCATGCGCCTCTGCTGGCTTTGCTCTATCTACAGACTCATTTCTCACCAAACCCAAATCACAGTGGTATTCTCATTTTCTAATTAGTTAGAGCATGTCTCAAGCCTTGTGATCAAACTGATGCTATTTCCTCACATCCTACACTCCTTCACTGATTGAAATCTTACTAAGTTATTTGAACTTAGCTAAATCCCAACATTGTCATGACATCTTCTTGGACTTCCAAGTACATATTAAGTGGTTTCTTCTTCCAAAACTGGAAATAACGTTGTCAGATTTATTGTGACACCTATTACGCTGACAGACACATCTACCTTATCCAATGCATTGCTGCATATTTTTTAGGTACAATAATAACTTCTTTTATACTCTACTACTTTTAGTGACTAGCAAAATTCTTTGCATACTGTTGCACTTAATAAACATTTTCCAACAGGAAAAAAATGGTTTTATTTAAATAATTGCATCTTTTCAATCTTGTAGGTAATACAAGTTTCTGTAAGAAACTCCTGCATAGTTTCTGACTAGAGAATTGTATTCTAGGCTGATTTTTTATGTGTCATCCTAAGTAATATGATAATAGTTACTGGGGACTACAATAGGAAATACAGTTAATTTTGCTCCCTGATAGTCTGGTAAGATAATCACCCCCATGATATTATTTGGTTCTGCCTGCAAGTCAGGAACCCTGCTGAGCTATTTACAGTCTTCTGGGGACAGATGGTGAGGGAAGAGGATGGCAGAATGTTCATGATAATTTGTGAAAAAAGTGTTTAAGGGACAAATAAAAAAGAAGTCTTGGTCCTTCTGTGGGGCCAAGAGAATAAAAAGAATATAAAAATATTTCAGGTAAAGATAGGGAAGACCTATAATAGAGCCAACTAAGTATGAAACAAGGTGCCAGCAGAAGATGACTTTGGGTAATTCTTGAAAAGAGTATTAAAGTTAATAATTTGCTATGCCTATATCACTTGTTTTTATAGATAAGTCAGTTCTATTTAAAAGAACTAGGACTGGAAAATCAAAAACAAAACAAAACAAAAAACTTGAAATAACCTAACCTTTAATATAAGAAATCACTACTTACTAAATATGTACCATGTACCCACATCACACGCAATCTTATTTAAGAACCATTACAAATATCTTGAGGAGATAAAATTATCCTCATTTTATAGATAAGGAAACTGAAGCAATAATAAAAACAGTAAAAGAGCTAGTAAATATTTGTAAACACTCACAAAGCACTTCACTTTATATGCAAGGTTTCCTTGGAGTGGTTAAACCACAATTTTTAAGGTCTTAGAACTAGTATGTGGCAGAGTGGGGTACAAACACCAATTGATACAACTCAAAAACCCTTGCTTCCACCACTGTGTTACGATGTAAATACAATCTGAAATTGTTCTGTATAGTCCCCAGTATTATATTCACTGGACTAAAAAGACCTTGTCCTTTTAATTATTAGAGAATAAGCTTTGGGACATATACATGGAAAATGTCAAGGAATCAACCTGGTCATCAGTTTCCCAAATGTTATGGACAATCCATTGTCTAGGCTAGAGAGGATGACTCAATTCCTATTATGGGATCCTAAGTACTGCTACACAACATTCTTCTCTAATGGGGATCCTGGTCAGCAAGGGTCAATGCAATTGACCTGAAAGTAGTGTACTATTCAAATCCCCAAGAAATGGGGGTACAGGGTAAGAAATCACAGTTATTAAATTACAGTTTCTAATGAGTAACTCTGCTAGAGAAATAGCAGAACACAACTCTGTTAACTGTATAGCCAAGAGAAATTGGGCAGTACATTTAAGCATAAGCTGAATATCAATTCCAAGTTTAACGAATAATGATTTGGTATTACAAGTGAAAGGGCAAGCTTCCCATGAGCCTGCTCTGGGGAAGCCTCGAAGTAACATGCTATCTTCTTCCATAAGTGCACCTAGAATCTGCCTGATTGTCAGTAGAATAAACTAAAGACATAAGGAGAGCTTTCGCCTATTTTTTTCCAAACTGTACAAAATCTTAATGAAACAAAACAAAACATGTTTTGAGCACAAACTCTGTGCCAAGCACTATGACAAATGCATAGGAATACAGAAACAAAAGAGAAACAGAATTTAACCTTCCCAAACTACTCGTCTTTAATCTAGGCATCTGGACAGAATGGGAGAGGATATAAGAAGTGCAGAAAAGGTAACATATGTGGTGAAATATGTAAATTATGTAATGAAGTAATATATAAATCTGGTGTATCTAACTCAAAGTCCTCCCCCTCTGTGAAAATTTCTAATAGTTACCTAGACCTTATAAACTTGGTTTTCTTTGACTTCATAATTTATTATTGCTGGATAAACATGAATTATTAAATGGTCATCCCTTTCATTTGTATACATATGATTTTCACATGAAGATCACAAGCTGGAAAGGTGGTAGTGGGCTCATGAGTGGGAACACAGTGAATTGAGGGCGGTTGAATAGGGTGATGGGGATCAGGAATCAGTGATTACTTAGAATAGGATTAGAATGCCTTGGGTTCCTTTGGATTGCCTGCATTTGTGGCAGTTGGATGAACACAGGGGAGTCAGTTGGCTTCATTTTTAATAAAGGCTGAGAGTAGAGTTACATATTGAATATCAAAGTGCTCAGAGGTACATAACAAGCTGAATAAAAGTGACTTCACTTTGCTATTATGATTAATTCTTGTTAAATTTGTCATATCTCTTAATAACATTCGCATTTCAAAATTGCAATGGGACAAGTGAGAAAGAAAGCCCAAAGGTGGAACTACTGACACTGGTCCGTGCCATCCTAGAAGGTTGTTTGTTTGTTTTTTAATTCCTTGTTTATCTGTCTCTCTCCTGCTTTTTCCATCAAATAGTGTCAGTTTCTCACCATTCAAACCATTCAACTCTTTATCCTACTTTGCATGGGTCCATCCTTTCATGTTAAGACTGCACAGTTCCCAGACTTCTTACAATTCAGAAGGCTAGGATAAAGCAATCGTTTCTAATTTCATATGGGTCCTGAAGTACCTTTCATTTGGCAACAGCCCTTTTTATTTTTCAAACTGCTCTTGTTGAGATAGTCAACAGAGGAAGCTCTAAGGGAGCAATGTGACATGATTTTACATTCTATTTTCCCTAGGTAGGATGATAGAACCTACTTGGAAACTTTCTCCCCCAGTGAGAAAGGAAAAAAGAAACAACTTAGTCCCCCTAAGTTACTTGAGTTGCCTTGGAAACGATTCTGCTGTCTGACAGGAAAAGTTTTATCTTTAAAGAGTGATAGTATCTCCCAATATAGTGGTTATAATTTATCAAAAGGAAGAAGCAAGGCAGAAAAATGAATTCTGTTTTACATTCAGGGAAAGGAACAAGGCTTGGGTGGTAAATTTCAGTTTACAAAGAAAGTAAGGGGATGATTTTCTAAGGATGGGCTGGTGAAAATGTCTTCAGTGGTATCCCAGGAGAAGAGGCCCTTGGGGTATTTACTGAAGTCACACTGGGCTCTCCATGGGGTATAGGATATGTGGAAATTTTTGTTCCATCATGGGTACCATACTAATGGTTGCAACAATTTTGGTTTTTGAGAATCCTTGAAAAATATGACGAATGTTATAAGTTTTCTCCCTAAGGGAAAAAATATGTATACCTACCTAAAGAAACCTATTATAGAACTCTAAGAATGAATACATAAATATCAGCATTGATTTAGCACTCCCAACAATTCTAAGAGGTAGGTCAATGAGCTCCAGAAAGGTAAAATAACTTATCCAAAGACACACAGCTGGAGCAGAGCAGAGCCAGGACTCCAGCTAAGTCAATGTGTCTATAGAAAGCAAGCTTTCACTGCATTACAGTCTACAACCTTGTTGGTAACATATGCAGATAGCCAGGTTTTGTGTCAGTGTAAGGACTGCTTATTGCAGCTCAGCTGTCCACCATAGAAGGGACACTTCACTCAGAAATGAACTCGCTAATACTGGAAGCAGCTCAATAAATCTGATGCTCTGCATCAGGAGTTGGCAAGCTTTCTCTGTAAACAGCTCAATAGCAAATATTTGGAACGTTGCAGGTCATATGATCTCTGTCACAATCTTTCAATTCTACACTTGCAGTGTAAAAACAACCATAAATAATACATAAATGAATAATTGTGACTTTGTTCCAATGAAACTTTATGGACACTGAAGTGAGGATTTCATATAATTTCCAAGTGTCCAAAATATCATTCTTTTTCTGATTTTTTCCAACTATTTAAAATATAAAGTCAGTTTTTAACTAGCAGGGTGCACCAAAACAGGCAAAGGACCAGATTTCTGGATTTGAGAATTGATGCTTTTATGTTGTAGCAGAATCTATTTTAGAAGCCATAATTCTCACTTTTCTGCAACAAAGTGTTGAAAAAGGAAAATTATGGTATGAAGTCAGAAAGGAATTACAAAATTATGGCATAGTAAATACATAATTATATTATATACCAATAAAGTATCTTATATATTCTTGCAAAATGCATTCACTGAATGCCTACTTTAAGTTAGGGACTAAACTAGGAACTTAACATTTGTAGGTAAATTAAATATAATTCCTACTATCTTGGACTTTACAGTCTAGAGAGGAGTGGATATAGGTGGGTACATAGACATTGAACAACACACACTCACCCCACCCCACCCCACCCCCCACACCACAGACATTCAATTACATACCATGTTAACTCCAATAAAAACAATAGTGCACTGGAAAGAGATCATTCTCTCTGTCCTATGTTAGTCTAGCTTGTCTTTCTCAAAGGGCTATGTCTGTGGTGTGCTGGTAAGCCATTTCTGAGAAGGGAAGAAGACTTCATTTGTAGTTTTTTTTTTTAATTTTTAAAAATTTTTCAATGTTTTTATTTATATTTGAGAGAAAGAGACACACACACAGAGACAGAGTTGAGCAGGGGGAGGGGCAGAGAGAGAGGGAGACAGAATCTGAAGCAGGCTTCAGGCTCCGAGCAGTCAGCACAGAGTCTGATGTAGGGCTCTAACTCACAAACCATGAGATCACGACCTGAGCCAAAGTCGGAGGCTTAACCAACTGAGCCACCCAGGCACCCCTTCATTTGTAGTTTTTACCAATTCCTTGGTATAGATATTCACACCGTGGATGATTTCAAGCTCTCAACATGATGTCACTGAAAGCAGAGTTGATATAAGATGTTCCTAATCCACTCTTAACCAGCAGTATAAAAGGAGCTCCTGCTAACTCTGGCTGTGTCCCAACTAATCAATGATCTTGGACAAGGGCTCTACCTCTCTGAGTCACATTTTCCTTATCTGTTAAAATAAAAATGATCTGACCTATAAAAGAACATTAATCTATATCCGCCTTCACAAAATCATAGAAAAGCACTTTTTTTTCAATAAAAGGTCTGTATAGTAATGGATTTGTTATTGTCATTTATAACAATAGCAAAAACACTTTTAGTTGGGGGGATCAAATAGTCTTACATCTGTCTTGACTCTACTATATACTAATGATAAAGTCTTGAGAAAATAATCTACATTTTCTTCTAAGTTGCAGTTAAATGAGAACTATAAGAGCATAGAAGATTATGGTATATAAAAGTCTTACTATAGTACCTGACATATATATGGTTTGTAAATATTAGCTATTATTATTGTTATTTCCCACATACAAAATCATGAAACTGTACCTTGAGTCATCAGAAACATATTAATTAACTACTCACAGGGGTATTATGGAGATCAAACACAAACACTCTGATAACTGGAAAGCACGATAATAGGATGAAGGGCAATGGAGAAAATTAGAATAAATTGAGCACATATTACTGCCAATTTAAAGTAAATCACTACATTACTTACTAAGATTCCTTTTACCCACAGAACACTTCTGACACTGAATGTGTTTTTCCTCTTTCCAACAAATAATTCTTCAACTCTCCAGACATCAGTCTGGAGTCCTACAACTTAATTCACCAGGATTTAGCATCAGATTTCCATGAGTTAAGGGCCTAGTCTTGCAAGACTGCCTCCACTTCAGATGCCAATCCAAAGTCCTGGGTTTCCTGTACTTCTGACTGATTGTCTGCAAATTGCAGGTTCACACTACTCCTTCCTTGGGTTTATTTGCTAGGATGGGTCACAGAACTCAAGAAAAGAGTTTGCTTACTATTACTGGCTTATCATAAAATCTACAATTCAGGAATACCTAATGGAGGGGATGCAGAGAACAAGACATGGGGAAGAGGGCACAGAATTTCCATACCTTCACTACATGTGTTACCCCCACCAGCACCTTGACATGCTCACTAACTCTGAAGCTCATTTGGCCTTCTTCATTTAGGTTTAATGGAGGCTTCCTTATGTAGGCAAGATCTGTTGAGTCATTGGCCATTAGCAACTAACTCCATCTCTAGCCTCTCTTCCCTCCTCAGAGGTTGGAAATGGAGTGGGCTGATGGTTTCTACTCTCATCAGACCTTGGTCATCTCATTATCATTCAAAAGACACCCTTTCACTCTGGAGATTCCAAGGGTCTTAGAAGCTCTTGTGCCAGAAACTAGATACTAGTATTAAACATTATAACAAAAGATGCTTCTAGTACCTCTATCACTCAGGAAATTACAAGGGTAAACCCTTACAAGGGTTTTAGGAACTCTGTGCCAGGAACCAGAGACAAAAACAAAATATGTATTTCTTATTATATCATAGTATCACACAAAGCCATTTTAGCTTTGTAACAACTCACATGATACACCTATTCCTCTATGAATAGGAAAATTGAAAGGGTGAAAGTTGGTACAATTGCCAAAAATCCTAAGGGTTTGTAGGTGGCAAATCTAGGATTCAAAGTTTGATCTCTTTCCCCTCAAGGCTTAAATCCATTTGCTGTGGAATAAGCTGCTGTGTGTTTCTAGGTGAACAGATTTCCCAGAACAAGTCATTTCCTCACATGTCATTTAAAGAATGCAGAGCAGTTGTCATCCTGATACTTTTTATTCATAGTCCTGATGATTATCTCTTTTGTCCTCATTCCAGATGTCATTCGTTATTGATGGCCTTCTTTAAACAGCTGTTTCAGGGTTCAGACAACCAATGAATACAAATTTAAAGGTACCTGCTTTGTCCTATTTGTTATGAAGCTTTAACAAGATCCCCATGCATCTCGAATAATCGATGTTTGTTCAAACAAACCTAGACTCATTCTACTGGTTTGTGCTTTCAAATATGAATGCATCTTTTTTTTAATTTCTTTAATGTTTATTTATTTTTGAGAGAGAGAGAGAGAGAGACAGAGAGAGAAAGAGAGAGAGAGTGTGAGTGGGGAGGGGCAGAGAGAGACTGGGAGACAGAGATTCTGAAACAGGCTCCAGGCTCTGAGCTGTCAGCACATAGCCAGATGCAGGGCTCGAGCTCCAGAACAGCGAAATCATGACCTAGGCAGAAGTTGGACATGACCAACTGAGCCACCCAGACATCCACCCATAAATTCACCTTTTAAAAGTATTACTTAATACATAATCATCTAGCAATTTGTATGTTCTATGCTTGTACATGCACACACACACACACACACACACACACACACACACTATCAAATTTTGACACAGAATTACCAGAAATATCCATTATATATCAGAAAAAGTGGGAGGGGAGGGAGGTCAAGGATAGGAATCAGATACAAAACAGGTAGAAGGAAGAGTAATTTAAAATGCTGAGGAACTGAAATCTGCCAGCCATTATTGAAATATCAAAGGCTTTTGATGATGACTCCTCCTCTCCTCTTCCTCCTCCTCCTTCTTCTTTAAACAGTCTCAAACATATGAAAGTAGTTGAAAGAGTGGTTGGAAGAACAAAGAAAGTACTTTGTTTTTTTCGTGGATTATTTGCGAGTACGGTGCTCAGACTTTTTATCCCAAAGTAATAAGCAAAGACTTTAGCGTGGATTTTCCTACTAAAAAGGACATTCACCCCACAGATGAATTTGATTTCTTTTTGCTTTGATTATTTATAGGTATTTTTCTAGGGAAGATATATCCTTATTTTATTCACTCATTTACTTATTTGTCAAACAAATATTTATTTAGCATATGTGTGTGTAGAGGAACATCTAGAGTGCTGATAATGTATTATTACCTAATGTGGGTCTTGGCTACATGGTTACGTGCACCTGTGAACAATATTCAAGCTGTATACTTAACATGTGTACTTTCTGTGTGCATTCATTCTTGTAAAAGTTTTGAAAATGCGATACCATTAAACTTAAAATAAATCTCATGTGATGGATGCACATGACTGTGTTCGTTGCCAGTAAAGTCTGCTCTTAAACATTGTTACAATGGGGAAATTGAAGTTAAGCATGTTTTACCACAATAGATGATAGACAGATGATAGATAGATAGATACGTGCATACATAGATACATAGATACATACATAGATACATAGATAGACTGACCCCATGAATATTGTACAAGAGAGAAAAAAATGATTTTCAGTTCTTCCCATGGGGCTTTTGAAAGGATATGTAATAAAGGACAAATAATAAGTACTGTTTCTTCTGTAATTCTTGTGAACTAAATAAGCTCTTTGTTTATAGGCTTACTTGTTATTCCCAAGCTCTGTTTTATATTCTATACTAATAAGTAGTCAATGGTGATTTAGAAAACATCTGGAATAATTAAGATCTTAGACAACATATATCAGTAATATTTGTTATTCTTCTCATACCTTTCTTATTGTTTTCATTTTGTTTACTGAATTTTCAAGCAGGTATCTAAGGACATCCCCAAGTTTCTTCTGCAGTTAAGGGCCCAATTATTCTCATGAATGATGCCCACAGAATTCCCTGTTCACATGAATGTCCAGCCTCTGTGGACAATGTTTAAAGTTGAATCTCTCTCTCTCTTGTTGGGGCTCAAACTCTATTCCAGATTTTGTACTAAATTGAGACAACAGAGATGAGTAAGACATTGAACTGTTATCAAGGAGTTTCTAATTGTCCAGATGATAGATAACAGATAACTTCAGTATAGCATGGTAGTCAGTCTTTAGTTTCTTCATCCATTTGTTTTAGAGAAAGTAGAGCATAATGGTTAATGAGTCCTGAAACACACATCTTAGGTTTGACTTCCAGTTCTGCCTCTGTGTAGTAACCATGGGATTCTGAGCATGTTACTAAACTCCTGTCTCTTCATCCCTAAAAGAGGTATTTATTACCTAACTCACAGGGTTACTGTGGGGACTACATCATGAAATACATGCAACACTCTTTTATGTAATACATATATGTAATATAATACATACTTGATAAGTGTTAATTATCATTCATTAAATTTTTCAACTGTATTTCCCATGTGTTAGTTACTATAACAAATCTTATGAATACAGTGGAAAAACAGTCACAGTTGCATTGTTCAGTGAAGCAGGGATTATTAGCAGCTTTAATTGCAACCTAGGAGAACTGTAGGGAAAATTAAAAATATACAAGGAGGAAATTTAACTCTAAAGTAGGTGAGAGGTACTATCACTGAAACTGTTGAGAAGAAAGTGACATTGGAGCTAAAACTGAAGAATGAATAAAAGGTAATTAACAGAGAAATGCCTTGTTTTAATAGCATGAATTTATATGTCATATACATAAGTATGTCGGCAGTTGAAGCATTTATGAGTTTTTCCCTCTGATTTTTAAATTTATTTTTGCCTTGATTTATTTACCATTTGGAAAGAAGTTTCCAATAATCATTCTGTACTTCAGATTTTCCGTTTCTTGCTTCTTTTTTGTTATATTACCTGAGTCTTGGGGCGCCTGGGTGACTCAGTCAGTTAAAGCGTCAACTTCAGCTCAGGTCATGATCTCACAGTCAGTGAGTTCAAGCCCTGCTTCAGGCTCTGTGTTGACAGCTCAGAGCCTGAAGCCTGCTTTGGATTCTGTCTCCCTCACTCTCTGCTCCTTTCCCGCTCACACTCTCTTTCTCAAAAAATAAACATTAACAAAAATTAAAAAACAAATTTAGTTGAGTCTTTGAAACCACTCCTTTAAATACTACTGTTCCCCATTTCCCCTAGGAAAATCATTATCTAAGACAGAAACCAGAATAGTCCACATTAAAAAAATATATACAATATTTAATAGTTTTTGTCTCTCCAAAAATGTATCTTGCAGGAAGCTAGTGTCAGCATATAACCCCAGGTTGCTAAAACAGCAGCCACTTAGTACGTTATGTAATTATCTGTTCAACATCAACCATCAGGATCAACTCAAATCAAATAATCCAATGTTGTCTTAAAATTCACAACATAAATCTATCTCTGAAAATTTTAACAAGTATCTTTCAATACCCAGCATTCTTTGAACAAAAGTGTGAGTGTGTGTATACATGCTTATTTATTTATGTGCGTTATCTTTCATTTATTCATTTGTAAACATTTTATCTTTGCAGGGATTTCTTTTTGCTTACATTGTTTCCTCTTACCAAAAGTTTTTGGTATATGCTAATTTTTTGTGCCTAAAACATCTTTTCCTTCTCACTTCCCAGTAAATTCCTAGTTCTATTTTAATTTTTTTAATGTTTATTTATTTTTGAGAGAGAGACAGAGTGTGAATGGGGAAGGGGCAGAGAGAGAGGGAGACAGAGAATCTGAAGCAGGCTCTAGGCTCAAGCTGTCAGCACAGAGCCTAACATGGGGCTTGGCCCCATGAACTGTGAGATCATGACCTGAGCCAAAGTTAGATGCTTAACTGACTGAGCCACCCAGGTGCCCCTATTTTAGATATCAGTTAAACCTTTTACTTCTATAGGAAAGTATTCTCAAACTTTCGAGGCTCAGTTGAATATCTTAACTATAAGTTCCCTCTCATGCCACATAGCTACCTCTCAGTAGTAATTTTATGTGTTGATGAAATCACTTAAGTGATGTCTGACTCCTCCTCCAGAATGTAAGCTCTATGCAAGCAAGAAGTCTGCCTTCTCTACAGTATCATAGGTGCCGTTCACAGAGCTTAGTATATGGCAAATGTTTGATGTGTTTGTGTAATAAATTCATTCTTATCAAGTTTTCTTTTTCTTTTTTTTTAAAGGAGTCTCTGAAAGTCAATCTCTGATAAATAACGCTTTGAGAAATAATTACTCACAAAAATTAATAACCTACCTTGCCTCTAAGAACAACCCATAACAACCTATAACAAACCCACTGTATTTTTCAGGAAATAATTCTATTTCCTAAGCAAACTGAGACTCCCAGATAATTGAAATTAAGAGTCCAAAGTGCCTGACCTGAATATGCTACACCATGTACATTTTGAAATTAGTCATCCATCATTCCGTATCATTTGTCTTATGTACTCTTAATCAAGACTATATACCCTTTTGTGAAGTTTATTTCGTATCAGACATTTTTCCTCAGACTTGTTTTAATTGACAATCGAAGTTCTTGTAGTTTTTTTTTAATTTTTTTTAACATTTATTTATTTTTGAGACAGAGAGAGAGCATGAACAGGAAAGAGTCATAAAAAGAGGGAGACACAGAATCCGAAACAGGCTCCAGGCTCTGAGCTGTCAGCACAGAGCCCGATGTGGGGCTCGAACCCACGGACTGCGAGATCATGACCTGAGCCGAAGTCGGACGCCCAACCGACTGAGCCACCCAGGCACCCCTCTTGTAGTTTTTAATAAGAGGATCCTATGTGCTCTGACACCCTCCTGCCAGCATCACTTCAGTGATACTATGACGCATTGTCTGGGATCCTCCTGTAAGCATCATAGCTGTACCACAATGAGACAATAAAGCAATGTTTTATTCTGCCCTAAGCAATATTTAATTCCTCTGGTTTTAGTAAATATAAACAAGGTCATTTGCTCCAAAAACGTCTTCTTTAATGGTCTTAGGCTACCTTTTAGCATCAATAACTTCACAGATAGGGCATTTTTATCAGGCTATAAAGAATGGGCAGTGCCTACAGCAAATTTTCAAACTCCTGCAGGGATGGCAAGGTAATGTTCAGGACCCACTGCAAAATGAAAATGTAGGATCCCTTGTTTAAAAAACAGGGGGAGGGGCGCCTGGGTGGCTCAGTCAGTTGGGCGGCCGGCTTCGGCTCAGGTCATGATCTCGAGGTCCGTGAGTTCGAGCCCCACGTCGGGTTCTGTGCTGACAGCTCAGAGCCTGGAGCCTGTTTCGGATTCTGTGTCTCCCTCTCTCTGACCCTCCCCCGTTCATGCTCTGTCTCTCTCTGTCTCAAAAATAAATAAACGTTAAAAAAAATCATTAAAAAAATTAAAAATAAATAAATAAAAAACAGGGAAAATGCCATCGGTGAAGCATTTTTCTATCTTCATGCTGCCTTTCAATATGTCATGTGTTATTTAATGTTCCAAGTAAAGGAAAAATTAAAATTTTTACTTATTAGCATATATATATAATATATAGGTTTATATACACACACACACATATCACCATTAATTTATATTGTGTAAGGCCAGTTTTGAATACAAATGTTCATGACATTTAAAAAAATTTTTTTTAATGTTTATTCATTTTTTGAGAGAGACACAACAGAGAGTGAGAGGGGGAGGGGCAGAGACAGAGGGAGACACAGAATTTGAAGTAGGTTCCAGGCTCTGAGCTGTCAGCACAGAGACTGACACAGGGCTTGAACTCACGAACCATGAGATCATGACCTGAGCCTAAGTCAGATGCTTAACTGACTAAGCCACCCAGGTGCCCCCAAAATGTTCACGACACTTAAACTGCATGAAGAACTACTAAAGTTAACAGAATTCCTATTTTGTGGCTTGACCAGGGAGGGTGCCTAAAGATGGCTAGAGTAACAAACACACTTCATTTATTGGAAGATTGAAAAAAGATAGAGATCCCCCACTCCCAGAGCCGGTCAAGCAAGTTCTCCTGGGCAAGTGACACTCATGGGGCAAATACAGACACTCAAAGATACCAATGACCCCCACTCTACCACAAACCTGAGGGTTCTAGGTCCACCCTTCCACCAGCTGCCAGACTGATGTGCCATACCCTGACTGGGGGAGCTACGTGTCTCTCCTTTTGATGAGCCAACACTGTACCTCATGATAGATGGGTGCCTCCCAAGGTTTTTTAAATCTCTGGGCCAAAACACACTCAATATCTGGACTGAGAATAATAAGGGAGAAGGTCACCACTGTTGAGAGACAGCTTCTGGCTGACCACTCACCAGATACCTCACTATGCTACCAGCATGGGCAAAGTGTTGCCCTGCCCTTAAATGCTGTGGGGACCAAAGCTGACACTCCTCACACTCCATCCAGGCCTACCAGGAGAAGAAGGCAGCAGCAGTCACAGGCTGGAGCCAAGGGGCCCAAGACACTAGGGGTTAGAGGAGTAGGCAGCCTAGAACCCAGCCAGCAACGGATAAGACCATATGGAAGCACATACTCCAAGCATCCTACACATGCTCCAATTGCTCCACCAGACTTCACTTACAAAACATAAATTCAAAGATAACAATACTAAAAAGTTCCAAATAGCAACAGCAGAACTCTAAATCCCAAGTGAAAGGCCATATTGTGGGCTCCTGTGTGATTACAATAGTTAAAATGCCTATGAAGCCATTCCTGTATTTTTTTTTTTTCAAATGGACAAATGCTGAAGACCATATGATGTATGAGATAAAGGAAGATAGAAGTAGATCTTTAGAACAGAGGGCAAGTGCCATCATGCCAAGCTGATTCATTCTGCTTTTCATAGCAATATTGCTGGCATAATACCATTCATCTGGATAGTTTTCACACTGTTTGGAAGCAAAATGAAACTGAGTAAAAATAAAGAATAAAAAATTAAAAAAAAAGGTGTAATTCTGTCCTAACAGAAAGAACTTTCCTTGGCTTATAAAAGTCTTGGTTAATAATTTACTATTCAGAGGCAGGTGTGAGATATTGCAGAGATAATTTTCTGTATGGCTTTTTGACTGCAAACAGATAATAAAATCTCCAAAATTACTGGCATTCAATTTGGTCTCTGTCTTCCCTGGGTCCCAAAGGGACACAATTAGCATAACACAATCAAGGTGTAGGACTATGATTCTAGAGTATAAAACTTGAAAATTTGGTTACACAAGCCTAAGGGACTAACTGGCAGATCACAGATGCCTTACATTAATCCCTATAACCTACAGTTCAAATAGTATTTATTTTTAAATGGTCTTAACTTCTATTACTAATCTAAATAAATTTTCCAGCCAGCCAGTAATGCAACAGACATAGACTCCAATAAATAGTCCATATAGAAATGAAGCATTTTGGATCAGCCTGAGGGGCCTTCTATGACATAAGCAGATGAGGAAGTGTTAAAAGAAAAAAATAAGACTGTAATTACTGAGCAGAACTAATCATCACCAAAAAAAAATTATTAGTGTTACTTAAATATGCTATTCTATTCTATAGAAAAATAAATGACCCCACCCTGATAAAATTTTTGTATTATTTTCAGAAGACATTGATATGATTTTATTATCTAAAGACAGTGTCAAGTATATTGCCTTTGTAAGAGAGAAATTATTCAGTCTCTGAAGAAGGATATTGACTGTTTGGGCTCAGAGGAGAAAAACAAAGGATATAGCATGCTTGAGCTTGCATTTTCTGAAAGCTTATGTACTTATCAAAATGTACTTAAGGAAAATTTATTTATAGTAAGTCCCACATATGGTCTCATGAGTTCTGCCCTCTAAGGGTAGGGATCTAGTGGTAATGTAAATTTCCCACGTATCTTTCTCTACGTAATAAATTTTTATGGAAATACTTTCTGGTTGAGTATCTTTCATATGTAAATTTCATACTGTAATATAAAACTGTAATATAAATCTTTATATGATTAGAATACAGGTTTAGAATTGATTGTAACTCATAAAATTTGATGATTTCTTCACTTTAATATTCTGAATAAAATGGGTAAATGAAAAAAAATCCTACCTTAATATGTGTGTGTGTATGCGCATACGCTCGTGCATGCATTCACATGCATGATGTTCATGCATGATGTATCATGCATGAGGTATCAAATTTGGCTTCACTTTTTACTAGGCATAGCCCTTACATGAAGGATTCAGCTCATATGAACAAATGCAGAACATAATAAAAATAGATTTTTGTTTTGACATTGAAATACGACAACGTGCAATTATAATCTACTTTGTTGATATTAGAATTTAACAATTCATAATTATTCATTAATATAGTTTTATAGTATACAAAAACAAAGTGAGATTTTATGAAAGCATATAGCTCATATATTGAAATATAAGAATAAGTAAATTATTTTAAGCTCAGAGGATATTTATGGGAAATAAATATATTGGGTGCTTTTGGAGAAAGTCTACTACAATTTATTCAATAATCATCTCATCATCAATTGAAGCAAACTTTAAGATCATCTAAACAAATCCACACATATTTCACATGAGGAAAGTGAAGTCCGATGATTTAAATCACTCATTTCTTGGATCTCTGTTTCATTTGTGGAGGAGCAACCATCATAACTTTGGCCTTCTAAATTCCACCACAGGGATTTTTCTCTAAAGCAACATGTTTCTCCAAACAGTACCCACATTTGTTTTCCATAATTTTAAATGGAAACATCCTGTTGTTCAATCCCAATGTTGTTTGTTTGTTTAGGGAAGGCAACAAAAACTTTACTAAGTAAATGGTATCTACAGATTGTTCTTGTTCTAATTAAACCTTTTGAGCTAATTATAAATTTATATGTAGTTGTAGGAATAATGTACAGAGATCTCATGTACTCTCAAAACCATTTTACCCCAATGGTAACATCTCGGAAAACTAGAGTACAATATAATAGCCAGGATATTAGCATGGATGGATATAGTCAAGATTGAGAATCTTTCCATTACCACATAACCTTTCATGTTACCTTTACGAAGCTGCAACCACTTCCCTCCTCTACCTTTCTTCCTGACCCCTGGCAATCACTAAGATGTTCCCCATTTCCATACTTTTGTCATTTCAAAAGTGTTATATAAACAGAATCATACAGTGGCTTTTCTTACTCAGCATAACTGCCTGGAGTCTTATTTACGTTTTTGCACATACTGTTAGTCCATTATTATTTACTGGTAAGCAGTGTGTGTACCAGTTTCCTTCATCTTTCACCTATTGAAGGACATAGGGGTTGTTTCCAGTTTGGGACTATTACAAATAAATACCCTATGAACAATTGTGTGTATGTTTTTATGTAAACATAATGTTTCATTTTTCATGTGTCTTATAAAGTTTATATAGTATAGATAGCTTATAGTATATAGTGTGGATAGTGGATATTATATCTATATTATGTATAATATATATTGCAACACATGATATTTACATAAAACATATAATCTATA
Organism: Prionailurus viverrinus; assembly: GCF_022837055.1. Lineage (NCBI taxonomy): Eukaryota > Metazoa > Chordata > Mammalia > Carnivora > Felidae > Prionailurus > Prionailurus viverrinus. The sequence continues at coordinate 81,105,163 of NC_062570.1, forward strand.
TTATATTCACTTTCTATTGCTGCTGTAAAAATGTACCATAATCTTAGTGATTTAAAGTATACCATCTTATACTTCAAAGATAACAAGTCCTAAAATCAAGGTGTCAGCAGACTGCATCCTGGTGGAAGCTCCAGGGAGAAACTGTCCTTCCCTATCTGTCTTCTAAAGGTTGTCCTCATTTGTCACCTTTCCTCTTTCTTCCATCATCACTTCATCTTCTCTCTTACGTTCACTCTATTGCTTCTCTCTTAAAGAGAACTCTTGTGATTACATTGGTCTATGCAATCTGATAAATAACCCAGAATTATTCTTCCACCCCCATATTTTCTACTAAATCACATCTGCAAAGTCTCTTTTACCATGGAAGGTAACATATACATAGATCCTGGAGACTTGGGGATATACATCTTTGCAAACACATTATTCTACGTACTATATATATCATGACATATTACATGATGTATATTACATGCAATATATTTATATCAATATATATAGATAATATTACAAATATATAATACATACACATTCACACATATACTTACTAGATACTGCCTTTTTCTCTGCTATATTTCCAGCTCTAGAAGAGTACCTTACTCACACTGAGCCTAGCGAAATAAAATTTTTGTTGAATACATGAAGAAGACCCTGTCTCTTCTGCAACTGATAGAAAATATTTACTAACAAGCTCCCCTCACTTAAAAATAGAACAGGGATTTAATAATGTGTACATTAAAGATTGTTTAGAAGCAAACAATAATTATGATCATTGGAACATCAAGCATTGTTAAATCTACTGCAAACATCTTTCAGCTAACTGTAGAGATTCGAAACTGAATTGTGCTCAACGTTTTGTTTTTACAAAAGAAAGAGAAGTAACATGGAGGAATACTGTCCTAGATTTAATTGCAATCATCGAGGAATGATGGTTGAGAAGGTAGACAGGCCGAGACTCCTGGCACTGGCCTTTGATCCACTGAGTGAGGGTTAGTACTGAAGGCAAGACAGCATAGTTGGATCAGACATATATCTTGGGTCCTAAGTTTCTAAAAGACAATATAAATCACAAAGAATGGGAAAGGATGAAAGGGATATTCTGACATTACTATTAAGAGCTAACACTCTCTTGTGAGGTGATGGAAGTGCTAATTAACTCGATGATGGTAATCTTTTCACAATGTGTATGTATAAAAAATCACTATGCTCCATACTTTAAATATAATTTTTTCAATTATATTTCAATAAAGCTGAAAAATAAACAAACAGCTAACAATCTTGAGTCAGCTGGGTATCACCTAAAGAAAGGAATTAGGGATTGAGCAAACTGCCAATGGACACAAAACTCATTCATAATAAAACCAGGATGCTAACTTAGGTGTAGTGTTAACCCAAAAATGTATATTCTTTTCCTAATATTAACTCATAAACATTTTGCCTGGTATTAGAATCTTTTTATACATGTGGCTTACAAATTATTTCATCATTTCTTGTATTTGCCTTGCAGTGAAAAAGGTTTGAAAACATTGATCTGTTATACTTCCCTACACCCACCGACAGTTAGCATCGTCTTCCTAATTATCCACCCCTTATTGTGCCTTCAAACCTCTGCATAATAGATTGTTTTTTGCAAACCCAGATGTTTGACGCAAACAGTAAAAGGAAGAAATGGTAGGTTAGTTAGAAGATTTGGTTTGCCTTCTTTTTTTTTTTTTTTTTTTTAAGAAACCCAGTCACAGGTACATGATAGCAAACAGCTAGTGTCCAAATAAACAAGGACAACTCTATAACACAAATCCTGTTTAAAAGGACAGGGGTACCTGGGTAGCTCAGTTGGTTGACTGTCCAACTCTTGGTTTTGGCTCAGGCCATGATCTCACGGTCATACAATTGAGTCGCGTCAGGCTCTACACTGGAGCCTACTTGGTATTCTCTCTTTCTCACTCTCTCTCTCTGCCCTCCCCCGTTCACACACCTGTGCTCTTGCTCTGTTAAAATAAATAAATAAACATTTTAAAAAAGGATCTAGGGTCGTGTAAGGTATGAGAACAGTTTCATTATGTAAGTAGTGACTACTTATATTTGCAGAAAAGCAGAGTAATCTCAAAAAAGCAAGGTCACAATTTCAGCCAGGTTACTACTCTGACCTCATGCACTTGACAATTCACTTTACCTATAGAGCTTTTTAAAAATTCTCATAAAAACTTTATAAAGTAGATATTACTCCAATTTTATAGATAAAGAACATAAACTGATTTTATTTGCTGGATCCTCCTCATTTAGATTCTCAGCTCAGAAAGCATCTGCTTATGAATGTTTTCCCTCATCACCTTACCCATCACTGCCAACACTTCCTTTAATTTCTATCATATAACTCTCTTTATTTTTGTTACAATTATCATTTTACAGTTCATTTAACTTTTCAATTTATTTTTTTGGTCTTTCTGTACTATAAGAACGTAAATTCTTTGAGGGTACAGCTTGTGCTTTTGTTTTCTTCTGTATTCCCACATCCAGGAATGGTAACTGTTACATAATTAGCTCTCAGTATTTATTTTGTAATGATCAGACAACAGAGGTCCATTGGACTGCAGAAATGTAAACTACACACAGTAGGAAAATTCAGAAACACATAAATTTAGAATCATTTTTTTCTGTAATCACTGTTCTTTTTTATTTTTTCATCATTAAAGAGTGTACTCTTTAATCCCCATCACCTATTTCACCCTATCTCCCACACCCCTCCCCTCTATAACCATTAGTTTGTTCTTTATAGTTAAGACTTTGTCTCTTGGTTTGTCTTTTTTTCTTTGCTCATTTGTTTTGTTTCTTAAATTCCACGTGAGTGAAATTATATGGCATTTGTCTTTTTCTCTGACTTATTTCACTCAGAATTACATCCTCCGTCTCCATCCATGTTGTTGCTAATGGCAAGATTTCACACACATACACACACCATATATATATGGAATATATATATATACCTCTTCTTTATCCATTCATCTATCCATAGACACTGGAGCTTCTTCCATAGTTTGGCTATCATAAATAATGCTGCAATAAACACAGGGGTGCATGTATCCCTTTGAATTAGTGTTTTTGTTTTTGATTTTTTGGTATATATCCAGCAGTGCAATTATTGTATTGTAAGGTAGTATATTTTTTATTTTTTGAGGCACTACATACTGTTTTCCACAGTGGCTGCATTAGCTTGCATTCCCACCAGCATTGCAGGAGAGTGCTTTTTTCCCTACATCCTCACCAGCACTTGCTGCTTCTTGTGTTTTTGATTTTAGCCATTTTGACAGATGTGTGGTGATCTCCTTATAGTTTTGATTTGCATTTCCCTGGTGATGAATGATGCTGAGCATTTTTTCATGTGTTGTTGGCTATCTATATGTCTTCTTTGGAGAAATGTCTGTTCACATCTTTTGCCCACTTTTTTAATTGGATTATACTATTTGGGTGTTGAATTGTATCAGTTCTTCATATATTTTGGATGCTGGCCTTTTATTGAATATGTCATTTGCAAATAGTTTCTTCCATTCCGCAGACTGCTTTTAAGTTTTGTTGATTGTTTCCTTCAATGTATAGAAACTTTATTTTGATGTGGTCTCAATAGTTTATTTTTGCTTTTATTTCCCTTGCTTCAGGAAATATATCTAGAAAAATGTTACTATGGCTGATGTCAGTCTGTTCTGAGACTTCTTATGGTTTCAGGTCTCACATTTAGGTTTTTAATTCACTTCAGTTTATCTTAGTATATGGTGAAAGGAAGTGGTCCAGTTTCATTCTTTTATGTGTAGCTTCCCAGTTTCCCCAACACCATTTGTTGAAGACAGTGTCTTTTTCCCATTGTATATTCACACCTCATTTGTCAAAGATAAATTGACCATATAATTGTGGGTATGTTTCTGGGCTTTCTATTCTATCCCATGCGTCTATGTTGTTTATTTTTGTGCCAGTTCCACACTGTTAATTACTACCGCTTTGTAATATAATTTGAAATCTGGAATTCTGTTACCTCCAATTGTTTTTCTTCTTCAAGATTGTTTTGACTACATGAGGTCTTTTGTGGTTCTATACAAATTTTAATATTGTTTGTTCCAGTTATGTGTAAAAAAAAAAAAACGCTGTTGGTATTTTGATAGAGATTGCATTAAATATGTAGATTACTCTGGGTAGTATAGACATTTTAACAATATTTTCTCTTCCAACCCATGAGCACAGATAGTCTTTCAACTTCTTTCCATCATCTTGAATTTCTTTCATTAGTGTTTTAGTTTTCAGAATACAGGTCTTTTATCTTTTTGGTTAAATTTATTTCTATATATATTGTTATTTTTGGTGCAACTGTAAGTGGGATTGTTGTCTTAATTTCTCTTTCTGCTGGTTCACTATTAGTGTGTAGGAATACAACAGATTTCTATACATTGATTTTGTAACCTGCAACTTTATTGAATTCATTTATCAGTTCTATCAGTTCTATCAGTTCTATCAATCCAATTTGGATTGGATTTTACTTTTTATTTCTTATGTTGTATAATTTCTATGGCTAGGACTTTAAATACTATGTTGAATAAAAGTGATGAGAATGGACATCCTTGTCTTGTTCTTGACCTTAGAGGAAAAGCTCTTAGTTTTTCACCATTGAGTATGATGTTGGCTGTGGGCTTTTCATATAAGGCCTTTATTAGGTTAAAGAATGTTCCCTCCAAACCTACTTTGTAGATGATTTTTATCATAACTGAATGCTGCACTTTATCAAAGGTTCAAATGGCTTCCCAGGCAAATTTTACCAAACATTTAAAGAAAAGATAATACCTATTTTTCTCAAAATTTCCAAAAAATAGAAGAGTGGGAATACTTCTACATTCATTCTATGAAGCCACTATCACTCTGGTACCAAATCCAGATAAAGACAAAAAAAAAAAAAAAAAAAAAAAAAAAAGAAAGAAAGAAAGAAAGAAAAGAAAAGAAAACTATAAGCCAATATCTCTTATGAACATAGATGCAAAAATCCTCAACAAAATATTGGCAAACTGAATCCAACAATACATTAACAAAATCATATACCACGATCAAATGGGATTGATTCCGGGATGCAAGGGAGATTAAGTATTTGTAAAGCAATCAACAAAACAAATCACATCAATAAGAGAAAGGATAAAAACTATATTATCATTTCTATAGATGCACAGTCATTTAATTTTTAATTTTGCTTTATATTCTTTTAATGTAGAATATGCTAATATAGGAAAGATATATTGATTTTTCAAGTTGACTGATTCTGAGGAATTGAAAGTTTAGCAACTGTATTTTTTTTCTGTGCTTATAGTCACGTTACATTGAATGAATTAGATATGCTGAAGAAAACCGCAAAGAGAGATCGGTAATTTTTCAAGTCAAAGGCATATGGTACAGATCTTTGTCTGCAACAAAGACTATCTAATTGCAAAGTGAAATGCAGTAAAAATCATTGTTGTGGAATTAAAATTAGCAAGTACATCACAGTTCCTTGATCTGGTTATTTATTTCATTCCCAAAACGATTTTCATCATACACGGCACAAGATCTTGATGTAACACGAACACAGTTCCAGGTCATTTTTGCAAATGTGGGTAATAAAATTCATCATTTTCCTTTTTGACACTAGTATATTATATACTTTCTCGGAACTGATGGTTTAAAAACTGGTGGACATAGGCCATGTTATAACTGAATAAAAATATTTAGACACTAGGCTGGATAATTCCTCAAGTAGTGTTGCAACTTACCTCTCTTAAACAGCATTGATTCAATTTTCTTCAACAGACTGGCATAATAGATATACCTGTCAATGGAAACATTTTCAAAAAACTCTTTCAGATGATAACAAGATGATCTGTCTTGTATGTGGATAGGTAGGTAGTTCAAGTTCTTTGGGTCCAGTAAGGAGATACCATAGGTGCTTTCTTGCCAAATGCCAATGGAGGAAAATGTATTTTGTCTTTATAAGAATAGGTAATTTTGTTTATTTTTAAAAATTTTTATTTCTGTATTTTGATAGAGAGACAGCAGGAAAGGGGCAGAAAGAGAGGATGAAAGAGAGAATCCTAAGCAGGCTCCACATTGTCATGAAGAGCTGATGCGGAGCTTGATCTCATGAACCGTAAGATCATAACCTGAACTGAAATGAAGAGCTGGACACAACTGACTGAGATACCCAGGTGCCCCAGTTCTGTTTATTTTCCAAACAGGAAAATATCAGGCCCATTTTTTTTTTTCTACACCACATCCAATATGTGAGGTTTACTAACAGGGTCCCAACATACCATATATCCTTTTAGGTTTAATAGCCAGTGTCCTAGAAGGAAGAAAGTGGCACGCAGACACAACCAGTACAGAACTTGAAGCTATTTGTTTTAAAAGGATACAGTTTTTAAATCACTTTTAGGAAGTAAGCCTTAAAAAAATTTATTTTCAAAAAGTGTCAGGAATTCGAAGAGAACATGTTAAAATTTCAGGAAAAATTGATTTGTTGATTTGTTTCCTTCCTTAAATTCACTGAGTGCTGGTCAGATGTCATATATAATATCTATCCAGTCTTTTTGTGAACTACTTCCACTTTCCCTTCAGGCCTCAACTGAAGCATCTTTTCCACAGAGAAGGCTTCCAAGAGTGGACCTTGTATTGTCTGGTCTCCTTGTTGTATACCCCTATATATATATGATGTACATCTTTCCCAATTCTTTGTCAGTTCCTAGAAATCAGGATCCATTTATGTTTATCAACCTATCTCCATCTAGTATCTATTACCGATTGGCACATAACAGTTACCGAATAGTTTTGCTATATGCATCTTGCACAAAAGTAAATAATGAAAAATAAAACAATAATACATAAAATGGAGACCTGCTAAAAGATATAATAGAAGCACATGACTTAGATAAAGTCTGGTACCTGTAAAAGTCCGGAAAATTCTCATGAAGAGAAGACAATCAGATAACATTTACTGTGCAAGGAAGATAACCAGGGCCAAGCAGATATAAGGGCAGGAAAAAAGCACAGAAGCAGAACAGCATGTTTGCGGAACTACAAACTATAGCATAGACTGTGAGGTAGAGAATCAGGAAATGAAGCCAGGAAAGCAAAGTTGTCTAGTGGTCAAGCAGCAGTACCAACTGCAGCTGTGGGATCGGCCTTGACCTTGATCACATGTTCATGCATTATGCCCAGTAAGGAAACAATGAGTTAATTGGATTCCTGCAATTTAATATCTACTATGCAGCCGGCAGTTCTGTGTTTCTATCAGTTTCCCTTGTCCCCAAGTCCCTTGGGGGAAGATAGGAAGCAGGTCCTGGTGAATAATGTACACACAGTGGATCTATGGCACAGCTGAAGATCCTAAGCTTAGAAAACCTTCAATTTCATAAAGAAAAATCTGACCAACCTTTTCCTGGCAGGAAGGGAGTATCTTTATCATCCTGGTGAGGAAACACATCTGCTTTCTGACCCAGAGGGAGAAACTAAGCTCTAGTCTGCTATGCAAACATCCTTGGGAACCAACTCTGTCACAAAGCGTGTATAAATGTCTTGGAGAACTGCTTCTCAACAACGATGGGAACTCATTTTTCAAGAGGATTCTTTAATAGTGAAGGTATTTTCATTTAAATTTTTTTCTTTTGATGGGAAGATAATGAGGAAATGCATATGAGTGGATAATAAACTTCTATTTTTATGTGAGAAACTAAAAATAAAATTAAAAAAAAACTATTGTCTAGGATGATGAGTGAGCAATTGCTTCATGCCTCAAATATCCAAACACTATACGCCCAGGATGTCCAAACCACTTAGTAACTAGACATATCTTTTAAAATACATGCACAGAAACTCTGAGCAGCATGTGCATTTATAGTTATGGCTAGAGTTCACAACTGCTCTGGGTTTCCTTAGGATTGTGTCTGTCAATTCACAACTTTGAATTACTCTTCACATTTTACAGCACATAAAACCTTTATGGCACATAATGTGACTCTTTGTTAACCTGATTCACAATACCTTCCCAAAAGCCAGATTTTCTTCCTCTTTCCAGCACAGAGAATTTTTTTTTTCTCCTTGCAATGACTTATTTCAGAACAGTAATTTTTTTAAGAAACAACGATGTCTGTTACAAAGTTAAATTTCTGAGTTGCTTTAGACTTAGATCTTTCTGTAGTAAAAATGTTCCCACAATGAAGATTTGCTCTTTGAAACATTAATAAAGCTGAGGAGATGATGTTAGGTATAAAAAATGAGAGCTGTAATCTCTTTCTCAATAGATTACATTAAAATCAATCATAAATTGAATTAATGGAGATGGTGGATATTTGAAGGAGAGTGAGAATGAAGAATGAATCTATTTTGTTCATTTGATGTTTACGGAGTATTTTATATAGCCTAGGCCTTCTCTTCCATTTTTGTGGAATTGCAAGAGCACACCAACTCTTGGTGTACACCTTTAAGGAGGTTTCAGACTACTGAGAGAAACAAAGGGAAAGAAACGCTTATAATAGAGCCTGGACAATGTCATTATAGGTTAAGCACACAGTGGCATAAGAAGCCTTTCCCCATGGAGTTTATACCAAGTAGTAGAAGGAAGCAGAATGAGAGCTTGTTCTTAAAGCATACATGGAGATTTTTTTTAACTTTTTAATATTTATTATTTTTAAAAATTTTTAAATGTTTTTATTTTTGAGAAACAGAGAGACAGAGTACGAGTAGGGGAAGGGCAGAAACAGAGAGACAGTGACACAGAATCTGAAGCAGGCTCTAGGTTCTGAGCTTTTAGCACAGAGCCCGACAGGAGGCTTGAACTCATGAACCATGAGATCATGACCTGAGCAAAAGCTGTATGCTCAACTGACTGAGCAACCCAGGCGCCCTGAGGCATACATGGAGATTAATAAGGTAAAGTCTGGGGCGCCTAGGTGGTTCAGTCGGTTAAGTGTCCAACTTTGGCTCAGGTCATGATCTCACAGCTAGTGAGTTCAAGCCCCGCATTGGGCTACGTACTGGCAGCTCAAAGTCTGGAGCCTGCTTCAGATTCTGTGTTTCATTCTCTCTCTGCCCCTCCCCTGCTTGTGTTCTCTCTCTCTCTCTCTCTCTCTCTCTCTCTCTCTCTCTCTCAAAAATAAATAAACATTAAAAAAATAAAGAAGATAAAGTCTGGAAGGAATGTATGCATACTGGCATGTATGCATGCATGAAAGAACAACTCACTGCTCCAGATGTTATCTGCAGGTTATATCAGGTCAAAGAAAGAATGGCATGCCATGGCATGCCACATTAAAGAAATATGTATCACATTAAAAAAAGCCTAGAATGTGTGTGAGGGTGGGGCTGGGATTATATGGTGAGGGAGTTAGAAGAAAAGGATAGGAGATGAAACTACAAAATTAGATTGGGGCAGAACACAAAAGCCCTGGATGCCTCACTGCAAAAGAGTTTACATAATACATGACATACACCAACAAGAAACTTTAAACTTCTGTTCTAAAGAAGGCAATTCAAAATTCATGTGGGAACATATTGGAGAATACAACACTGGATGCAGAGTGTGACTACAGTTGAAATTAGGGCAGTCAAAGTGAGAATGGTGAGAAAAAAATAAGGAATTGAGATATACTTCCAAAATTGATATTTGGTAACTGGCTTGTTGGGGTATGGGTATGGAAAACAGAAATAAGAAACACCATGAGATTTGGAGTTCAAACTAGAAATATATGAGTATTTTCAGAAGACTGAATATGGAGGGTAAGATGAAATAATATGAAAAGTGCTTAAGCGGTCATCCAAGCTGTCATCCATCAATCATGTATTCTATGAAGTAGAGAACCTTACATTAAACATAAATGTGTATTAGTAAACTCAATGGGATATCTGAACCTAAAAAAAAACAGATATGGACATTCTGCTTTATGCCTCTCTTTGCACTTAATCAATTTGCAAATCAACAAACTGGAGCATACAAGGACTGGCAGTTTTTCTAATAGTGTTGTAAGGCTAATTATCAGTAAAATCAATGTATTGAATAACAGAAACATCCTATCTTGAAACTTTGCAAAATAAAAACAACAAATAAATCATGTGTTTGTTTTCTTCCCTTGTGGAGCAGGGAATGATTGCTTGATCAATGTAATTAATGTATCATATTAATAATTAACATTTATTTTGAAATGTAGTTTTTTCCCAGTGCTGAAGCAATGCCTAAAAAGCGCGTGCCCTTAATAAATACTGGCATGTATGCATGCATGAAAGAATAACTCACTTCTCCAGATGTTATCTGCAGGTTATATCAGGTCAAAAGAATTTTGAATTCTACACACTAGCCTTTAGTAATTCAGGTTACCCTTGTGTTAACTATTTTAACAACATTATAAAGTTCAAGCAGATATTAAGCTTATAATAATAATAATAATAAAAACCCAGTACTGAAAGTGCTCAATAACTACTTGTTTGAGGTCATTTTTCCAATAGCTGAATTCAGTCCAATCCAGAAGAATTCAAGGATCATAGCAATTTAGTGTGTCAGTGAAGAGATCGTTGCCCTTCTATGAGTCTGGAGCTATTTAATCTGAATTATAAATTAGCAGAGTTCAAAGAGAATGTGCCTTCCTTGCTCAGACGCAAATCTACTCAAAGAATGTGAGTCTGCCTTAAACATGAAAACCTCTGGCAATTCCCCATCCATGGAAGGCTGAATTTGTTCTAATCTGACTAGAAAATTTAGTATTTGTAGGGTGTGATTAAGATGAGGGCAAAGCAATAACCTTGAGTCATGAGGTCATGGCATATAAAATATTGATAATGGGCTCTGACTACAGAAGAACTGGTTTTATTTGTATCCTGTTTTTTCCATTTATTGTGTGACTTGAAAAACCTATTCCTCAAGATAATTGTTGGATCATTCCAAGTTAAACACTCAGTGCTAATTACGTGCCAATTATCATTCTTGGCTCCAGGAATACAGAAGAAACTGAAATGAATGCAGTCTGTACCCTCCTTACAATAAAAGCAGGCCAAAAAAATAAACAGTTAAATGAAATATAAAATGAGAATTGTAACAAAGACAATAAAACAAGATTACATGATGGAGCAATACAAAAAAGGGGCCAGGCTACAAGAAAGGCCTAGTCTCGACTGCAAACATTTACTGAGTTTAATAAGGGTAGGGCATTACGAGAACACACCAGGGTACTGCACATCATAGATAATCGGAGTGGAGAGATATGTAGAGAGTTGCTCTAATAATCACATAGTGAACATCAAAAATAAAGCAATCTGAATGGAGTAAATGGATGAGAGCACAAGCTTAATTTTTATTGCATGCCCTTTTTATTCAGTTGGGTACATATATGCATGACATTCCTGACTTGGTCAACAGAACATGACCCTGGTTTTGGAGAGAACTTATTGTTTTACACTAAAAGTTATATTTCATCATTATTACACAGATCTGGGAAGATAAAGTAGATATATTAGTATAAATTCAACACCACTCTGGAATATAGAACTCAGTATGCCCACCATCCTGCTGGTAGGAAACAAATATCCTTTCCCTATGTAGCACATATTACAACACTTCAGGGCATTAGACATTTACATAAAACTGGTCTATATCCTGTGGCTCTGTTTGATACTCAGTCTGGGCCAGAAACTGAGGCATTACTTGCCTCTCTTTATGTTTTACCAATATATTTTGATAAGGCACACTGAAATTAATTATATAAAAGTATGAAGGGTAAATGACTGAGCTGAGTGGAGGTTAAACTACCTGGAAGCTGAAAACAAACCCCATATGTCCTTGATTTAAGAGAGTTTTTGTTTAGCAGAAACAGACCCATAAACACAAAGACTGAAGGTTTCCAGAGGGAGATGGGCAAATGGGTGAAGGGGAGTGGGAGATACAGGCCCCCAGTTATGGAATGAATAAGTCACGAGGATAAAGGATACAGCATAGGAAATATACTCAATGGTATTGTAATAGCATTGTATGGTGACAGGTGGTAGCTACAGTTGTGGTAAGCACAGCATGTAATGTAAGACTTGTGGAATCACCATGTTGTACACCTGAAATTAACATAATATTATGTTCCAACTATACTTCAATTAAAAAAAGAGAGCCTTTTTAAAGCTGATCAAAGCTGATCATAAAAAAGCAAGCATTTTGTTGAAGCCATCAGAGAAGAGTTATTTTATATGCATCACTCATGTAGGCGGTACCTTTGTACCAGGTGATGTATATAATTGAGGCAAACAATAATAAAATGATTTGTCAAACTTATACACTAAAGACAACTATCAAAATACTAAGAAATCTAATTCGATTTTATCTCAAATGCTTGAAGCTAAATTCCCAATTAAACTGTTTACCATCTGAGATGATTTTTAAAATTTCCTTTAACATGCACAAAACAAAACAAAACAAAAACAGTAGAGAAAATGGCTCTGAGAGCTAATAACTGATGTCTTTTATAATTCTTTTACTTAACTCATGTAATTTATTATGTGATAAGATTAAAAATTTTTAAATAGTAATATTAAAGATCCACTAATGCTGTCACTTTAAAAAAGACATATGTGTTGTGATCTAACTATGGAAATATGAATATCTGTATTTATTAATTTCCAGTCTAAATTAAGCAAGGAGTTAAAAAGATTAAAACCAAAGCTTTTCTCTCCCATTCTCAACTTGTGAAATTAATATGGTTCAGGAAATATTGCTGAATATTAATTAATGTTGCTTCCAAAATTGTAGCTCCAAGAACAGTGCAGAAAATCTGACATATGTCAGTATAAATCTCTCCTATTGAGCTCCCGTAAGTGTGCTGAACTAAAACTGCCTGAAGCCATCTGGGACTTTCTGCTGAACAAATCATTTTACCTTTTTGGGTCAATGAAGAAGTCAGTTAGTTGGAATCAAGAGAAGAATTTCTTCAAAGTTATAACTGAAAGGAAAAGGGCTCTTCTCTACTAAGTATTCATTTCATAATACTAGGAAAGAGAGCATTCATATGTTTGAGGAAAAAAATTCTATCAAGCCCTAGGGGTCACATGTTTTTCAAAATTAGAGAGCAGTAATATCTACTGGACCTCCCAGGGGTATTTTCTGACACACTCCTTTTGACTCTACTCCTCATTCGTATATTCAATTTATTTATTAAGCATCTGTCTTATTATAGATTCTATAATAAAAAGTGGGAAAAATAGAAAATAGAAAAAGAAATTTAAAAAAGAAATTAAAAAAAAAAGAAAAAGAAATAGAACCTAGGTGCTAACATCAAGAAAGACTCATAGTCCAATGAGTAAGACAGATTTAGAATACCAATAATACGTAAATTCTACCTTATAAGATCATCTATAGAATACAGAAGATTGGCACACACACACAAAAGTGATTAATTCCTTTGACAGTATTGAAAAGAATGTGGTGAAAAGTTTTAATAAAAACAACAGGAAAGAAAGAAAGAAAGAAAGAAAGAAAGAAAGAGAAAAAGAATGAAAGAATGAAAGGAAGAAAGAAAATTGGAACTTAAACAGGAGATAAACTGGAATTGGCCAAAATATATTAACAACAACAACAACATAATAGTATCAGTTGTCAACTGTGTTCATGGCATAGTGCTAAGTGCTTTTCATGCATTAATTACCTCATTTGTGCCTCACAAAAACTCTTAAGACAGATGATGATGATGGGATATCATCTCCATTTTCAGGATGAGGAAGTAAGGAAAAAGAGTTCAAAAACACTGCCCAAAGTCATATAGGTAAATAAGGAAGATACAGGACTTGAACACAAGCATCCAGCTTCCAAAATCTTTACACCAGCCACCAATCCTTATGGCAACTACCAATCACCACATCATACTGCAGCTCCCACAGAAGGGCATTTCAGACAGAAATTACATGTGCAAAGTCTAAAGTATAAAACACATCATATTTTCAGAAAGCTGTTTGTTTTTCAGAATAACTAAAACAAAAACTCTATTCATGAAAGTAGCAGAGCATAGGTTCGACAGAATGGAGACCAGATCAAAGGTGAACATATGCCATGAATATGAAAAAAGTAAGGGAGAAATAGAATAATGAAAGCAAAAACAGGAAGGAGATCATCACAACATTCAAAGTGAGAGGATAGCAGCAGTTTGAAATAAAGCAGATTGAAGAGGATAAAGAGACTAGACATGCTAGTAAAATGTGGAGGAAGATTGGGCACAATTTTGAGAACTGGGTTGTCAGTGGTAAATAAAGTCGACTAAAATGTCTCCCATTTTATAATCTGGGTTTACAATCTGCAAAACTTAGAAAATAGTAATGCCACAAAACAGTCCACAGGGAAGATAGATGCTTTCCCAGGAACCAGAGTCTGTCTTTGAGAGCTTCGTCTGCATCTTTCAGAGATGTACATTCCCAATGCACATGCACGAACACATCAAGATTTCTCTGAGACAGACAGGCCACCTTTGGCAACCATACATTCTTTCTTGCAGAAAAGAATCTCCCTTCATTCCCAACCCATGTAAAGCTTCAGGAATCATCTAATTTCAGGGGTTTATTCTTCAGATAGGAAAACAATCTAGTTGGTGGTTTTGAAATCACAGTGGCAATTATTTTGTGAGGCAGTCAACTGGTTTCACAAATGTTATCTCATCAGCAGTATATCATCTCACTGAGGTAAATCAAACAACTTAGCCGTATTTTTAAAGGTAAAGAGAGGCTAAATGACCCTACTAGAGAGCTGGAAATAAACACTGTAGCACCAGCTCTGTAGAAGAGCAACTGATAAAATGACTACAAGACAGATAGGTTAAAAAGTCTTCGTAGTTTATACCGATTATATAATTTATACTGAGGTCTTCACTTACTAGTATAAAACTGACCTAAAATGAAATCTGAACTCAAGAGTTGTAGGGGTTTTTTTTTTTTTTTGCTCCAGGTAAGTAGTTTATTCTCACTCCCTTGTACACTTCCTCTCACCCGTAGATTTGACTAAACAAGAACATCAAGGTAACACTCTATATCAATGAAATGGACAACATATGGCCAGAAAATGTTCATGGTGAAATTTCAGTTTCATATTAAACTTCATCCCTGCACTATATTAAAGTATATTAAAAATATCTTTAATGCGGGAATGCAAGCTGGTGCAGCCACTCTGGAAAACAGTATGGAGGTTCCTCAAAAAACTAAAAATAGAACTGCCCTACGATCCAGAAATTGCACTACTAGGCATTTATCCAC
This sequence comes from Prionailurus viverrinus, assembly GCF_022837055.1. Taxonomy (NCBI): domain Eukaryota; kingdom Metazoa; phylum Chordata; class Mammalia; order Carnivora; family Felidae; genus Prionailurus; species Prionailurus viverrinus. Next base: position 81,120,421 of record NC_062570.1, read on the forward strand.
GGGATACAGGTGTGCTGTTTCGAAGGGACACATGCACCCCATGTTTATAGCAGCACTATCAACAATAGCCAGAGTATGGAAAGAGCCCAAATTCTCATCGATGAATGAATGGTTAAAGAAGACGTGGTGTATATATACACATACAATGGAGTATTAGTCGGCAATAAAAAAGAATGAAACCTTGCCATTTGCAACTATGTGGATGGAACTGAAGGGTATTATGCTAAGCGAAATTAGAGAAAGACAAGTGTCATATGACTTCACTCATGTGAGGACTTTAAGAGACAAAACAGATGCACATAAGGGAAGGGAAACAAAAATACTATAAAAACAGGGAGGGGGACAAAACATAAGAGACTCTTCAATATGGAAAACAAACCAGAGGGTTACTGGAGGGGTTGTGGGAGGGGAGATGGGCTAAATGGGTAAGGGGCATTAAGGAATCTACTTCTGAAATCATTGTTGCACTAGATTAAAAAAAAAACTTTGTGGTTTAAAAAAATGTACTTAATGTATCAAACCATCATGTTCTACACCTTACACTTACACAAAGTTATATGTCAATTATATCTCAATAATGCTGGAAAAAAAGAGACAGAAAGGTTTATGATTAAAAAAAATACTTCCACGTGGAACCTATTAAAAAAAAAACAGAAACAAAAAAAAATTACTTCAGGAGGTGATGGTGGTACTTTGCAGGCTGGCTGTTCTCTGGGGCTGGGCAGCTGAAGTTGTGTAGTAATCAATCGTGGGCAAGAGATTTTAGAATCTGCTTATGTTTACCTAATAGATCCAACAGCCACAGGACCTGAAATTCTTAAAGCTTGGAACTACCAGGTATCGATTCATTTACCATTATTGCTGGCAATCAGATCTACAGAGAAGATATTGAAAACATTACTTTTTCCTATAAGATAGCAGTGTCAGCAAGAACCAAGCTCAAGTTGCAGATTCTTGTAAGCATTAAATAACAATGTATCTATTTAGTTTTTGGAAGAGAGTTCAGAAAACCTTCTGAAGCAATGGCCTTTTTTTTTTTTTTTCTGTAGGTTTTCTACTGTGGTTGCAAGTAGGCTCCCTGAAAGTACATTACTACATTTAGCTGAAAACTTCTGGAATTCCCATGTTTCTCTTTTAATCTGTAGGCTATATACAGATGGTTGGCTATGGGATAGTCATTATAAAAGAACATCCAGCAATAGAATTTTACCCAGATAATGTATTAGAAGATCCACAACTAGATAAACCACTTCCTGAGCTGAGAGAACGTCTATATAGCCTTATGGTTTGGATGATATGGGGGAAAAAAGGCCCATAGCCACACTCCATTGACTGTGATCATAGCTAAATATTTAGCACAGTGGAACTGTGGAAGAAATGGATTAACATCTAAAATGTGTAAAGAAAAAGAACCTCAGCAATTTGATTATACAAAGGATTGTAAGAAATGATATTGGGGCTCCAGAAGATGAAGATAATTTTGAAGAAGCTTTTTTTTTTGCCACTTTATGTCACTTTATTTATTTATTTTTATTATATGAAATTTATTGTCAAATTAGTTTCCATACAACACCCAGTGCTCATCCCAAAAGATGCCCTCTTCAATGCCCATTACCTACCCTCCCCTCCCTCCCACCCCCCATCAACCCTCAGTTTGTTCTCAGTTTTTAAGAGTCTCTTATGCTTTGGCTCTCTCTCCCACTCTAGCCTCTTTTTTTTTCTTTTTTTTCCCTTTCCCTCCCCCATGGGTTTCTGTTAAGTTTCTCAGGATCCACATAAGAGTGAAGCCATATGGTATCTGTCTTTCTCTGTATGGCTTATTTCACTTAGCATCACACTCTCCAGTTCCATCCACATTGCTACAAAGGGCCATATTTCGTTCTTTCTCATTGCCCTGTAGTACTCCATTGTGTATATAAACCACAATTAAAAACATAAACACAGCAATAAACTCAGATCGCAATCAGTACTAAGGATATATTTAATGATGATTCTTGCAAAATATCAGCAAACAGATTCCATCTGTTTGGATTTTAGCTTAGACCTTAAAGGGCTTTGTGGCCAAAGGGGATCAAGGATACTTACCTGTTAGAGGCACAATTCCCTGTATGATTGCAGATTAGGGTGCATACACAAAACTGCAAACCACCGTTAAAGCGAAGAAAGATGCTTGGGCTGTACTAATCATGTTGATAAAATGCCACAGTCTATAGGCCAGGCAAGAGAGGCTGTTACAGAGAAAGAATTAAAATCATTCTGCAGCAATTCTCCATTTCTTCACATTGTAACATGCAGATCCTTAACTAAGAATATGGTTTGAACATATTTAAAATGGATCAAAGTATTTCCAGGTTTGGCATTCTAGATAATGGGGCTGTGTTGTACTTAATCTTATGGGATGTTAAAAAATTTCATAAACAATATGGTAAACCACAAGGGGTATCTGACTATCAGACTGAAGAAAATACAGGAAAGACTTTTCTCATTGGCTTCCTTTAGGAATATAAGTTATCATGGGGTGCCTGGGTGGCTCAGTTGGTTAAGGGTCTGACTTCGGCTCAGGTCATGATCTAACAGTTAGTGAGTTGGAACCCCGCATCAGGCTCTGTGCTGACAGCTTAGAGCATGGAGCCTGCTTCAGATTCTGTGTCTTCCTCTCTCTGTGCCCCTCCCCCACTCATTCTCTCTCTCTCTCTCTCTCTCTCTCTCTCTCTCTCTCTCTCTCTCTCAAAAATAAATACACTTAAAAAAATTTTAAAAAAGGAACATAAGCTATCTGTAATGATAAAAGATGATTACGTCTACCAATTTGCTAATAGGAGGCTACATGATTGCTGCATTCTTTGGAGGAGCTGCTGTCCAAGAGTTTAATCACAATTACCACCAAACATTATAATTTTCATAACATATTTATGTCAGCATGTCACAAACTTCAGCAACCTTCTGGTTATAAAATAAGCACCCTACCGTGGGGGGCCGGGCCCCGGTGCCAGGCTGAGACCGGGTCGAGCAACGTTCCCTATTGACTCAAGCCAACCCGGTGGTTCCCCCTCCCATTCCCCCACTTTCAAGGGCATACGAAAGCCTTGTCAAGGCTGAGAGAGTTAATTCCTGAAGCCTGTGGTCTGCAGGTGTTGGCAGTAATGCTACCTCCCTTTTTCTACCCCGAGTCAGATAGACACAAACATGGGAACTGTGTTGTGCTAGCAATCTATAATCAAGGTCTTGTGACCCATTCACAAAGTTCACAAGGTATACAGAACTAAATGTTTTGGCTGGCAGTGATCATGTGAAACCTGTTTATTCTTAGAATGACCTGATCCATAAAAGTCTTATATTATAAAAGATTGTGTACAGCAACAATAAAGCCGTCACTTGGGCCATCAGCCCAGGGGACCCTCCTGTTCCCAAACTTTCTCTTCTCTCTTTTTTCTTGCATTCCCCTACCCTCAGGACCCCGACCTCGGTGATTGTCGCGCCGGTCGCGACACCCTACGTAGTGTGTTTATGACTGAAACTGTAATTGTCTTCAGACTGTGCTCTAGTCCATAAAATTCTCATAAGGGAGAGCTGTTAAATTGTTGTTTTCTTAATAAACACTTTTCTCATTTAGAAAAGGAAATATGGGGGCGCCTGGGTGGCGCAGTCGGTTAAGCGTCCGACTTCAGCCAGGTCACGATCTCGCGGTCCGTGAGTTCGAGCCCCGCGTCGGGCTCTGGGCTGATGGCTCAGAGCCTGGAGCCTGTTTCCGATTCTGTGTCTCCCTCTCTCTCTGCCCCTCCCCTGTTCATGCTCTGTCTCTCTCTGTCCCAAAAATAAATAAAACGTTGGAAAAAAAAAATTAAAAAAAAAAAAAAAGAAAAGGAAATATGTATTTCAAGTGATTCTGTCATCTAATGACATAGAAAAAAACTGGTATTGTCTTCTACTGTTTATTATGTCTAGGGAAACAATTTGAATGAAACTCCAAGGTCCATTTTCCCAATGGAGGATTTCAATAATGGTGGGGGCAGGGGAGGAGAAACAATCATTTTCCCTTCTTGAATCACCCTGTTTTCACTTGACTTTTTGGATCCAATCCTTATAAGATTTTCATCCTATACTCTGTTACTACTCGAGTCCTTGGCAAGTTCTTCCTCATATCCTTAATATCAAAAAATTAGAGTGCTCTGGGGCTTCATTCTTAGACACTTTTCTACTTTCCAGCAACATGTTTCAGGTGATGTTATCCGATCACTTTGGGTATTACCGCTAAAGGAATAAATCCAGGTGTATACTTTAAGCCCCTTTCTCCTTCCTGCATTCTACACACACTCTGTAACTGCCTTGATGTGGTAGTTTTGTATTCTGTCAACCTGGCTTATCTGGGTTAATATTTCCAAGTTAGGGTTGACCACAGAGGTGGAAATGAGATTTGGAGGTAAAGCAATGGCCATTCAGCAGGCCTGGTGTTGCTCACACACGTTTTCACTGATCTGGCTCCCTTTGTTAATGAGGAAGGTCATAATATCCATCTTTTCTGGCTGCTATTACATTTTCTCTTTTCAACTTGTCTGGTTTGGGACCAAACACACCATGTTCTCTGTAGCACAGTGATCCAGTTTCTTCTTCTTATCCTTCTCTTTCTTTTCTCCTTCCTCCTCCCCCTCCTCCTCCTCCTCCTCTTCTTCTTTTCTTCTCTCCTTTTCCTTCCTCTTCTTCCTCTTCTTCTTTTTCATGTTTATTTATCTTTGAAAGAGAGAGAGAGAGAGAGGGAGAGAGAGAGAGAGAGAGAGAGAGAGAGAGAGAGAGAGAGAGAGAGATTGAGAACAAGAAGGGGAGAGGCAGAGAGAGGGAGACACAGAATCCGAAGCAGGGTCCAGGCTCTGAGCTGTCAGCACAGAGCCCGACACAGGCTCAAAATCACGAACCATGAGATCATGACCCGAGCCAGAGTTTCATGCTTAACTGAATGAGCCACCCAGAAGTCCCTCCAGTTTCTTCTCCAAGCCAATCCTCATCAGGATAAGAGGGAGTGAGAGAGAGACCTATGTTCATTTGTTCTCGCAGGTTCCATTTTGTCATTCTAGATTGTTCATACTGTTTTAGGGTTTGCTCTGTACTGCTAAATCTGTTTCACTGTTTTCTCCCCAACTGCCCACCTTGTTTTGGAAGAGTGATTTCAGGACCACCACCAGATACAAACAGTACAGCTTTCCTAAAAAAATTCTTCATCAGTTCCAATAATTTTGGAAGTCTAATCTCTATAATAAACCCCTTCTTCCATACCATTCTTACTGGTTTGGGTTCTCTAACTGAATCTTAATCAATGTGCTACTTGACACTCAATACCCACTTGGCTTTTCAACTGCAGTATATCCAGAACTGAAATCCATTAAAGCCAAAAATGCTGGAGTCACTCCCAATACCTCTCTTTCCCTCACACTAATACCCTAGATTTCAGGAAATACTCTCAGTTCTATTTTTAAAACATATCAAGGATCCAACCACTTTCCATCCCCAACATGGTGCTTCACTCTGTCCCAAATAAACCATGACTCATGGGGATAATTATATCAGCCTTCTAATTTGTTTTCCAGCATCTATCCCTGCTCCTACATTTATTCCCAACCCACTACACAGAATGAGTCTGTTGGAAAATAAAGAAGATAATGTCACTTCTTTGTTTAGAACTGCCTGTCTTCCCACCTCACTTGGAGTAAAAGCTAAAGTCCTTCCTCTGATTCAAAAGGTTCCACCTAATCTGGTGCCACCATTATTTTGTCCATCTTATTATTCATTATTTTTCTCCGCAGTTCACCTCTTTTATCCATATTGACCATCTCCTCACACCAGGCATACTCCTGCTTCAGGCTGTTTAGGCTTGCTTTTCTCTCTGCCAGGATTTTTTTTTTTTTTTTTTTTTTACAATCACATGACTTATCTTTTCCTTCCTTCCAGACTTTATTTCTTCTTGAAAACTTTCCAGAAAAACTACTTTAAAATTGCAACCCTGACTCTCCCACAAAATATTTTCCTTCCCTGCTATATATTTTTGTCCTCAGCACTTAATACTGTTGAAAATAGCACACATAATTTTTACTTATGTATTTACTGTGTTGTTACTACATTGTAAGTTTGATGACGATAAAGATATTGCTTGTTCCATACAATAGTGTAACCTAACTCCACAGTACATTGTCTGCCAAACAGTAAATCCTATAAATATTGCTGGACAGATGAGGCATATGGATGTTAGAATTAATACAGTGACCTAAATCCATTAGATCCTGAAAAAATGGCTGCCGCCATGGCATAACTCCATGAAAAGACCTCTCATTTTCTTTGTCACACTGAACTACATAAAATTTCTAAGGTTTTACTCTTTTAGATTTACATAAATAGAATTTCATATGGTTCAATCTATATGTAAAATGAAATCCTGAAAAATGCATGGCATTTAGTTAAATCTCCTATGAATAATACTGCTTAGTTGTTTTGTTCTTTTTTTTCCTCAAATTTGATTGCTTTTCACTTCTAATAGTTCACAAATACAATCCCCAAGTTCTAAAATGCACATATTAAGTGGGTATCAGTAACCTAATGACAAATGGGTTGCCAATTACTCAGAAACCAACAACTTGTGACTCAGCAATATCCCTGCAATTGAATACAGGTTAAATGCTAGTATTGATATCTTAGGGGTACAAAGCTGAACTCTGGCATGTGTGTGCTCCTTCAGCATCATGAAAAGTGATCATTAAATACCTATTTTTCCTATTGTAGAAATATAAAAAGAAAAGTCAATATAAACTGCTGAAGATTTTGAAATATCGAGTCCAGTTCTCATTTCCCTTACAATTCACTTTTAAGTACTTGTCCACTGAGAAGATCAGACTATTTAATAATGAACAAAACCCTAGTTTCTCTCCTTCATAGGGTCAAAAAGAAAGTAAGAAGGAGTTAGCTCTTTTATTTGCCCTTCTGTGGCCAATGATTATCAGGGAATTTGATACTCATGAAAAATACCTTTAAAATAATACACTAATAGCCACATTTATATCATATCTTCTCCATTATTTATTTTCAATCTACCTTAACAATAAAATGTGGCCATTATATCCAGTCTATTTCTACGAGGGTGGAAAAAACCTTCAAGTAAGATAAAAAATGATTTAAAAAAATGGAACATCCATTCATAGAAATCAGTGAGGTATGAGAAAGAAGGGAAGTATCCTTGTAAGCTGAGGCAGCAGTTCCAGATGGGATATTGAATTGGCAATGAAAATTAAAAAAAAAAAAAAAAAGCAACATACTGATCTTCTGTGATGTGGTCAGCCACGTGTTAGGTTTTTGTTTTTGTTTTTGTTTTTGTTTCCCTGACCAACCTATTAGGTAAGTTTTTCTACCATTGTGTTTACTCTGCATTATCATATTGCAAAGTCAAATCTGAAAGAAAATAACGTTCTTTCAGGTTTTAGCTATTATGGTCTATGGTTCTCAGGCATTTCATAAAAAATGTCTTCTCTTAAGATGTGTAAATTCATATGTTTTCTATATATATTAAAAAATAAATCAAAGTTTCATATTCCTTCATTAGCTTTAGAGAAGAGAGAATCTCATGTTAAAATATTCCTGTTGACAGAGATCTGAGAATATTTATCAAGTAGAAAGTGATCTGTATAACTGTAGGGACTCATTACATGTTAAATAAGACATTGAACATTAATAGCATATGCTTTTATGTATTAAAATTATGTTATATATTGGCTATATCATAGCTATAAAAATAAAGGGCACCACTCTAACACATGTCTACCTCCTAAGATAAAATATTTCTCTTACATGTAGCACTGACAGTGATTTGAGTTACATGGTATGGTGCGGTTATTTGACAAAGTAGCAATTTAGGAATGCAGATTTTCAAATTCTTGTTATGTGGTAGTGAAAACCAATCTATAACATAAACTCTGGCAAATTTCAAATTAATGCAAGTAAGTCGCAAGTTAAGGCAAGTAAGCCATGTAAATTAGTTCCTCACATGCTTAATTTACAGTGATTCTAAATAGAATAAAGATTTTATGATTTGAACTGTGTGTTTTAAAAACTATCATCTATGAGGAGAATGTGGTATTGGAATGTAGATGTCTGTACTTAGGTTAGTGTTCTAGTTCTGAAAATTTAAAGATTGGCCATTGCTGAGAAAAGAACTTAAATTTTCTTAGCTTCATCGTATTAGATAAGGGGTGACAGATCTGCTAGTAATGGTTATTGCTGGTGCTGGAATTTACCAACCTTGAGAGTAAAGCAGATTGCACATGTGGTAAAAAAGCATTTTGATAATACATAGTAGACATAACTGACCTTTTCAGGGATATAAATTATACTTTTCCCCTCTACACTCAAACATAATTCAAAGTAGCTGGGCTCAAGGATATGGCAAAAGTACCTGCATGGACCTCCTCTCTCCCTTGCAAGGGAAACTTGAATCATTTGAAGGAAATATGTATGAATGTGCTTTCCAAATGGCAAAGGGCTAAAATACTATGTGTTTTTACTAATTACTATCAGATAACCTCAATTTTAGAGCTCTTTAAACAGTATGATAATGTAATATACCAGCTTCTGGCAAAACCTTTCCTAAAATATTTCTGGTGTACCTCAAGTTGCATTTTACTTCTCCTCTGACCTCAGCTCCATCTTGCAGGGGTACCACTGTGACCACTGGACTCCATAGTCTCTAGCCAGTGTCAGCTGTGAAAGGATCCGTAACTAGAATGTGCCCTGGTGTAAGCGTCCTCAGAAGAAGTCTTTAGCCATTGTCTCAGAGAAGCTGGTATATAAATACTCCAGCTTCTTCACCTGTTGGAGGCTTTCATTATTTCCTTGGGAAGATTAAGCTTTATTTGCCTTCATTGCTTGCTACAAAACATCCTTTATTGTCTGCTATCCTTTTCCCTTGAAAGGTATACCAACAGATACTTGAAAAAGACAAATAATGAAGTGGGTGCCTTCTATAATCTTCCTATTTTGAGGGAAACATAATAGAAATGTAGACTTCAAGTGAGTGCCCTTGCCCTTGTCCACTGCCTTCTCAGTTGACCAATGCTCACTGCTACCTCTTTGTCTCCTCCATGCCCTTGCTTCCAGTAATTCAATCTCTCAACACCACTGTCTACTCTCTTGTTTATGTTAGTTTGGACGATAGCTACAAAATATTCATTCCTTACATCCTTAAAACTCACCTTCAATGCTAGGAATAAAAAGTCCTCTTTAAATTTAGTAAGACTACCAGTTTTGAGAGCCTGCTCTATGCACTGAGATGGACATTTTATAAATGTTTTTTTTTTTCATTTCATTACATATTAAAAACTAATTTAAGTTAGTATTTATTATATTTATTTTGCAGAAAGGTAACAGGCTCAGACAATTTAATAATTTCCCCCAAATCACCTAGCTATTAAGTGAAATAGTCAGGTTTCAAACTTAAGCATGTATATAACCTACAGTTTTTCCATTATATAAATAGAGTATATATAAATAGAGTATATATACTCCATTTCCTTAAAAATAAATACACATATTTAGGCATATACACACAAAGTTAAGAACAACTTGTCAAGACTTAATTTTAAGTATTCAGTATTGGAGTCCTTGTAAATTCTGATTAATAAATACCCAATCAGTGGATCTCCCAGTTTTCCTAGTCACAGACCCATTTTTCATAAGCTATGTGCCACGGGGACATTTACCTAATTTCTCTAGGTCCCAGAAAATTAATATTAAACAAAACAAAATGGAGGGTAAAAACAGTGCCCGCTTAATGGTATCAGTCTAAAGATCCAATGAAATAGAAAATCTAAAGTGCTTGACATGATTCCTGGACCAGAATACATCAATCAAAACTGGAAATATATATTTTTTAATTTTTTAATTTATTTGTATTTTTTTGAGGGTGGTGGAGGGACAGAGGGAGAAGGAGAATCTTAAGCGGGCTCCACACTTAGCACGGAGAATGAAACGTGGGGCTTGATCTCACTAACATGAGATCGTGACATGTGTTGAAATCAAGAGTCAGACACGTAACTAACTGGGCCACCCAAGCACCCCTGGAAATAATTATTATTAATGATCCAAATTAAAAAAAAATGGTTTAATGGTATACTAAGAAGACATTGAAAAGACAGAGGGTGTGAGCTATAGAGGTAGGCAATTCTATTACCAGAATAGAGGGGAAAAAAAAAAAAAAACGAACTTCCTATTCTTCACTTACTAAAATTTAAACTCTGTTGAAGACATTTCTAGAAATTCTTTCATCAGTACCTTTAAGGAAATAAGTAGTATGCTGATTCAGCAGAAACCACATTCCCTTGGGATACATGAATCCTCAGAGAATATTGTATCATAAATAAAAGTCCTTTTTACAAATTCAAATGTTAAATCCAAACAAATTAAAAATAGAAACAAAACCAGATTTCATCATGCAGAATGAAACAAAGAAGTGTTATTAAGGTTAGACCTATTCTGCACTTTTGCAACAAATAATTTTCATTCAGGTGGCAAATGCAGACACAATTCACAATGGTCTTTCTGTGATACATTAGACACTAACATTCTGACCATAAAATAAGTGCAAATAAAGCAAAAAAAAAAATCCATGAACAGAATTGTCTTTCCAGGACAGAGTTTGGAGATTCATTTTAAGAAAAGCAAAGTTGACTTTAAATAGAAAACACTTTCAAGAAAACACTGCATTTTTAATTTTCTTACCCTTTGGAAACATCCCAAATGGACACTTAGGAAAATTTACATGCATTGCACATCAGTCTAAAATCACAGAGAACAGTCCTCTCAGATGCCACTCATCCTCTTAGGATAAGCAACGGATTGGAGATGACTGAGAATATGATGTGGAAAGCAAATGACACATTAGTTTTCCAGAGTCACTGCTGGGTTGAATGTGAGTGTAGAGTGGGTAGGCTGAACACGTGTGCACTTCATCTCTGACTATTCAGTACTCCCAGCCCGAATTGTCCTTCATCTCATCCATTTATCAGATGCTAATGGTAACATAATATCACAGACCTGGCTGGTTTTGTTAACTCAATTGAAGTTGAAGTTAGAGTGCCACAAACATCACAGTATAATACAGTGTGACACAAGGTCAAGAATACTAGTTCTGTTCATTGTGTAAGACAGGAGGGTGCTCAGAGTTCCTTCACAAGGATTTCCAAACACTTTCTGGGAGGTCTGCAAGAAGGGGAAAACTTTCAAGCCTTATTACCTTCAGGGCCTCAGGTGTTCATGGAGACAGAGTTGGGGAGAAGAACTGAACTGTGACAAATTATCTTCTTCCTTCTAAAAAAAAAAGAAGAAAGAAAGAAAAAAAAGAAGGAGGGAGAAGGATAGGATGAGGTGGGAGAAAAAAGTTTGAAAGGAAGAGGAAGATATGTGCTGCTGAAGTGGAATCAAGAACACCAATACTCTGTCCATCTCCCCTCCTCACTACAATGGTTCATAGCATTGTTGTTTATTAGCTAAATTAATTACATGCTAAGAGACTGATTATACAAATGGACAAGGCCAGACCATATATAAACACAGACTTGTGGGGCGCCTGGGTGGCTCAGTTGGTTAAATGTCTTGACTCTTGATTTAGCTTCAGGTCATGATCTCACATTTGTGAGATCAAGCCCCATGTAAGGTCTGCACTGACAGTGCAGAGCCTGCTTGGGATTCTCTCTCTCCCTCTCTCTGCCCCTTCTCCTCACTCTGTCTCAAACAAACAAACAAATAAACATAAAACAACCAAAAACATAGAATTTGTAACCTGTAACAACCAGCCCAGGAAGCCAAATCACACAATCTGCAAGAATCCGCTCAAAATGGACAAAACTTGGTCAATAACTGCCAGTTTACTCATTTCTGCCCGTATTTCCTACTTAGGCTGATGCCCAATGTATTCCACTAAACAATTAGATAGGAGGTCCTGCATCAGTCAGCCAGCCTTTAGCTCGCTAGCTTCACCATACAAACAATCTCTAATCGGGGCACACCTGAAGCCTACTCTTTTTGTTCTCCACTATAAAGGTTCCCCAGCTCCCCTGTCTGCCTTTAAGTCTCGGCCAAGTCATGGCAGCTAATTCCCTTGTTTAAGCAAACTCTGCATAAAAGAGCTTTGGTTTGTTCTCATTTGAGTGGTATCCACTTATTTCTACAACAAATTTATTGAAGAGTCTCCTTGATTCAATCAATCAATCAACAAGATGCTACCACTGCTTAGGCTAAACTGTCAGGGAACATTAAATTTCACTAATTCTTTCTGAAACAAAGACACAGTTTAAGAAAGTTTTACCTTGGGATACGAAGTGTGACTACCAGACTTTATGCTAATTATTTCATTTAATATTCATGACATCTTTAGCAGATAAATTATTACTCTATTTTATGGATGAGGAAACTGAGGCTTAGAATGGTAATTATCTTTACTATAATTGTTTTAAAAACCCTGGGATTTGGCAGAGTTAATATCTGAACACAATTCGGACTGACTCTACAGCCAAGATCTAACTTACTCCAAGCAGGCAAGAATAGTGCAGTGATTAAGAGATTAACTGCCTGGATTGATTTCACTAGCTGTAGATACTTGTACATGTTGCTTCTTCATTTTGTTCATCAGTTTCCTCATCTGTAAAAGGAGGATAAAATAATCTCTAGCATAAAGGAATGTTATGATAAGGGAATTGCTGCATATAAAGCACTTAGAATAGTACCTGAAGGTAGAAAGCTTTCCATCTGTGTTAGTCATTATGAAGAAGGAGAAGGAATCTGAGGAGGAGAGCAAGAAAAAATATGCTCTGCTTTCATTCTTTTCTCATGGGTAGAACTTCTACTTTTGGGTGGTAGATGTATCCCAGATCAAAAATGGATTGCTTTAAAAAAAAATCTTAGGGGAGCCTGGGTGGCCCAATCCATTAAACATCCAAATCTTGATTTTGGCTCAGGCATGATCTCACAGTTCATGTGATGGAACCCTGCCTCGGGCTCTGCACTGACAGTGCAGAACTTGCTTGAGGTTCTTCCTCTCCTCTCTCTCTCTCCGCCCAAACTTGCTCCTGCTCTCTCTCTCAAAATAAATAAACTTAAAAAAAAAAATGTCGCAGAAAGGGTTATATGGTAGCCTCAGCCAAAATAAGCCTAACTTGATTTATGTTTCATGCACTGGTCACAATGCTTCCACCAACCCTTGATCACTAACTTCAGTGTTGTTTCCATGGGAAATGAATGTGTCCTGAGGTCTCTCACTCCCACACCCCCAGCTTTAGGGAACCTCTTCACCTCTTGTAGAGGAGTAGGGATGGAGCTGGAAGGAACACCCAACACAGGTACAACAGTTCTTCATAAACTTGAACAACTTGTTAAGAGGGTAAACGCAAGGCTATGCCTTTTATCTTAATTTTTTAAATTAATTCTGCCTTTTGTATTCTGCTTGGATTACCCACAGGGTTGATGAAAATTTAGAAGCATCTACCCTAGTGCACTGTCTGGTTTTGATTCTTCACAAGTACCTCAACTTAAAATAAGAAGCTTTGAGCTTCAAAGAAAGAAACTAGCAAAATACTTTGATTTTTCAAGATGTGTTTTATTTTCAAACTCCTTTGTGTTTCAGAAAGCAAAAGTGTCAAGAAAAAAATGACTTAAAACTGTACTTTGAATTGTTATGGCTGGCTTATCATATTTGGAAAATAAGTCCTTTTATTTTTATCTCCCTTGTGCCTATCTTGATACCATTTCAGAGACCACTCAGGATTTTCCTACCCAAATAATGAAGGCTTCAAAATATCTTTAAAGAAACAAAAGAGAAAATGCATAATTCAGTAGCATTTTCAAATTTTAATCTCAAACCCTCCTTAATGTCTTGCCAGCAGATGTTTTAACAGGCCTTGGTCAATAAATAGAACTCATGATTGATATCAGTTGTTTTGTAGATTTTCTGTGATAAATCCTGATAGTGGTTGTTACCTTGGCAATATGAAATTAAAACACTGATGAACAATTGTTTTTCTCTCAAGTGATAAAAACTCTATGAATAGATAGGAAGCATCCTCACTGTGTACAGAGAGACTAACTGGAAAAAGAAAGGACTCTGAGGATTGAATTTCAGCTATGCTGCTTGCTTGCATTGTGACCTTGAAGAAAATATTTAAACTTCCTCATTTTAAATGGAGGAAAGCAATAATTAACTTGAAATACTGTTTTTAGAGCTATGTACAGTACATATAACACTCATACAGTCTATGCCAAATATAAGTTATCTAAGATGAAGTTACTGCCATTCTTCTTTTTATCCTCATCACAATCAGCTCTCATTTCTAGAATGTCCAACTGCCTTGGATTGACAAATCTAATTATAAATATTGAGACAAACCAGGTTCAATCTAGACTGAAGAATTGGGCATTGCTGATAAATACAGGAACACTTTTTGTTAATTTGCATTACAGATATCTAGTCAGAGAAAATGAATTAATATTTATTAAGGCTCACCTGTCAGGAAGTGCCATGATGTATTTTGGGATACATTTGCTCTTCCATTTGCTCCTTGTCAGCTCAACTCCCCAAATAAATATACAACCTAGAGTGTAGCAACAGTGTTAAGAAAAACTGCATACCCCATCTTCCAGTGAGATTGCTCTCTACACGTTCAACATATTTAAAAGTTTGGAGTTCATACCACCAGGTCTAAATATTTATCCACATTATTTATTTTAATCCTTACAACACTTCCATCAGTAGATGATATTTACTTACAATTGAGAAAATGACATTCAAAGATAGTAACTAATTTGCCAATAGCTATTAAGCTCAGAGGGGTCAGAGAGTGTCATAGACAAATCCAAGATAGACACACACACACACCGTATATATATACATATATACATACATGTGTATGTGTGTGTATATGTATATATACATACATATGTATATAGGTATATATACACACACACACACACACACACACACTTATGCATAACTACAATGTAATACTACTAGTTTTTCAGTGACATAATAAGGAAGTCTAAGTAAAAAATGATTATTAGATCATGGTAAAAAATGATTATTAGATCAACTACAATAATAGTTCTCTTAGGCCAAAATGAAAATTTGGAATCCTTAATATTTTATTGTAAAATTTAGTGCTAGACACCTATATGTGCATTAAACCTATGCTTTAATTTATTTCTTACAACCTCCCTGTATTATATTGTTGTTATCCCTACTTTATTCATCATGGAGAAATTGAGGCAGAGAAAAAAAAATTTCCCAAGGGAACACAGCTAGTAAATGATGGAGCTTGATTTGAACAGAAATTACCAAATTCATCCTGAAACCTTTTCTACCATGCAATGTTGCCTCCAAACATGTCCTTGATTCACAGAATAATAGTTTGCCTTAAAGGATAAAACATGAACATGTAGATTGTTTCAGTTGTTTTGTGAATGGAACTTTACCTGCCTGTGCATCATCACAATCCATTAATTTGAGCTTTCCTAGATAGGTAACCAAAAAAACTATTATCATCTAAAATATGACAAATAAGGAGCAGTGATCAATTTGAACATAAGCAAATCCAGTTCCTCATATCTCACCAATGCCTGGTCACAGACGTTCGAGTTAGGGCTGGTTTGTATTGTATAGCTATCTATCTCCCCCATGCAATAGATTTGGCCTTATTTTTTTTCCATCCTTTATCCTTTCACAGCACATACAAACACAGATCACACACACACAGACACACACACACACACATACATACACTCACAGTGTTTATTACCCAAAATTAAATTACAACTGTAGTTTATGTTACTTTATAAACAAACTTTTATAAACAGTTGATCAAATCAACTTTAAAAGTACAAATTTTTAGTTGTTATAATAAAGAATATATCTGGATTTTGTCCTTGGTTCCTAACACTAAACTTAAAAAACTCCTATAATTTCCTAAAGGATAAGAGTATGTTTTGTCATTCATAATGAGCCCCTTGACCACATCTGACTAGGTGACTTCTGATGGTCCCTTGGTTTCAAGAGCGTATATGGCTGGGTAAGTGATTAGAAGGCTAGAACTTTCAGCCTCAACCCTTTCCTCCATTCCTATCTCTGGGGAGAAGACAAGGGTTGGAGACAGAGTTCAATCACACAATCCCATAATAATACTTCAACAAAAATCTGGACACCCAGAGCTCAAAATGCTTCTTGAATAGTGAATGCATGAATGTGCAAGGAGGGTGACAGACCCTGGCATAGGGAGCTCCACATCTAGAATTCTCTCAGAATTCTAAGTGTTTGATACACTTGGCTGTTCCTAAATCACAACTTTTATTATAAAAATGGAATTGTAAATATTGTTTTCCTGTGTCATTCAAAGTTCTGTGTCATTCCAGCATATTACTGAAAGTGATGGAATCATAGGAAACCGCATATTTACAAAGGGTTGGTCAGCAGTGCAGGTGGCTCTCATACTTGTGACCTGTATCAGAAGTGAGGGCAGTCTTGTGCAAGACTTGACCCTTGAAACCTGTGGAACTTGACACCAGCTCCTAGTGTCAGAACTGAATTAAACTGCAGGGCACAGGTTGTTGTCAGAAAGCACTGTTGTCAGAATAGTTGTTAATAAAAGCATACGATACAAAGTTTCAGTGCCAGAGAACATAACATCTCATTTGAATCAGGTTACTCAAAAAGACAAATCAATATAATTTTGGAAAAGTGCAATTTATGTCACATGTATCCTTTATCTAAGGTTTTGTGACATTAAAACTCTTTCATCCCTAAGAATTGTGACTCTACTTAGGCATCAGCCTCATTCACCAGCCTCGATTCAAATGAATTGTGATGATTTCCAAAAACAAATTTTTACTTTAAACATAAAATTGTGCCATATTTTAGAATATCCAAAATAATTTTCTTAAGGAAATGCTGGAGTTTGTGGAAGGAAATGAATCTCCTAAGCATCTCTAACCAGCCAAAAATGGAGCATGGATTGTTAACGACTCACAGATAATGAGAATAAGGCCACGGTCACCACATGCCAGTGCTCTCTGGAGCTGCTGGGGTTGTGCTAGCATGTATAGAACATATGGGGAGCTTGTACCTCCTGGTGGAGGTAATGGATTAAGGGGTTGAAAGTGAGTTCATTCAATCTCAATATAATCTCGTTCACTGTATATTTTCATGTCTCCCTAATCTCAAAATCCTAGATCTAAACTATACCAGCTAATGTACCAGTAGAGGAAGAAAATGGTAACCTGCTCAGATGCTTGATGGAGCAGCACCCTGTAGTCCTAGAAAGGACTCAGGCTTCAGAGTCCGAAGATGTGGCTTCAAGTCACCACCACTTAATAAGTGGAATGTATGCTAAGTCACTTACATTCTCTAAGACTCAAATTTCTGATTGATAAAGGGGGGGGCAGTAAATTATACTTCACAGGGTTTTAAAAGAATCAAGTGTAGTAAGCTCATGAAAGTAATCTGAAATGTAAAGCTCTCTATAAATTTTTGACTTATTTTACTCTTATTCACATAGCTTATATTTTTTATGCTGTACATGTCATATAGTCAGAATAATTAATAACCTTTCCAGGTATAAAAATAAATATTATATTACTACTTAGTACCAATTTTCAGAAGAAAAAATCAGAAAAAAAAAACACAACGAGGAGAAAAATAACCCCATGATATCTGATGATCTGAGGTAACTTTTATGTAACCAGAGATAATGGTAAAAATAGTAAAGGCAAAAAGTAAAATAGTAATATCACTATTCATAACAGTATATTTTTTAATCATTAAAGCATGTATGCTGTCTCTGTGTCACCAATGTGTTCCACATTAGTGACCCAGAATCAAAATTGACAAACTATCATTTATAACAAAGGAGCACTCTGGAAAGCAATTAGGCTAGGAATTCAAATAACTGAATTTCAGCACTACTTTCTGGATTAGCATTGGAAATATTTAATTCTCCACTGCCAATTATCCAACTAAAAAATGACATAATTATCCATGGCCAAATGATCTCAAACCCATTAAACCTTTAAAATTCTGTGATATTTGGAAAAGAAATAAAATTCTGTGATATTTGAAATTTGCTTCTAGCATCTAAATACAATGTTAGTATAATTGGCATATTTATTTATTCCATTTAACAACATAACATCTTATATTACTTTAGTCAACATGTGCTTTCACATCCACATTTCTTTGATCCTTGAAATGAAGCCAGTGAAAAAAGTGGGACACAGAATATTATTCTCATCTTACACATGAAAAAGTGAAGTAGAAACTAACACAGACACAGATTACTTAATTTGTGCAAATCATACACTCTAAATTGTTTAGACTCTATACCAGTTTATAGAGTTGTATGTCCTTCATTCCAAAAGATACCTATCAAAATGTAAAATGTATGTGAATATTTAGTTCAAGCAAGTAAAAAAAACAATATCCAGGAGTCCAAGGTTGAGGTTTTGATTTTCACTAAATCTGGCAATTTCTTTTGATTTCTCTTCTGTGGACTCCAGTCCCACCCATTCTGAATAAATGAACTATTGGGTGCCATCAAGATCATGTGAATTTCTGAAGACGATTAAGTGTACCATCATCACTCACTTTTGGAAACTAGCCTCAAGAAGCACATCTTGGTCAATGAGAAGATTCATCTGTGCATGTATGGAAGGCAGGCATCTAGTCCTATCACTTTGACTTCTGTTGAGTCTGAGTTTAATGCACTTTCTTGTCAAGCTCTTGGTACAACAGCTAATGGAAATCCCACAACATTAAAAGGGTTAGGATCTTGGGTTAGACTCTTAACCTTCTGCTAGGATTTGATGGATAACTTGACATTTTAAAAGCATACTTTTCAGCTCAGGTTATTTGAAATGAGAAATCCAAGGCTAGGGTTAATGAAAATAGATTCCACCTTTCTCTCAAACTTAGTGTTAGAAGAACAGTATGTTTCTTTCCTTTCTAACAATAAATGACTAATGATCACCTAGGCACCAATGAGGAAGGAGAGATGTTAACAAATGTAACTCACTATGACAACTTTGAAATAGCTATGGCATCTCAAGGCAGCTAGTGAAAACATGTTAGAGCAGCTGCAGATATTTTTTTTTTCTTTTTGTCACATTTGAGTTACAATGATCCATAAAATTCTTCTCACCACAGCCAGTCCAGTAGCAGAGGGCATTTGCTGGCATTTTCAGGAAGTCAACCTCAGTAGCTCAGGTTGGTACCCAAAAGCATACATAGAGCCCACAGTGTTACCCAAAATTGTTTACAAAAAATTAGAATAGAAAATTTTTTACAAAATCGATATAAAATAAAGCAAAATGCTACAAAGCAGAAAGAACAAACTAGGAACAAAAAGCAAACTCTCAAGAGCTAATATGTTAACAATGACATATATAAAACAAAATAATCGAATCTAGTCCACTTGGCCATTGTGGGACTTATATCAACATGTGACATAAAATCTCTTCAGAATAAAGTGAAGTAAATAACTTGTCCACAACTGGTATGCTGCCGAGTAGAGATGGAAATTTAGGTTCTCTGACTGCAAAGTAAAAATTAAGACTGCCATAGCAGTTTGCTTTTCACCCAGGAGTACTGGCTTGGGAACAAGAGGATCAAATTTAAAGGACTGGAATTAGGGACATCTGGGTGGCTCAGTTGACTAAGCTCCCAAATCTTGATTTCGGCTCAGGTCATGATCTCATAGTTTGTGGGTTTGAGGCCCACACTGGACTCCGCACTGACAGTGTGAAGCCTGCTTGGGATTCTCTCTCTCTCTGTCCCTGTCTCTATCTCTGTCTCTCTCTGTCTCTGCCCTTCCCCTACCTCAAAATAAATAAACTTAAAAAAAACAACAACAAAACGAAGCACTGGAATTAGTCAAGAGCAAACAGAGAAATTCTTCATAGTGCAAAGGAATCACAGTCAAAATATGATTGAATATCAACAAAAATAATTTGCAAAATCAGCTATAAACAAGATATATATCTATGCCATATATAAGGCATACATATTAAATGTGTATATATATATGTGTGTATATATATATGTATATCTAGCTAAAATCAAAATACAAAGTAATGTCAAAGCAAGTTTTATTCTTTTTTTTTTTAATGTTTATTTACTTTTGAGAGAGAGAGACAGAGCATGAGTTGAGGAGGGGTACAGAGAGAGAGGGAGACACAGAAGCCAAAGCAGGGTCTAGGCTCTGAGCTGTCAGCACAGAGCCCAACCCAGGGCTCGAACTCACGAACCGTGAGATCATGACCTGAGCCAGTCAGACGCTTAACTGACTGAGCCACCCAGGTGCCCCAAAGCAAGTTTTATTCTTAAAACACAAGAGCAATTTCAGTTTCCAGAGTAGAGTTGAATGAAAAAAGCACAAAGCCGTAAAGCAGGAACAAAACAGAAAGAGGGCCTTATCAGACTTTGTAAGTTATTCTGACTTTTACTCTGAATGATATGAGAAGGTGTTGTTGAATTCTGAGGGGAGGAGTGACATATGTAAATTGCATTGAAGTAGAATTCCTCTCATTCCTGTTAAGGAAGAATCCTTTTAAGGTGGCTTCAGAAAGATCAATTAGGATGTTCCTGTAATAATCAGACCAACATGTTAGGGCTGAAAGTAAAACAGACAGGACTGGTTAGAGGATCCACTGTGGGGTGTAAGAGAAAGAGAAGCATCAAAGATGATTCCAAGTTTTGGTTCATCATTTTGTTTGGTTTTGTCTGAATAGTTTCCACAGATGAGGAATCCTGTGGGAGGAATAGTTTGGAGGGTGTCATTGACTTTGACGGTTCATGTGTAATCATGGAAAGTGGCCCTGAGCAAGGAAGAGGAGTGAATAAATGTAGCACATTGTTCCACTGAAGTGGTTTCCCAGTCACAGGATCGTCTTGTGTACTGGGTTTTGTGCACACAGCATGGATAGGCAGGGATAAGAACAATCATGCTAACATCGCAGGTACAGCACAATCGAGTGTGTCGCACTAAGGAACTAATTTTATGAGTAGTTAAGGACAATTACAGGCAAAGCCCTACTTTGTTTCATGATAACACTTAAAAATTGAATATCCTGCAAAATGATAAAAAGGATAATGGTAGGGAGGTGGAGGGTCAATAAAACTTTGACAAACTAGAAACCAAGTAAATTAGAATCTTAGCTAAGAATCCTACCCTAACAACATAATCCTAGCACCTCTCAATGATTCTTCTAACAGGTATAAATGAAAAACCACCTAATGATAACATGCATTTTTTTCCCCAATTTCACATTAGTTAAAAACAAGAAAAATAATGATTGTTAAGATAGCTAATATGAATGGATGCTGAACTTGTCCTGGTATGCACTTTTCACACATATACTCTTTCTATCCTCACAGTATACCTATGAGGTGCAATATATGATCATTTCTGTTGTATTGATGAAAGATCTGACACAAAGAACTTCCAATAAACTGGAGTATAGAATTTACTAGAATCAACAGATATTCAGATCAATCCCCTTGAACTGCAGAAGTTGAATCTATCATAATGAGAACTGATCCTCAAAATGACAAGCCCAAGACCCTGGAAAAATCCTAATTTTCAAAGAGTTTATTGTTAAGGGAAACTGATCATTTGGGGCTTAGAAGGATTACAATTTACAGCTACTAAGAGAATAAAGGTATCCTATCTATGCCAGATAGGGAGGAAAGGAAGTGGGCTGAACTTCTATTACTTATGTTAATAAGGACATTTGATTTATCCAAATATTCATTTCAAAAATTCTGATTTATTGGGGATGAACTGAGTAAACAATCCTGTCAGTTCAGTTATATCTTAGCGACAGGGTTTCTTGACAGGTATCTTATCTCAAGGAATATAAAATCCTTTCATTCTCTTTACCAGTGTTGTGCTTCATTTTTTGAAGTTCAGTTTCTCACAAATAAAAACTATGAGAAAATGTAGGAAAATCTAGGTATCCCAGAAAACTGAGATAAAAAAAAATTATCTAATCCTTGAGCATGGAAAGAAATCATAAAAAATTGGTTTTAACATCTTGTTGATAACAGGAATATGCAGATAATACCCACTCCGTCAAAAAAAAAATGAATATAGAAAAAAAATCAGCAAACATTATACAAGGGTCAGATGATATAAATAAACAGCTATTTATAGGATATTTACCAAGAATATTTTATTAGAGAACAATTTTTATGTTGTATTAAATGAAACAAAAGAGACACAAATCTATTTATGTTGGAATTCGAATCATATTTTAAAGATATATCACATAAGATATGTGAATATATTCTAGTCACTCTTGTGTTGTGAGAAAAGGGAATACAGTGTTCTGTAATTTTCTTTCAGTTTTTTGTCATCGTTACTGGGAAGATACATTACTTCTTAAAGTCTTTTAACAGACATTTTAAAACAATATATAATAATGAAATACATAATATGTCTTTCTTTAGCTTTCCACAAGTGAGTCATATATTACACTCTCTTGTAAACCGTGAGAAATTCATGAAAATGAAACTGAAAATGAAATCATTCCTTTGGTGCCAGTGGTTAACAGGTGCTCCCACCAATCAAACGTAAGTTAAATACAAAGGTGTGCTTAGTGCCACAACTCACAACTTTACTTGAAGTATCAAAACTTACAGTGTAAACTCAAATAATTATATTTGGAGAAAGCTTAAAATATAGTTTCTGTGGGAGCTACTGGGGGTTAGCTTAGCTGGTTAAGCGTCTGACTCTTAATTTTTGTTCAGTTTGTGATCCCACGGTTTGTGGGTTTGAGCCCCACATCAGGCTCTGCACTGATGGCACAGAGCCTGCTTGGGATTCTCTCTCTCTCCCCCCTCTCTGCCCCTCCCCTGCTTGTGTTCACTCACTCTCAAAATAAATACACTTTGAACAAAATATATAGTTTCTGTGGGTTATGGCTAGTGCCAATTTGAAACAAGCTGTTCACAGGGAGAAACTGAGCTTTCAAGAAAAGAGAGCTTAGTTTCTGGAAACCCTGAGCTCCCCATCTGGGAAAGGAGTAGGGTGGTTTAGATGCCTGAGGTCTCTAGGTCTGATCCTTTACCTATCACTTTATTAGAATCCTAGCCACAATTTTATTGTCAAACATAATAATTTGTTCTAAGTGAGTTATTTTGCTTTCATTACATAATTACATTTCATATTTTAATAACACATTGACAGTGAAGGCCACTGAGGTCTTATTTTCAAGTTCAATAAAATTCCTAAGGAAAGGCCAGACTCTTCTATAGATCTATCATTAATACTCTTAAGTGAACAGCAGTCTTTAAAGCCCACAGTTGTTTAATTACCTAAGTATATGTTTCCAAGCAAGGTCCACACTCTTTAATAATTCATGTAGTGACAAATAAGTGAAATGATTACTCATTATATCCTCTTCTGTCTATATATAAAATTTAGATTTCTTCTTCCTTCTTTCTTTCCTTCCCTTCCTTTCTTCATTACTTTCACTGAAAACATTTATGTTATATTATAGTCCAGTACATTTGCATATTATATGTTTTATATATAAAGATATATACACATATTTATGAGATCTCAGTATAGTGACTAAGGCAGTCACATTTATAGAAACTAAAAAGCGATTTTATGAGATTTTCTAGGGAACTGATTTCTCCTCTCTTAACATTACCTAGGGCTTTTCTATTGGTTGCACAATTGAAGATAGCCCAGTGTCACCAACTTACATGCTATTCACTGGAAAGAGGAAACAGGAAGTGGACTACTAGCAGCTATTTGTCTGTTTAAGGGTACGATTGAGAGGCTGTACCAATCACAACTGCTCAGTTCTAGCTGCCAAAATTTAACACACGGTAATGTCCAATTTCAAGGGAGGATAGGAGGCTAATAACGGTAGTCTCTAGCTAAATTGTACATGCCCAGTTAAACCTTAGATATTCTACTACCAAATTGAAGACGAGGAGAATGGATGTTGGGATATATATAACTATCTTTGACACATTACCTTATTTTAAAAGTCAAGTGTCTGGGATTCAGGGGGAAGAAGGAATGGCACAAAATGTGTAAACATCCCTTAGAGAATTCTAAGTAGCACTACTTTTAGATTTCTGCCTTCATAATTTATTTCCTTGGAACAATACGATATATAACATCTGTCATTTTTTTTTTTAAACCTTGAGCCTTGTGGGTCCTGAAAACTCTATCTATAGGCCAAAATTGGATAAAAATAACTTTAGCCAACATTATTTTAAGAAAACATATTTTATTTGCCAATTATCAATGCCTTTTTTTTTACATTTTTTAAATGTTTTGTTTTAAGAGAGAGACAGAGTGTGAGTGGGAGAGGAGCAGAGAAAGAGGGAGACAGAATCTGAAGCGGAGAGCATGATGCGGGGCTCGAACCCACAAACTGTGAGATCATGACTTGAGCCGAAGTTGGACACTTCACTGACTGAGCCACCCAGGAGCCCCTATCAGTGTCTATTTTTTAAACTAATAAAGTATTATCATGTAGATTAGTATAATGTAATCATTTTAATAAGAACCAATTTCTCAGACTTGAAAATTAACAGATTCTTACTTGGAAACAGAGCATTAGGTGACATGTGGGGTGAAAATAGGTTTGATTTACACAAAAATCATATCTGAACATCAACATTCCCAAGAAAGAAGGGAAGTAAGAGAAAAGTTATAAAAGTAGTCTGGTCTTATTTGGAGCTAAATAAGAAGTGTAATTTAATGGAAAACCCATTAAAGAGTAGCAGCTCTTCACACTGCAACAGAAGTGCATTCTTATCTAGAAAAGAAGAATGTATGGGAAGATGGGAGGGATAACACTCAACATGTCAAATAATTTTTTATGTAGAACACAGTGAGTGGTGTCTTTTCCTTCAGTAAAAGAAGAGTGAGTTCAAACAATGAGATACAGGGCACAGAGACCCAGCTGTATATATATGCTCCATAGCAGTGGTTCCCAAATCTGGATTTTTCTTTCTAAAAACATAGAGTCCTATTTATCATAACTACAAATTAAGTCCAGTTGTAATAGCTGAACCATGCTTACAGGTTTTTCTTGGCTATTAGCTTTCAGTCTTAACACCCCAATTAGTACTCTTTCTCATTGGATATGGTCTAGTGGGACCCATTAATCAGAAGTCCTTCTTCATCTATATTAAAATAATATTGGATACACAGAGGAGGCCAAAGGTGCTTTCTCTTTGTAATTAAAAGTGAAGAAGACCAGAGACCCTGTAGGCTATTTCAGACCAGACCATTTATATTACTAGACCATTCCAGAAGTTTTTCCTTTCTAACCCTTCAGTGTTAATTGCTTGCCAGCCTTCCCATCAACTCTATGAAATCCTTCTCCATACAATGAAATTCTTCTAACTAAATTTAAAAAGTACAGATTCTTAAGTCAGGCCTACTGAGTGCAGTGTCACTAAAGAGATTTTAGTACTCTCTGTATTAATGCATATGATAGATGGCACCCAGAGAGCACCTATCCACTGACCAGCACTTGGCATTCTCTCCTTTAAAGCCTTGTTGACATTGACATCACCTGGAATTTTCTTAGAAATTTAGGATCTTGGAATTAGACTACTGAATTAGACACATTTTCACAAAATCCCCACGCACAAAAAGCACCGTTGAAGACAACAGTTTCAAAAAGAAAAGAAGAAAGAAAAGTGTTGGGGTCGGAGGCAGCAAAAATTAAATGACAAACACAAATCCAGTCTGGAATATACGGTTTTAGATGTTCCCAGAGTTCCTTTGGTATGTGGCCTTTCTATAAAATGGTAACTTTTTTTATAGCTTCTATTTTTGTTATACTGAAAAGTTTGCTGTCGGATAAAAAAAAAGAAAAGAAAAAGAAAAAAGAAACCTAGAAAGAGTCTCCCTTCCTCAGGACTTTATAAACAATCTTAGAGAGTAAATTTTACTGACAAAGGGAAGGGGGCAAAGCTCCAAATGATTTTAACTTTCAGTCCTAGGTCAGAAGGGTCTTGATAAAGTTTTGAGAGACCTAGGATGATGGTTCAATTAACTGTAAGAATAGCAGAAAATTTACTTTAATGTATAATTCAAAACATCACTAAGTTCCTTCAGACTTGAAATAAGTCAATTTTTAACTCGGGAAAGCATGGAAGGTTTTATATACTGGGAGTAGGGGAGGGGAAAGGGGAGAATAGGTGAAAACAGGGGCAAGTGTTGGCTAGTAACTGAAAACGCATTCTAAGAAGAGGGAAAAAATGTGTTAAACTGTCAGTAAGGCTTAATGTAAAAGAGTCTTGAGGAAGAAATACAGTGACTTAAATTCACAGTAAGAGTTTTACTTAACACTGTTAGCTCTGTACATAGGCATCCTGGGTTCAAATCCCAGCTCCAATATTAACCAGCTGTTTGACACTGGACAGTTACTTAACCTATATAAATTTCAATTTCTTTATTTAAAAACTGTGAATAATATTAAAGGGGAATTTTGGAGGGTCAAGCTTAAACTCGGAATTATTACATTAAGAGAACAATGCAGAACCAAGGCTGGAAGTGTGCCATAAACCAAGGATTCTGATTAATCAATGAAATTATGGGTAAAATATATTTGTCCTGGCAAAATAGAGATTTTTTTTGCCTGTTGTTATATCTGATAGGAAAAATTCTCAGATTTTCTACACATTGTACTCTGACTGTATCAATTAGGAAAGATTGTCCAAATGATTCCTTAAAGCAGATACTCACAGCATTTATTTGGAGACTGCAAGGTTAGTCTTTGCAAAAAAAGCTGGTCTGAAACTATTCAATTATAGCAACCATCAAATATAACTGTTTTCATATAAAAACAAGTAATTTTTCATCACAAAGAAACTCTTAGGTAACAACTTTATGTTATTTATATTTTCTTGGCTGTGGATAGAATAAAGCTCCTGTGATGTCATCCTTTATAAAGGCTGCTTTTTGTATGAATCTTCAGTAGTCACCACACTTGAATAGGATGTCCTCATTTGACCACATACAGCATTTTGTTGCATTTTATTTTATTGCACTACTTATCCCAACCTGTTTTGTATTGAAGTAATTTACATGTATTTGATAAATATTATTATAGTATGCTATTTTTTACTATATAGCATGATACAGAATCTATTATATAATACATAAACACTGGTCTTGGGGTGCCTGGGTGGCTTGGTAGGTTATGTGTTCCAACTTTTGACTTCATCTCAGGTCATGATCTCATGGTTCATAAGTTCAAGCCTGGTGTCGGACTATAGGCTGACAGTGCAGAGCCTGCTTAGGATTCTCTCTCTCTCCCTCTCTCTGCACCGCCCCTCCCACTCATGCTTTTTCTCTCCCAAAATAAATAAACTTAAAAAAAAGATTTAGGGGCGCCTGGGTGGCGCAGTCGGTTAAGCGTCCGACTTCAGCCAGGTCACGATCTCGCGGTCCGTGAGTTCGAGCCCCGCGTCAGGCTCTGGGCTGATGGCTCGGAGCCTGGAGCCTGCTTCCGATTCTGTGTCTCCCTCTCTCTCTGCCCCTCCCCCGTTCATGCTCTGTCTCTCTCTGTCCCAAAAATAAATAAATGTTGAAAAAAAAAAAATTAAAAAAAAAAAAAAAGATTTAAACACTGGTCTCTGCATTCATGAAGAACAGGTGTTATTCTATATGATTTAAATTTGATAATTTTTATATTATTCTGTAAAACCTAGAACAATACTGGAAAAAATTAGGAATTCAGTGTACAATTATTTCTTAAAATGTCTGAATAAATGAAATTTACTATATGTATAGGCTAAATAAATATCAGAATATCCATAGACAGTCTTTCATCTAATGAAATGTTCCCTCTTTACCTATTTATTAAAATTGTTAAACTGTTTTCCTGAAATACATACTAAGAAGAGATGTATTAAGATATATTAAACTTTAAATACTGTATACATAATTAACCAAGACAATCAACTAACTGGAATTTCTCAAGTTTCATCATTTAAGATGAAATGAAATAAATGAAATAAATGAAAGGCAAAATGAAATGAAATAAATCACAGAGATAAAATCATTCAAAAACATCTCAGAGGTGTCTTGGACTCAGTATGCATGTGACTCAAACTCCTACCCTTATTCCATCTGCAGACAGCCGTGAGAATCTATTTTCAGAATGATGACCCTGAAGCACTCTATCACATTATGAAATAACCCATAATCTTCACTCCCATATACTTAATGAGACAAGAAGATGGAATGATTTATTTTAGAGAGATTTACAGCCACAAGAGTTGGACCAAAATTGGTTTTCTTCTTAAAACTCAGGAGGGTTCTCTCTAGATCAGTGGTTAATAACCTTTTTATTCTTTCAGCCATCTCCCTTTGAGAATCTGATGAAAGCTATCAGTTCTCTCACCTGAAAAATACATATGTACAGATACAACTTTTTTCTTTAACATTTAAGAAGGCCCAATGTTCCTCTTAAAAGTAGCCATCCTTATACTTTAAAAAAATTTTTTTAATGTTTATTTATTTTTGAGAGAGAGAGAGAGAGAACGCACACATATGAGTGGAGAAAGGACAAAGAATCCAAAACAGGATCCAGGTTCTGAACTGTCAGCACAGAGCCCATTGAGGGGCTCAAACTAATGAACTGTAAGATCATGACCTGAGACGAAGTCAGATGCTTAACCAACTGAGCCACCCAGGTGCCCCCTTTACACTTCTTACACTACTGAGAACATCCATTCTATACTACAGTAATTGTAATTAGGAAATTCAGCTTTGTTCTCCAGGGTGACATAGACTTCCATTTTTCCTTGATTTGTTTAATCACTGGAGGAGGAGAATGTGTTTCTACCACTTGGTGTTAAAGGAGGATCTTATTCCACTTCCTCTGTGTACAGAGAGGTCTGGAGCCTTGTGCTATATTTCTGTGAGGATCTAAACGATGATATCCTAAGGTAGCTAGGTCTTCCATGCTTATTTATAGCTCTTGTCCAAGAGAGGTTCCTGTACTGTACACTGCTTCCCAAACTTTTTGAATGTTGCTTCCAAAATCTGATAGTTCCCTCAGTGTTAATCCCATATTTTCAATAAAAATTTCAAATGAACAACACTCCACCCTTTCCAAGTCCTCTTGAAACTATAGGAGAGACATGCATTGGCTTTGCTAGTCATATATATATATATATATATATATATATATATATATATATATCCCTACAACATGTAGATGTAAAAATCAGTTGCAGGCTACATGCAAAGGAATAAAACTGCACCACTTTCTTACACTATTCAGAAAAATAAATTCAAAATAGATTAAAGATGTGAGATGTGAAACTATAAAACTCCCAACAGAAAACATAGGCAGAGATCTCTTGGACGTCATCACCCTTAGCCACATTTTTACGGATATGTCTCCTCAAGTAAGGGACACATTTAAAGCAATAACAACCTATCAGTATTACACCAAAATAAAAAACTTTGCACAGCAAAAGATATCATGAACATAATGTCAAGACAACCTACTAATGGGAGAAGATATTTGCAATGATATGATATGAGAATGATATATCCAATAAGAGGTTAATATCCTAAATACATAAAGAACTTCAACTCAACACAAAAATAACAAAAAGTCCAATTAAGAAATGAGCAGACTTGGGGCACCTGGGTGGCTCAGTTGGTTAAGTGTCTGACTTCAGCTTAGGTCGTGATCTCACAGCTCATGAGTTCTAGCCCCACATCGGACTCTGGCTGACAGTTTGAAGCCTGGAGCCTGCTTTGGAATCTGTGTCTCCATCTCTCTCTCTGCTTCCCTGCTCATGCTCTGTCTGTCTCTCTCTCTCAAAAATAAACATTAAAAAAATAAATGAGCAGACTTGAATATTTTTCCAAAGAAGACATACAGATAACCAATAGACACATGTCAAGATGCTCAACATCACTAATTATCAGGGAAATGCAAATCAAAACCACAATGAGATACCACCTCACATCTGTCAAAATGACTGAAATCTAAAACACAAGAAACAGGTGTTGATGAGGCTGTGGAGACAAAGGAACCCTCATTCACTCTTGGTGGGAATGCAAACTGGTATAGCCACTGTGGAAAACAGTATGGAGGTTCCTCAAAAATTTAAAAATAGTAACACCAAATGATCCAGTAATTCTACTAGTTGGTATTCATCCAATGAAAATGACAACACTAATTCAAAAAGATATATGAACCCCTATGTTCACTGCAGCAATTAATTACCATGGCCAAGACAGTGAAGCAACCCAAGTGATAACCAATTATCAACAGATTAATGGATAAGGGGGATGTGATATGTGTATACACACAAGGACACACACATGCGTGCATGCCCACACACACAGACAATGGAAGATTACTCAGCCATAAAAAAAAAAAAAAAAGAAATCTTGTCATTTGCAATGATATGGATAGACCTAGAGGGTATTACTAAGTGAACTAAGTCAGAAAAAGACAAATACCATATGATTTAAGTTATATGTGAAATCTAAAAAACAAAAACAAATGAACAACAAAACCAGACTCTTAAATACTGAAAACAAATGGGTGGTTGTCATAGGAAAGGTGGTTTGTCATAGGAACAAAATAAAGACAATTAAGACATGTAAACGTCCAGTTACAAAATAAACGTCACACACAAAAAGTTAGTTACATGAGAAACAGTCTAGCTGTGTATTATCCATTTCACTGGTGCACAAGGCAGCAGGGTATAGTTGAACGTAACATATGCAGCTGCCAACTCTAAATTTAGAGTCATAGCTACCCCCTTCCAATCTTTCCGACTCCATCTCTAACTTTTGGCAACCACTGATCTAGTCTCCACTTAAATAATTTTGTCATTTTAAAAATGTGACACGTAAACTTTTGATACTGACTTTTTTTTCATTCAGCATGATTCCCTTCACACCCATCCACAATTGTATTAATAAATTGTTCCTTTTTATTGCTTCATAGTATTTAATGATAGTTTATCTCACCATGCACCCAATAAGAACATTTGAATTATCTGCAAATAAATATTTTTTATTACAAGTAAAGCTTATTAGATAACTCGTGTATAGGTTTTTATGTGAATACAAGTCTTCATTTCTCTGGAATAAATGTCCAGGAGTATAACTGCTGGGTTGTATTAGTAAGTATGTGATTTCTTTTATATGAAATTGCCTGACTGTTATCCAGAGGAGATGTACCATTGTGCATATCCCGCCAATAATGTATGAGAGATCCAAGTTCTCTGCATCCTTGCCAGACCTGTATTATCACTGTTGGTAATTCTACTGTTTAATAGCAGAATATCTCAACCTGCTCTTAATTTCTATTTCCCAAAGGCTAATGATGTAGAACATCTTTTCATATGTTTATTTGTTATATGCATATACTCTTCAACAAGATGTCTGTTGATGTGTTTGGCCATTTCAAATCAGATTACTATTAATTTTTTTGCTATGGATTGCTGAGGGTTCTCTGTATATTCTAGAAATAAGTCCTTTCATTATATACATGGTATGTAATATTTCCTCTCAGTCTATAGCTTGAGTCTATTTCCTTTCATCCTTTTAGCAGGGTCTTTCACAGTAAAAATGTTTTTTTTTATTTTGATGAAAACATATTTACCAAATTTTCACTTTATTTATCATCTTAATATCATATCTAAGATCTCTTCCCTCAGTCCAAGCCCTGAAGAGTTTCTATCTTCTTCTAATTTTTTCTATAATTTTACACTTAACATTTAAATTCAAGATCACTAAATTTTGCGCTAAATTTGTATACTGTGTGAAGTTTAGGCTGAGTTGTTTGTTTGGTTTTGCCTGATGATGATGATCCAACATCAATGGTTGAAAGGCTATCTGAAAAGCTATTTATCCTCCAAGGAATTATAAAAAGCAAATATGGATTTTTTCAGGTATCAAAAACAAGTAAAGGAACTGAAACATTTAAACAGAATAGCTGAAATGCTTGAGAACTTTGGAATACGATAGCTAAAACCTCAGAGAAAACAATTTTTTTAATTATTTTTAGATTTTATGGTGCAACAAACTTTAAGGACAAAATCAGGTCAGGCTAGAAACTTCTATAAATCAAATTAACAAAACAAAAGAGCTCTGTAATTTCTTAGCTGTAGAACTGAAACACAAAAGCAGCACTGGTAGGGGCACCTGGACGGCTCAGTTGGTTAAGCGTCCGACTTTTGGTTTCCACAAGGTCATAATCTCGTGGTTCATGAGTTCCAGCCTCATGTTGGACATGGGTGACAGCATGGAGTTTGTTTTGGATTATCTCTCTCCCTCTCTCTCTCTGCCCCTCCCGGGCTCTCGAAAGAAAGAAAGAAAGAAACAAACAAACAAACAAACAAACAAACAAACATAGAAAGAAACATAGAAAGAAGCATAGAAAGAAACATAGAAAGAAGAAAGAAAGAAAGAAAGAAAGAAAGAAAGAAAGAAAGAAAGAAAGAAAGAAAAAAGAAAGCTGGTAGATTAATACATTAAAGAGATAATTCTTTTAAGTTAAGAATTTTCGTAGATGTACTGCATCATCCCTAAACTTCTAAAATTACTTATGGCTTAATTTATATGTAAGAATAGCATGTAAACATAGTATAAACACTTTCAGATTCTCTTGGAAGATAGATTATGTCAACCTTAGTATCTTTGCCTTTTTTTCTAATACAACTTTATGTCTTTTGGGGTGCAGGAAAAATAAATCCTCAAGAAATACTTCATGTTTTCATGCAACTAAGAAATTTCAGCTTGGTTTAGTGCACAGAGCAAAAATTTGATTACAAAGGGAATTAAGATTTGGCTACACTAATTATTAGCTGTATATTCTTAAAGCTTTCTCAAACCTCCTATTATAAATAAATAAGTAAATAAATAAGTAAATAAATAAATAGCACATTAGCTTAGATATGTTTATTAACTTGATGTAATTCATTTGTACAGTGGGGAAAAGAAAATTTTAGCTTGCAGGATTGTTGTGGTAAAGGATTGGGACTTTGAAGACCACATAATAAGGGATCAAAATACTAGTTTCATGTTCCTAACTGCCCACCCATTTTAGCATTCCACTTCCATGTTATCATCGTCTTCGGATCCACCTTCCGAGATTCTAAAGACACTTATTACTCATTTTCTCTTCCCCACTAAACACTATGAAAAAAGTCCCATTTTTCCTTTGTTTACCTATATAGTTAGTCCTCCAAATTTCTTGTTATTTAGCATAAATAGACTGGTATAAATATCTGCCCCAGTCAAGTAAGGTAGATAGGAAATGAAAAATGGAAGTTCATTTAATCGTTTTGTTTTGCTTTAAAGTGTGTCCCTGTAGTTATCGATCACTCAAGGGCAAAGTAACAATATAATTTGTTTTTTTTCCTCATCTAATTTTCCTCTTCACTTCTGTGAAAAGAAACAAGCTGCATGATTTTTCTCAATGTGCAATTGTTGGATTTACTCAAGGGAAGACTACATAAAATGGAATTATAATGATAGAAAGCTAAAAACAAAAACCTGACTCAATAATTCACAATCTTCAGTACTTGATATTGATTTTATAACTGCATGGGAATGGCTGAATCCTGAATAGTTAGGTCCTGGGCTAAGTGATAGCTCATTTTTTTCCCACCACTGTACTGGTACTTATTTAGTTTGTAGATTTTGGAATATGGGAACTATACTTCTGAACTGTCAGAAAGTCATTGGAGAGATAAATCAGCTCTGCCTACATCGCTGCCCATTTTTCTGGATCACATTTTACATACAGGTTGAACAATATGTGACTGTCATTTTATTAGGTTCAATAAATAGAATATTGGCAGTTTCATGTGGTTTATCCTAACACATGAAACAGATGCATATGTTCATTCATGGCAGAACTCCTTCAAATATGATCAATATATTTGGAAAAAAAACATAGGCTATATATTAATGGTCAATTTAGTTCCTTCCTTCAAGAAATAGTTGAATATTTGGCCCACTCTATGCCAGACAAACTACTATGCACTTGGAATTGAAGATTAGCCAACATCACCACTCTCATGAAGCTTAAACTCTAGCAGATAAGATAAAGGAGAAGCATACACTAGTTAAGCATAATATATTTATAGTGTATTAAATATTAACAAAAACTAGGAACAAATAAACAGGGAAATCAGATATGGTATAAGCAGGTATTATAATTTTAAAATAAGGTATATGGAAAAGGCTTCAAACAGGAAAGAAAATATCTAAAGGAAGAGAAGAAGCAAGCTATGCAAATGTCTGTAGGAAAGGAATGTCTGTGGGAATCCAGCAGAAGCAAGTGAGTGAGCAAGAGTAGAAGAGGTCAGAAAAAACAGTGGGGCCATCTCAGGGAAGGCTTTGTAAATTAAAGATGTGGCTTTCACTGTAAACGAGTTGGGAAGCCATCATGGCTTCTGAGTGAAGAAGTAACATTACTTATTAATATTTTAGGAAATCAGTCACCCGTTTTGGGTATAGACTTGGAAGCAGAAAAGAAGAAGGAAGTTAGTAAAAGAAGTTAGCATGGTAGTATAATTATCCAGGTAAGATATGATGGTGGCCTAGAGTGAAGTAAAAGTAAAGGTAGTTTAGGGGCATCTGACTGGCTCAGTTGGTTGAGTGTCTGACTCTTGATTTTGCCTCAGGTCATGATCTCATGGTTTGTGAGTTCAAACCCCACACTGGGCTCTGCACTGATAATGCAGAGCCAGCTTGGCATTTTCTCTCTCTGCCCCTCCTCTGTTCACACTCTCTTCCCCTCTCTCTGTCTGTCTTTCTCTCTCAAAATAAATTAATAAACTTAAAAAAAAAAAGTGGAGGTAGTTAAAAAGGGTTGGATTTGATAGAAAGGATATGGGAAGTAAATAAACGAGAACTTTAAAGACAACTCCAAGACTTTTGGCCTGTGCTATAAAACAAAGTTTTAATGAAATGAGTGAAAAAAGAATGTGGGAGGAGTAACTTTGTCATAGAAAGAATACCAAGAACTTAGTTTTGAATATGATAAATTTAATAAGTCAAATGTCTCTAACCTCAATAATGAGTATGACCTAAGATGAGAAAGGAGCCCCTTTCTACACCCCCGGTTTAAGAGTCATAGAAATTAAAAGAAAGGGTTCAATGGCAACCCAAGAGGATAGGGATCTGGATATTGCACAACAGCAACGTGAGCCCAGAAGATCAGCAGCAATTTGTTTGTGCTGTAACAGTACCTGACGTACATATAACTTAAAGCATAATGGCAGCTGTTTCATTCCAGTTTCCAATTCTCACATAAACTTCTATTTTGCTAACCCTAATCTAAAAACATACTGGGAAAGGAGTTTTGGTAAAGAAGTTCCAGCTTAGTCCAGATGATAGAACATAACACCTCTAAAAATGGGCAGTTGTCTATGCATGTCTGATATTCAGAGATGACTGGGCTTTAAACATATATTTGGGTGGTCAGCTAGCAATAGTATTCAAAGTCAAGAGGCTAATGACATCACCCACTGGATGACTATACACAGAAGAGAGAAAATGTCTGAGAACTAAGCCCTGAGGCACTCCAAATTTCAGAGGTCACAAATTTGAGAAGGAATCAGAAAGGCTAAGTTGTAAGAGCTAGAAAGATAGGAGGGGAATCAAATGAATGTGTAACGTCATAAGTTAAGTGGAGGAAAACAATAGGGTCTAAGAAGAAAAAGCAATCATTTGCCTTCTCTCTCCACAACTGGTAAATCTCACACAGAATGTGTACTGCAGTTTTTAATCCAACTTCTTTACACAGACATAATAGACTATGGGATAGACTCAGTTCTAGAATGTTTTTTAAATGTAAATATATATATATATATATATATATATATATATCTGAAATACTTTTAAGTATTGTGTCCAGATGGAGTACAGAATGATGTTTAACGTAAAAATAAATGTTGATGCAATTATCATCTCTGTTCACATTCTGCAGACATTTCACTGATACTGAACATCATCTGCAGATTCTTGTTTACTGAACCCCACAGGTCAGACAGGGAAGTTGCAAACAAATAATAAGCAGCATATTTTAAAGAAAATCACTCTCCTGAATTCCTTTCTCTTCTGAATTCATTGATTCCCTATAAAAGAAGGTTCCCACAGCTCAAACATTGTCAAGTATCAATTGTTTTCAAACTACACTCTTTCATGATGTCATTAGGCAGTTGCTCCTACACAGAAAGAACTGACTCCAGAGACTGAGTTTTCTATTTCCAGCTCTCTAGAATCACTTAACTTCTTTTTGTCTTTTAAAAACAGGGGTAAATTGTTCCTCAGCCAATCTCTCAGAGGTGATGTGACTATCGATAAGACACTGTCTGCAGATCAATTTGATTCACACACACACACACACACACACACACACACACACACACAGCATGTTTTCAAAGCACCTGAAGAGCAAACCAGTGGAATTAGATTTTCCTCATTTTCACAGATTGAGGATAAGGGAAAACCCATGTTGCCTGGAATAGGGAACCTAATATTTCTTTGGTTGTATAAAGGACTAAAGGAGGGTGTCCTGCATGTCTGAGAAACCTCTTCTGATGACTAGAAGAGATTTTTCCAATAGTTCATGAGTCATTTACATCACTTTAAGATAAAAACAAAACCCTGAAATGCCATTACTTCTTGGAAAGTAACCCCTTAATTATGCCCTGTTTATGTCAGGTTTCCGAGGTTTTAAATCTAGGAGTAATTCTAGTATCTTTCTTCTCTACTCACCTGATTCAATCAATCTCCAAATCCTGTTCATTTATACTCTTAAGCATATTGCTAAGTCCCCTTTTTCTCCCTTTTCCTCGTTATTCTTCTTCTTCAAACTACCATCGTTCTGTCATCTTGATTATTGTGATGGGACTCTCATCTGGCTTCCTTCCCTTTATTCTTCTATTTCTATACCCTCAAGATATATGCCTACACGGTCCTCTTTGATCTTTCTTGTTCCTTCTAGCTTACCCTAACCATGAAATTCTCCTGAAGAAGAGAGCTTTTGTTACAGTCATGTTGAAGTACTTAGGATTCTCTGGAGGTACAATGTTCACATTTCTAGCTTTTGCAAATGTGGTTTCTGCCAGTAACTCCCTCTCTACCTTCACATGGGAGACAGCAGAATTTAGTTGACACAGGCAAAAGATTTGATACCTATATACTTAATGTTCAAATCCCCAACTCCACCCCCTTCATAAATACATATTCTAAAACACTGTTCCTTTGCTTTAAAGTAGAAATAATACCTACTTTCAGAGTGTTTATACAGATGAAATAGAATTTTAACTTATGTAAAACATAATCATCCCCAGCACATAGTATGGGCTTTCTATTATTAACTATTATGATTTTTATATTTTGATCCCTTTCAACTCCGCCTTTTTTTAAAACAGCCCCCCCTTTTTTGTCATGCCCAGCACACAGCCCAGCATGGGGCTTAAACTCATGATCCTGAGATCCAGACCTGAGCTGAGATCAAGAGTTGGACACGTAACTGCCTGAGCCATCCAGGCACCACTAAACAGTTCTTTTTTATTCAGTTCTACTATTGGAGAAATTCCTCTCTAATTCCATCAGACTACTTCACTGACACAACGAAGTTAAAGTTGTTTATTGAGCAGAAAGAATCAGATAGTTTGTAGTAGTACTATCTTAGCAGTCTTGAGAGGAATACTTATATTGAAATATTGAGTGGTTTTTCACTGTTTGTGTTTGTATAATTGGTGTTGATTGTACCTTGGTTATTACTAATCTCTCTTTCCTGAACCATACTGATTTCAGAGCTCAAGATTTCATAGCTTTTGACACTGGAAACAACAGGTGTTGGTGAGGATGTGGAGAAAGGGGACCTCTCTTATGCTATTGGTGGGAATGCAAACTGGGTGCAGCCACTCTGGAAAACACTATGGAGGTTCCACAAAAAGTTAAAAATAGAACTACCCTCTAATCCAGCAATTGCACTACTAGGTATTTATCCAAAGGATACCATAATACTGATTTGAAGGGGTACATGCACCCCAATATTTATAGCAGCCTTATCAGCAATAGCTGAACTATGGAAAGAGTCCAAATGTCCACCAACTAATGAATGGATAAGGAAGATGTGGTGTATACAAGGACATGGATGGAGCTAATGAGTATTATGCTAAGTGTAATAAGTCAGTCAGAGAAAAACAAATACCATATTATTTCACTCACATGTGAAGTTTAAGAAAAAAAACAAATGAATAAAGGGGGAGAAAAAAGAGGCAAACCAGGAAACAGACTTAACTATGGAAAACAAACTGGAGGGTCGCTGGAGGGGAGGTGGGCAAGGGGATGGGTTATATAGATGATAGGTATTAAGGAGGGCACTTGTGATGAGCACTGGGTGTTGTATGTAAGTGATGAATCACTAAATTCTACACCTGAAACAAAAACAAACAAAAAAATCATACCTTTTGTTTAAAATTGTACAGGAAAACTTGGGGTACATGGGTGGCTCAATCAGTTAAGCATCTGACTTCAGCTCAGGTCATGATCTCGCAGTTTGTGAGTTAGAGCCCCGCATCAGGCTCTGTGCTGACAGCTCAGAGTCTGAAGCCTGCTTCAGATTCTGTGTCTCCTCCTCTTTCTGTCCCTTCCATGATCATGCTCTCTCTCTCTTTCTCTCTCTCTCTCTCTCTCAATAATGAATAAACGTTAAAAAAATTTTTTGAATTGTATAGGAAAACTTAAGTGAATATTTGTTTAAATATCCATATTTACCAACACAAAGTTTTCTATAGAAAAAAATATTTGTACTTACCAATACAAAGTTTTCTATAGAAATGTCAATATTAATGAACTTACACATTTCTATAATTACAAAATAACATTAAAGAGAAAAGAACTGTGAAAATCACATCAATATTTAGTTTATAATCATAATCATATCAATATTTAGTCTAGAATCAATGGTTATATATATGTGTGCATATATTTATGTGTGTATGTATGTATATATATATATATGTTTTTTTTTTTCTGAAAGCATTTTCTCTATTGACTTTGGTCTATGTTGGAAGAACTATTTTAAAAAATGTATCTCTGTAGATAATCAGAGTTTAGCTTCAGGCATTTTGGAGAATAATGAATTGGATTTCCTGGTACCTTAGCACTTATCCTTAGTGAGCAATTTAAAAAATTACCAGTATAAATTCTGTTTACGTCAGGAATAAACACTACCCAGCCCAGTGGGGCCAAATAAACAAGAGCAGAGAGCAGAGAGAAAACAGAACTCTTTTTTCTGTTGTGTTTTCTGACTAACCTTAAGCAGCTTATCATATCTCACTTAAAGAAAAGACAGGGGGCTTGTTTTTCAGCTTTCAGACCTTTCATCTTCCACTTAGCTTAGTGACTTGTCCTTCTGGGGAGTCAGTATCTCTTATTTCGGGAGTTCACAGGTGCTTGATGCTCTGTGTAGTATTTAAATAGCTTAGCAAAATATGTTTTTAAAGGAATTGGAAGAACACTTTAGTTTCCATCTCAGAGTGAGTATCAAATAGATCCACAGGATATAAACCTGCTGTATTTAAACTTTTTAATAGCTAAGTATAGCGTTTGGTAACTCTGCAGATAGGAAGAGGATATTTGTGGCTCCAGGAAGGTGGCAGTGTAAAGTTCTCTCTCCAGAAGTGGAGTTAGATTTGGACCAACATAACTGTTTCATACTTTAGTTATGTAAAATAATGATAGAATATAATTATGCATCTGATTCTTCCATTTATTAATTTCATAACAGCAAGTGAGTTGAGTATTCTGACCTCCTTTGTCCATCTATAAAACGTGTGAAATCACCCTAAACTGACAGTTGTTCAATAAGGATCAGAATTAATTTTGTAAAGTCCCCTAGCAACAGGCAAATCTCATGATAAGTATACTACAAATGGTAGTTAAAATGATCGGGACAAGATGCTTTTGTTCTTGAGGTTTTCTTCCCCTCAAATAATGGAGATTAGATCCTTTTTATTGCATTCTCTCTCTCAGATCTAAAATTGTATCATAAAGATTCTTTGTCACAGAGATACTTTGAAGATAAAACATCACATTCCCTGGGTGGAATTACATTACAATGCCTGGGTGGCTCAGTCCGTTAAGCACCCAACTCTTGATTTCGGCTCAGGTCATGATCTCAGGGTTTGTTTCCTGGGATTGAGACTTGAGTATGGCTCTGCACTGACAGTGCGGACACTGCTTGGGATTCTCTCTCTTTCTGCCCCCCCCCCAAATAAATAAGCTTCAACAAACAAACAAATACCCCATTAGATTCCATCAAAGGATATTTTCATTAAATGGAATATATTATTTTCCACCTCTGAAATTATATTTATGAAGATACATAAAAATCTAGACATCAAAGAAAATTGTGGTTTTATAGTCTTCTTATGTTTGAAAGAAACATTGATCTCACTTAACCACATGCTTACATTATAAAAACAAACAAACAAAAAAAAACCTGGTTGTTAAAAATAGAAATATGGAAAAAGAAATAAGCTCCTACCAAATCTTAAGATATTATTATGTTTTAAAATGATGCTGAATTTATCTTAGAAAGTCTGCAATTCCTCCAGGAGGCTCTGTTTCAAATTCTCTTTGAGATCAGATATGGATGGTATTCACATTTCACCCAAAACTAAGACAGAATCACAATTCAACATTGTATTTAAATACATATTCCTTACTTTAGATAACTAATGATTAAATGGAACAAAGAAACAAGTCTTCAAATTGAGGCAACATGTGATGAAAACAGACACATCTGGACCTAGTGCTCGCTTCACTATTTTCTACCTTGATGAGTCATATCACATGTCCATCATCTGTAAAAGAGAGCATTATTAACAGTTTCAATTTTATATGTAATCAGGTTATATACTGTTATGTGATAAACCAATGCGAAACTTGGAGGTGTAAAGTAAGAGTAATATAATTGTGTTTATGAAGCTGCAATTAGAGCATGACTCAGTACGAATAGCTTATCTCTAAATGCCATACAAAGGCTAATCTTCACATTACCTTGACATGCAATTAATATCCCCAATTTATTCTTGAGGAAACACTCTTAGAGGTAATAAATAACCAAAGGCAAATTACATAACTAAATAGAATATTTAAACTTGGTCAAGTCTTTGGGGCTTCAAAAACTACATATCACTCAAAGCAAATCCTAAAGATTTGATAACAAAGGCTTTTGATAAACAGATTACAGCTCTCCAAACTCTAATGATATAATGATACTATGAGTCACTAAGAAGGAATTAACTTTGTAAACACTATGTGCATATATATATATATATATATATATATATATATACACACACACATACATACATATACTAATTTTATTTGCTTACATTATATTTTCTATGCAAAATGATTTATGACTTCCTAAAACCTGTTAACTGATCAAGTGATCCTCTTACTCCCTGAGTAAGAGGTGTCGTGGTCTAAAGATCATTGAGGTAAAATCTAAAGGTACAGATCAGAAGGTACAGAGGTAAATCTGAAGGTACAGAGGTAAAATCTGAAGGTACATAGTCAGGCAACTGATTATGGAGTGAAAAAAAGAGCCTAAGTCCTTAACATCATTACCAAACAGCTGAATGGATACTAACAATTTCTATTCAGACTTTTTACCATATGGGAAAAATAACCCCCTTTTGTTCAAGCTACTAGAATGATGCTCTTGATTTCCTGAAGCTCAATACAATTCTGAACCCATGCAGGCTCTACTTCTTCATCCTCAAAACAGAGTCTTCCAGGGAATCTAATTTTTTCACTATAGTTCACAAAGATGTTCCTGTTCCCAACTCCTATGGTTAGAGAAAATACATTTCCAGATTTCACGGGAAAGTGCCAAAATTGCTTAATTTTAATCTTAGTAATAAAAATGAATTGTTTAATATGGAATTAAAGTAGGCTGGGTTTTTTTTTGTCATGAAAAATAAATTTTCTTTTTTTTTCTTTTTCTTTTTTTTTTTTTATGAAATTTATTGACAAATTGGTTTCCATACAACACCCAGTGCTCATCCCAAAAGGTGCCCTCCTCAATACCCATCACCCACCCTCCCCTCCCTCCCACCCCCCATCAACCTTCAGTTCTTGGTTTTTAACAGTCTCTTATGCTTTGGCTGTCTCCCACTCTAACCTCTTTTTTTTTTTTTTTCCTTCCCCTCCTCCATGGGTTTCTGTTGAGTTTCTCAGGATCCACATAAGAGTGAAACCATATGGTATCTGTCTTTCTCTGTATGGCTTATTTCACTTAGCATCACACTCTCCAGTTCCATCCACGTTGCTACAAAAGGCCATATTTCATTTTTTCTCATTGCCACGTAGTACTCCATTGTGTATATAAACCACAATTTCTTTATCCATTCATCAGTTGATGGACATTTAGGCTCTTTCCATAATTTGGCTATTGTTGAGAGTGCTGCTATGAACACTGGGGTACAAGTGGCCCTATGCATCAGTACTCCTGTATCCCTTGGATAAATTCCTAGCAGTGCTATTGCTGGGTCATAGGGTAGGTCTATTTTTAATTTTCTGAGGAACCTCCACACTGCTTTCCAGAGCGGCTGCACCACTTTGCATTCCCACCAACAGTGCAAGAGGGTTCCCGTTTCTCCACATCCTCTCCAGCATCTATAGTCTCCTGATTTGTTCATTTTGGCCACTCTGACTGGCGTGAGTTGATACCTGAGTGTGGTTTTGATTTGTATTTCCCTGATAAGGAGCGACGCTGAACATCTTTTCATGTGCCTGTTGGCCATCCGGATGTCTTCTTTAGAGAAGTGTCTATTCATGTTTTCTGCCCATTTCTTCACTGGGTTATTTGTTTTTCGGGTGTGGAGTTTGGTGAGCTCTTTAGATTTTGGATACTAGCCCTTTGTCCAATATGTCATTTGCGAATATCTTTTCCCATTCCGTTGGTTGCCTTTTAGTTTTGTTGGTTGTTTCCTTTGCTGTGCAGAAGTTTTTTATCTTCATGAGGTCCCAGTAATTCACTTTTGCTTTTAATTCCCTTGCCTTTGGGGATGTGTCGAGTAAGAGATTGCTACGGCTGAGGTCAGAGAGGTCTTTTCCTGCTTTCTCCTCTAGGGTTTTGATGGTTTCCTGTCTCACATTCAGGTCCTTTATCCATTTTGAGTTTATTTTTGTGAATGGTGTGAGAAAGTGGTCTAGTTTCAACCTTCTGCATGTTGCTGTCCAGTTCTCCCAGCACCATTTGTTAAAGAGACTGTCTTTTTTCCATTGGATGTTCTTTCCTGCTTTGTCAAAGATGAGTTGGCCATACGTTTGTGGGTCTAGTTCTGGGGTTTCTATTCTATTCCATTGGTCTGTGTGTCTGTTTTTGTGCCAAGTAGGCAGGTTTTAAGCCAATGTAAGGCTTCTGAAATAAGCCTCATCTATTAATCAGGAGAAGGTCACATTAACAATCATCATTTTTGGTTTTATGCAATTCTGTTCCCTAAGTATTTTTTTTTATTATTATTATCAATTGGATCATTATTGCTAAAGAGTTTCCCCAGGTTGTTTTTAAGTACCTTGTTCTATATGTTGCATATAATGCCTCTTTTGGAGATTTACAAAGCATATTAATATATTCAGGTTTTGAGAACTTATGTAGTTTAATCAGGGATTCCAAATTATTTAATCACATCTCTGTACTGCTGCTGCTGGGTATAATACTTATTAATACACCGGGAGTCAAAATTTTAGAAATGCTGAATTAAATATGTTTTCTGAACAGGAAACAGTACTATTTTGTCTGAACAAAAACTTGTGAGAACAAGTTTCAGCTGCACATAAAAAGTGCTAAAAATAATGTTATCTGTTTAAAACATAAATCCCCTTCACTTACTTGTTCTCAAATGTACATCAACTTATTGTTTATAAATTAATTTCAAACTGAAGTGCAATTAGTGATATAAAGTTGAAATAATTTTTCTAATATATAAGCATCACAAGAAAAAATTGCATATGCAGAAAATTATCTATGATCTCAGTGAATGGCAATTTCATTCTTCCCTTTGTTCAGGACAAAAACCTTGGAGTCATTCTTGAACTCTTTTTCTCATACCCCACATCAAAACTGTCCTCAAATACCTTCCAAATAGGGATGCTTGGATGGCTCAGTCAGTTGAGCAGCTGACTTGAGCTCAGATCATGATCTCACTGTTTGTGGGTTCAAGTCCCCTGTCGAGTTCTGTGCTGACAGCTCAGAGCCTGGAGCCTGCTTTGGATTCTGTGTCTCCTCCTCTCTCTGCCCCTTCCCCACCCACACTCTGTTTCTCTCTCTTTCAAAAATAAATATATTTTTTTTAATTTAGGAAATACCTTCTAAATCTAAATTCACCAAATATATGCAAATTTTGACCATTGTTTGCCACTTACATTATTTCCATCTACGTCTGCATCATCTTCATCTCTCACCTGGATTACTGTAGTACCCACTGATTCAATTCACTGTTCTGTGACCACTCCATCCACAATATACAGTTGACCCTTGAAAAACATGGGTTCAAACTGCATGGGTCCACTGATGTGCAGATTTTTTGATAATATAGTATAGCACTTGTAAATGCATTTTCTCTTCCTTATTAATTTTTTAAAATTTTTTAACATTTATTTATTTTTGAGAGACAGAGAGAGACAGAGCACGAGTAGGGGAGGGGCAGAGCTCGAC
Source organism: Prionailurus viverrinus (assembly GCF_022837055.1). NCBI lineage: Eukaryota > Metazoa > Chordata > Mammalia > Carnivora > Felidae > Prionailurus > Prionailurus viverrinus. The sequence goes on from NC_062570.1 coordinate 81,165,208, forward strand.
ATGAGCCTGAAACCCACAAACCATGAAACCATGACCTGAGCTGAAGTCGGCTGCTCAACTGACTGAGCCACCTAGGCGCCCCCCCTTATGATTTTCTTAATAACATTTTCTTTTCTCTAGTTTACTTAATTGTAAGAATACAGTATATGATAGAAACAGCATACAAAATATGTGTTAACTGACTGCTTATGTTATCAGTAAGGCTTCCAATCAACAGTAGGCTATTAGTAGTTAAGTTTTGGGGGAGTCAAAAGATATACGTGGATTTTCAACTACACAGGGTATCATCAGTGTCCCTAACCCCTGCATTGCTCAAGGGCCGACTGTATTCAAACAGAACACCTAGAGTCATAACTCTTAATTAGAGTTCAGATCATATCACCCTTCTACTCAAAGCTCTTTGATGGTGTTCCAGCTCACTCAGAGAAGACGACAAATTTCTTAGAGGGAATAGTAAGCCTCTCAAGTTAGCCCTCAGACTTCACAACATGCAAAAAAAAAAAAAAAATAGATCTATGCCTGGATAGATTAATAAGATATTTCAGTGATAAAGAACTTGAGTATGTGGCAGAATGAGGATTATCTTGAGCTTAGGCCAAGGAGTTTAAACTAAATCTCTCTGTTTAAAAAATACACTTGTTACTTTAGAAGAGTTCCCGATTTACAAACAAACAAACAATGAAGTGACTACAAAGAGCCTCTTAATGTCTCACATCCAGTTTACCTTGTTATTAATATCTTACATTAAGTTGGTATATTTTTCACAATCAGAGACCCAGTATTTATATATTATTAATAAATAAAGTCCATAATTTATCTAGCTTGAGCCCTAAGTCAACACACAAAAAGTCTAACCAGTCTGAGACTGCCCTGCTGGAGAAGCATGTATAGACACACTACCAAATGATTTCAACTGAGCCTAGTCTTCCAGCCACCACCGCAAGGTGTCAGATGTGTAAGTGAAACTATTTTCAACCCTTCCAGCCAGCCTAGCCAACAACTGAATTCCACGGAGTGAACATGGTCAATGCTACATGGAACAGAAGTTAGTCTAACTGAATCCTATCTAAATTCCTGAACCATATGATGATGAGATTTAAAGGAACAGTATTAATTTGGGGATACTTTGTTACAGATCAATCAATAAGAACAGTCCACCTCACCTAAAACATTAGAATGTAGACAGATGCAAAATATATTAGATGAAACATTTTAATTCGCTTCGTAGACTAGGATGTTGCTCACTTCATTTTTCAAGTCCCTAGTCTCCCAGAAACAGATCTACTCTCCTCCCTTCAAAATGCCAAACCATGCTCTCTTTTTTCTGCCAGAGGCAACACTAGATTAATCGTAGAAGGAACATCTTTTTGTACTGGAGTCTTGGCAGTTGCAGACTATGGAGTAAGTGAAGGAGCTGGGGACACCTGCAAATTAGGACCGCCATGAGACACATAGTCATAGTAACTGTTAGGAAGCAGAAGGCACGGTTGGAAAGGCCTAGATGACAAACACAAATATCTTTGAGAGGGGGATCTACAGGGATGGGAGAAGCCAGGTAAAACAAGTTGTGACAATAAGATATGGCCCTGAGACCTGGCTAAAATCTATGTGAGACTATCATTCTTCTCATAAGGACAGTAAAACTCTCCGGGTGTTGGTTGAGTTAAGCTTCAAAGAGCATAAACTAAGGATATCTACATGGAAGGCAAGATAAAGGGGAAAAGAAGCAAAGTTGCTCTTTAGGTACTTGAGCAATATTATAAAGTTTATAGAATAGTAATATAAAGTTATATCAGAACTTTGTTTTCCAGGACAAATAAGGAAATAACGGTGCAAAACTGCCACAATGAGACCCACAGAAAAGTTATAGTCCTAGTTTGACATACTTTTAAAATTTATTTTAAGGTCTTAATGAAAGCCTAAAAGTCAAGTCTACTTATTTTCTTTACCGTAGTTCCCTATGAAACTTTACCAACCTCTCCTCTCCTGGTAAGGAGAAAATGTTTTTAACGAGGTTGTTGCTAAGATTTGGGGTATGCAGGATCACCTGTTGTGCTTCCACATATTTTTTTTCCAAAGCTTCATTTCTTACATGAGCAACGTGTTCAGTTTGCTTTGTGCTCAGGATTTTCTCCCGTGCCACTGCAGAGAGCTCCGCCAGCATCACAGAGTCTCCCAAGAGCCGGCAAACATAAAAAAATGTGTATCACTGAGGAAAGTGTGTTTGTTAAAGTGATCTGATGCCTTGGAGGAAAAACAGCTCACAAATGTTTTTTGTAACTTTAATGTGGGGTAGTGCTGCTACTTCAAATGCGTTATTCCCCTCGATACAAGTATTATTTATGACACAGAGAAAGACAAATGAGATTTTTAGCTGGGAGTAGATTAAAGGAGACTATGTCCTAAAAGACTTTTTTCAACGTCGGCACTATTGACGTTTTAAGCTGGATGCTTGTTGGTTGTGGGGCTGTCTTCCACCCTATACATTGTGCAGAGCATCCCTGGCTTATACTACTGGATGTCAGACAGCATTCAAGTTGTGAGTATGAAACATATCTCTGGACATTGCAAAATATCCTACAGGGAACATAATCATAACTACATGAGAAATACTCTTCTGTAGGTTAAGAGAGGTTCCCGTGGAAACAGAGCTTGGTTCACACCCAAGGTCTATCACTGTGGGATCCAAGTGAAGCTATTTTTTTTCTGCCTTTTATTTCCCAGTCTATAAAATGTAAATTGTAGGCAAAATTGTGAAAGAGTTTAAGTGGACCAAAAGATTACTGGTTCTCTTCAAAGGAAAACAGGTCATGTCTGGCATATCCTTTGAGGTTATCTGATTCTATGACGGATCTCACCTTTATCTTTGAGTTACTTTACAAGTCTGTTATTTGTAGAAAACTGATAAAAAATGTTAAATAACCCTTGATGACATGAACCAAATTGTGTCTGGTGGAATGTGACTGATTATTAGCTTGTAGATATTAGTAAGTTTTACCTGTGTTCCTGTCTGTTTTTAAATTCATTTCAACATTCCTTATTTGACTACAGATGTATAAAGAGGTATGTAAATTCTCCTTTGAGCTTGTGGAACATCTTAGTATATTCCACTTTAATCAATGAATTAAACAAAATCTTCAAAATGTGTAGACTTTATATCAATATGAGGATACGGCTACATATGTTTTTAAATAACGATAATGGCACAACTGATTTGGACGAAGAAGTACTGAAAAAAATACAGGCAAAATATTTGAATAGTCAGAGTCCTAAAATAATGATAATTGCTATTTTTATCACAGCCATTGAAAAATATTGAATGCTAAAGACATAGCAAGATAAATCAACAACATTAATAAACAAAATTTTGGTTATTTCATGTACATACGACCAAACCATGAATTTAAAATATATCAAATAAGAGGTGCCTGGGTGGCTCAGTTGGTTAAGCATCTGACTTTGGCTCAGGTCATGGTCTCATAGCTCATGAGTTTGAGCCCTGTGTCAGGCTCTGTGCTGATAGCTCAGAGCCTAGAGTCTGCTTCAGATTCTCTCTATCTCTGCCCCTCCCCCACTCGCTCATGCTCTCTCTCTCTCTCTGTCCAATAAATTAACATTAAAAAAATTACAAGTAAAATATAATCAAATATATAAGATAAATAAAAAATATTAAGTACTATTGTTTTTTCCCTCTTTAATACTCAATATTTCCATTTCTAGGCAACCAGTCTACTATGAACAACTGTATGCTATTTGGGCAACCTAGAAGAAATGGATAAATACCTAAAAATGTACAACCTACCAAGACTGAATCATGAAGAAATAGAAAATCTGAACAGACCAATTACTAGTAAAAAGATCGAATCAGTAATCAAAAAAGTCCCAACAAAGAGAAGTCTAGGACCAGACAGCTTCACCGGTGAATTCTATCAAACATTTAGAGGAGATTTAATACCCATACTTCTCAAACTCTTGCAAAAAATATAACAGGAGAGAACTCTTCTAAACTCATTTTATGAACCAGCATTACTCTGACACCAAAAGGCAGACAAGGACACTCTAAGAAAAGGAAATTATAGGCCACATTCCTGATGAACATAGATGAAAATATCCTCAACAAAATATTAGCAAACTGAATTCAACACTACATTAAAAGGATCACATACCAGGATCAAGTAGAATGTGTCTCTTGGTTGCAAAGACAGTTCAATATTTGCAAATCAATCAATGTGATATGCCTACAGTAACCAACATGAGAGGAGTAATCAGGAGAGATCATCTCAATAGATGCAAAAAAAGCATTTAATAAAATTCAGCATCCATTAATGATACAAACTATCAACACACTGAGTATAAATAGGAATACACTTTAACATAAAGCAGGAACATACTTCAACATAATAAAGGCCATATATTACAAACTCACAGCTAACGTCATACTCAAGGGTAAAAAGCTGAAAATTTTTCCTTTAAGATCAGGAATAAGACAAGGATGCCCACTCTCACTAACTTATTCAACACAGTACTGGAGTGCTAGACAGAGCATTTAGGGGGATAAAACAGAAAAAAGGAAAAAAGAAATAAGGCATCAAAATTGTTAAGAAAAGATATTGAAGAGATATTTGCCTTCCCATGTTTATTGCAGCATTTTTCATGATAGCCAACATATGGAAACAACCTAAATGCTCATCAACAGAATAAAGAAAATGCTGGTGTGTGCATGTGGGGGGGGAGGTGGTATGGAATATTAGTCACATGAAAGAAGGAAATCCTGTCATTTGCTATAAGATGGATGGACTTTGAGGGCATTATATTAAGTGAAATAAACCAGACTGATAAAGATAATTACTCCATGACTCTTCCTCTCTCTAAATGAGAGCATTCTCCATGATTTCATGCCTGATTTTTCAACTTTATTTTTATACAGTTAATTGTTTTGCTACTGTTTCAATTGTCACTCCATCTAACAAGTTCTAAAAATGAAATGTTAGTCAAAATGTCTTGTCCAATTTTTATTCCCAAATTTCCAAATGCAGGATGGACAATTCCTATCCAAAGCCATGCTCTCAACCTAAACATGCCTTATAAATTATTCTCATTTCCTTTCCCTTTTAAGACTTTCATTTATTTTCCCAGATACTCTGATCTGAAACCTCTTAGGCAATTTTAACCCTTCCCATATCCAGTCATCTATCACACCTTTCTACTCCTCCTCAGCTGTCCACTGCTCTATCCCAGATACCAGCATTGTGGTTGGCATGCACAAGTCATCCTATAAATGTTTGCTGTTTAGACTTAAGGGAAACAAAAAGTAGCACTATTTAAGAAAGAATAAAAATCCTAAAGTAGATATTTAGGATATGTAGTATACCTAGGATAAAGCAATAAAAAGACTATCATTATTTACATTCATTGACACCAAAGTTCCACACATAGTGACCCCTTAAACCTCACCAAAACTCAGTAAGTTAAGTACAGTGAAAATCTGTATTTTAAAATAAAGAATCCATGGCTCAAAGAGTTGGAGCAGCCTACTGAAATAACACTTTGTAAATGCTAGCTAGTGCTAGGGTTCAAGTTTACCTTTATCTGAAGCTCATTTCTCTTTTAGTGTTACTACACTCTTTCTACAATAATAAAAAAATTGGTCAAGGAACAATTCCAGACAAAAGTATACACAATGAATTATGCAGACAAAAGATCTTAGCTGTCCAAAGATAAGATTAAAGGCTGTTACCCTAGTGGTGCCATAAATGCGCCAGCAGGCTTCTGGCTAGCCATTTAATCATTCTATTATATTTAGGAAGATATGTAAACATGTAACTAGCTCTCAGATCAGTGCTTCATTTAGGATAATGTATAACATGGCAATACACATGTTCATAGAGAAACTGTGGTAGATCATAAGAGTGTGGGTTTTGGAACAGGGCAGACCTGAATTTGAATTCTTGCTCTATCACTGAACTTGGGCAAGTTCTTTACTTTGCTTAATTTGCTTCTTTGAACAAACATTAAAGCCTAACTAAAATTGTAATTGTGAGGACAAAATAAGTATAGCAATTAAATGGTTCTGTGCAATGAATGCTTGACACTAAATACACCCTTATTAAGCAAAAATATTAGATTAATAGATTAATTATAACTTTTTAAAGTAATACTTTCTTACCTTTATGACATTTTTAACACAAGAGTCTTAAATTTGACATAAGAAGTCTAAAATCTAGGCTGAGAGATTTTTGTTAAATCTCAGATTTGCTTGGTTAGTATGAGACCCTTGTAAAATGTTTCTGTAATAAAATCTATCCTGTGTCAAACTGATATTTGGGAAGCATAGGGAGAGTCATTTAAATGCGTATAACATTAAAATGTTTCATGGAAGAGAGTATTTTGAGAATGGCCAGTCTTTAATAAAATTTACCCTAAACTTCATTTAAAAAAATTACTTATAAAAATAATTAAAAATCTCTCCTAACGTTGAATGCTGACTTTAAAACTAAAAAAAGAAAAGTAATAAGATGTAAAGATTTCAGACAAAAAATAGTCATGTCACTTAATTTAGTCATTTTCTAAAATAAAAGGCTATCTTATCCATATATAGTTTTTCTGCAGCCCTGTTTTTAATCCTTTCTACCTTCATTTATCTTTTATCTATCCAAGGTTGCCCTAGTTAGAGAAAGGTTGCTGTAATATATTTGACTTTTAAAATATTGAGGCTTTCTGACCCAAAGAAATTGACTCAAGCGGAACAAGCATGATTGTTATTTTAGTGCACAATTTAACCTGATAAGACCTTTCTAGTAAACATTATAGACATGCATAAGTCACAAGCCTGAAAGGAAATATTCCAGCCTTGTGAAGGTCTAGGGCCTGGCTTGTTAAAGTTTGTTTACCAGATGCCTGAATTCCACAGAGTAAATCACAGTCCAGGTGTTCAAAATCCCTTCGTGAATTTACAGCCTGCAGAAGAGCTTTGTTAGCCTTTCGTGTTAATGTTGAATATGCACACAGGAGGCTTAAAGACCATGTGCCCTGCCAAACATTACTAGTAATGTAATGGTGAATAAACCTTGGCTTCTCCCTGATGGTGTTCACAAATATTCAGTGCAATGTGTCATGTAGTTTCTGCCTTCATTCCCTTGAATGAGACACTTATGTGAAAAAAAACAGACTGTCATACTGATGATCAGCTACTGAGAAAATGGAGGCCTCCTGGATAAGTCAGAACCAACTGTCAGCACATGTAAGGCCACCTTGGAATTTCTAGCTGAGGCCATTATCTAACAGACTACAAGCCAGGTTGGTGGGCCCAACCAAATCACAGAATGAGGTGCCATCATGGTTGAGTGCTGCAGACTGTCAATGTCTTATATCTTCACATAGCATAACGGGCTAGGGACCTCTATGAGTCTCTTTTATAAGGGTACTAATTACCTTCCCAGGGCCTCACCTCCTCATATCATCACCTTGAGGGGTTATTATATCAACATATGAATAGGGGTGTGGACACAGATATTCATTCTATAGCAGGTTGCAGAAACAATTGATAAAATATTGCTTTGGATTATTTACAACTTGTATGTGGTATATTTTAAGTCAGGGAGCAGCCAACATTTTCTTTAAAGGGTGGGATGGTAAATATTTTTGGTTCTGAAGGTTGTATGGACTCCGTCATACCTACCTAGTTTTGCCATCTTACTTGAAAGGCAATAGTGGATAGTAGGTAAACAAATGTCATGATTGTGTTACAATAAAATTTTATTTACAAAAATGGGCAGATGGACAGATTTGGCTTATGGGTCATAGTTTGCTGACCCATGTTCTAAATTAATAGCCTATAGAATAATTCTCATTCTATAGTATGCATTCCTAATCTTTTTTGTTGTGTGAAAAGTAATGAAAGGAAACCTCATTAGAGTCAGGAGACTAGAATGGGGAGCAAGTACTACTCAACTTCAATTACAGGAAGAATTGTCAATTATAGACCCAAAGGGAAGAATTCCCAGAAGTAAAGAATCATCAATTACAGGCCCCAAAAGGGACTGCTGTACTTTGCCTCTCCTACAAAAAAAATTGACTACCCCTGAAACTTAGCCAATGAGAAACTGTCATCACCCTAAACTCCTGCTTTTCTCCAATGTACTTTCATTCAAAGCAATTCCTCCCAACTTCTTCCATCTCCATAAAATACCATTCCTCTTCTTAATTTATTGGACTTGCCTATGTTTTTGCTACAGCTTGTGTGTCCCAGATTGTACTTCTGTTATTCCTGAATAAACCCATTTTGCTGGTAAAATAAACTGGCTGTTTTATATTTAAAGCTAACAACTGTCTTCAGAAAATTCTATATTGAAAGAAATCCCATAGATATTGTTATAAAAGAGTATCAGGACCAATTCTGGTAGTCCATATCCTAATGCATAGTGTGATTAAGACAGGCAAATAGTCATTATCACAGAATAGTGTTCAGAGCTTAAAAGAAACTAGCTTTCTGCACTATATTTTTTTCTAAAATTATAGTATTGCTACTTTCAATACAATAACATAAAAATTTAGAGACAATAAAAGTAAATAATACAATCTGTCAGATTTTATTCTTTAAAATTATCAGAACAAATATAAATTAATGTGAACTTAAGAAAATAATAGGCTATTTCAACAAAAATGTTTGTATCTGAGGAAATGATAAGCATATAAATAACACAATTTAGCATTATGTATTCATTAATTAAGATATATGTGTAATTATCCTTTGAGTGAAATTCTAGTCTTTCACCTGTGGAACACAATTTGATGCAATTTTTATGCAGAGTCTTTAAGTTTTCTCATTCTTCATTCAAGTTGCATATATCAAATAACAAATCAAAGCAAATAAATTTAGAGACATAAATAAAAGCCTTCTCAGTAGAAGGTGGGGGGGGGGGGTAAAAATAACTTGAAAGAGACCTGCCTGGAAGACACAAAGTTTTTAAACGCTGCTTCTTACATGCTACTCAGGTTCTAACTAAATTAAATAACTGGCTCTTTCAAAAGCCTCTCCTAATTTCAAAATAGACAGCACAGACAGAGATGGTAACTGAAAAAGACTGAGACTAATTAATTTAAGTTGAAAAACTGTTTCTATAAATGTCATTTCCTAGGATTTTTAACAGCCTCTCCCTTGATGTTTGATTGATACAAACAAAAGTACTTGCAATTCTAACAGTCCCTGAGTAACTGATGAAGATTACTCCCCTCGACTACTGGCACATGAATTGATAAATAAATCAACAAAACAAAAGAGAAAGTTCAGAAATACACTGGAGTACATGTGGAAACCCAGAATATAAAAGTATTTCAAATCACTGAGGAAAAATTGACTTTTAATAACTTGTGGTGGGCAACCTGATAGAAATATGGTAAGCGCAAAATTGAACCAATACCTTGCACAATATACAACAGTAAACTCTAAATGAATTACAGATCAAAAATAAAGCAGTACATAAAAATAAAATAAACCATTTCCATACTAGGGGAAATAAAGCATGGGTTAATTATTTTATAACTTGAAGATGAGCAAAAATTTTTCAACTACACTTTTGTTAAAAAGAAAACCACAGGCCCAAAATACCATCACATGGGGTAGGCCAACTGGGGCTTAATACCTTATCTAATTGTAATTTCAGCCTCCCCCAGAAATATAAGTCTTAACCTTTAAATCAGGAATTTTCTGATAAGCACCAAAGAGGTGATCTGTCACATGGGTCCCCTCCATACCCACAAAGGAAGTGAGATAATCTACTTAATAAGACCCCCCTGTCCTTCCACCTAAGGGAAGGTGACCTTGACTGGGACAATCCTTTGTTTTCTTTTGCTGAAAACTCTTGTCCCACCCTCCTTCCTATAAATACCTTCCATTTTGTATAATTCCTCAGAGCTCCCCTCTCTATTTCCTGGATGGGATGCTGCCCAATTCATGAATCATTTAATAAAACCAACCAGATCTTCAAATTTACTTAGCTGAATTTTGCTTTTCAACAGATTAACAACTCATATTCAGTAAAAGAAGTGTGCAATAAATTCAACTACATTAAAATACTTTGCAGAGTAAAATATACCACATACTGCAAATAAAGTTAAATGATTAATGAAAACATGGAAATATTTCCAAAAGAATGCTAATGATAATAAGATAACCTCCCTAATCTGAAAGAAACTCACACCACCTAAGAGAAAAACAATCAGAAACACCATTTTTAAATGAGTAATACAGTAACAGTTCTCAGAATAGATACATGAACGGTCCATAAATTTATAAAAAGATGTTCACCTTCTTCCATAGGGATAGTAATGCAAATGAAAACTACACTGAGGTATCATTTCTCACCTATAATATTAGCAGAAATTCAAAAGCTTGACAAACATACGGTACAAGTGAGGCTGTTAGAAAACAGGCACTTTAGTGTGCTGCTGGTATGATTACTCTTTTGGAGAGAAATTTGTCAATATCTAACAAAACTATTTATCAATTTACTATTTACCCAGCAATCCCACTTTTAGGAATCTACTTTGATTCCTAAGATCAAAGATGACCCTTTGAAGGCTCATCTTCAGGAGTATGAAAAAAATAAGCAGAGTTTAACTCATTGTGGCATTATTTTTAACAACAAAATACTGGGAATAAGATCAATACCAAATATAGAAGACTGATTAAGTAAACATATCCACATGTCCTTACAACAGGGTACCATTGTTATACAGTCATCAAAAAGAATTGAGACAACCTCTATGACTGATTTGGTGTGATTTACAAGATATATTATTAAATGGAAAAAAATTTGCAGAACAGTATATAATGATAAGCTACCTTTTGTATAAGAAAAAAGAGGAGCCAATATTGGGTATTTGTGTGGGGTGCCTGGGTGGCTCAGTCGGTTGAGCAGCCGACTTCAGCTCAGGTCATGATCTCGCAGTTCGTGAGTTCGAGCCCCGCGTTGGGCTCTGTGCTGACAGCTCAGAGCCTGGAGCCTGTTTCCGATTCTGTGCCTCCCTCTCTCTGACCCTCCCCTGTTCATGCTCTGTCTCTCCCTGTCTCAGAAATAAATAAAAAAAAAAAAGTTTAAAAAAATTAAAAAAAAAAAAGATTGGGTATTTGTGTGTTTATGTGTACATTTATGTAAAAACTGTAAACATAAATACATATAAACATATTACATATAAATACATATATATGTAATGTATATATTATATGTTATATCTAATTTGCTAAGAGGAACACAGGAAAATATAATCAAAGCAAAATGAGTCAAATTGATCACCTACACAGAATAGGTAGGATCCCAGTGGAAAAGAAAGGGAAGGGGATGTAATTTTTCTTAATGTTATAAAGTTTGATGTTTGGAGTAAATTAATGTTTGACATTACCTACCCCCTCGCCTCCTCCCTGAAAATCAGTAATAATTGTAAAAAATCTTTAGGAGTTATTACAAACAGAAACAAAGCTACATATATTTTAACTGATCACACAAGCAAACAAAGAAAAAAATAATAAAATAAAAACAAGTTCAAGGAACTTTTGAACATAATACTATAATTATATGTGACTACTGGGATCTATTTTAAGGGAAAAATACAATGAAATCTTAAATTTTAATAGCAACTTTTGTAGTAGTATTGATACAGTGATCCCCAAAGTACTTCATGTGTATGACAGCATTATGCAAGTGACACAAGTATCTTAACGTTTTGGAGATTAATATTCTCTGTGGAGGAAAAAGGAAATACAAATATGTAATGGCAAAAGAAAGAGCCTGTGGTATAGGATCACTGTAGAAGTGCTTTTATGAGCTCCTAATTTACATATAGATACATATACACAGATATATAGAGATAATATAGATAGATTTAGATATTTATCTATCTCCTGGCTGTGTCCATGAAATGGGCCAAACAGCAATGGCAACCTAATTATAAAGTATGCCTGTTCTTGGTTTCTAAACCCCTTTCAGCATTGAAATAATGGCCAGGGGTTCTTATATAAATTTCTGCTTCCAGAGCAAGGTCAGAGAAAGTATAAAATGGCATACTCTGTTGTGGCCAAATGTATAGAAATGCTCAATATATGGTAATAACATATCAAAAGATACATAGTACCCAGTTTGAAGAGTCTGCCACTGGCCACATCTGAGACATTTTGGAGCTTAGAAGAAATAATGGCAGTAATGAATTATAACATATGCTATATATATTTAAAAGAATCCATGAGCCCATGATGACGCAAACAAAGCAAACAAACACAAAGGGTGGGAATATTGAGAAGAGATATATAGTCTTTGCAAAGAATGCCAAACATTAATGGTGGAAGGAATGCTTGAGTTAGCAAATCTCCCTTTTAAAACCGGTAATAGTAGTTTCAAGCAAGTATCATCTATTGATATCAATGGGATCACTCCTCATATTACATATTAATGGCAAGAAGAAATGCACCTTTACAATGGAGAAATCCAGAAGTTACTTGTTGTTTTTTTTTTTGAGAGACAGGGGATGGGGCACAAGTAAGTGAGGGACGGACAGAGAGAGAGAGAGAGAGAGAGAGAGAATCCCATGGGGGAAGAGAGAAAGAAAGAGAGACAGAGAGAGAAGCTGGGCTTGTGCTCATCCAATGAGGGGCTTGTGCTCACAGGAAGTGGGGCTCAAGCTCACTGGATGCTTGAATTCTGAACCAAACCCATAAGATCATGACCTGAGCTGAAGTCAGATGCTTAACCAACTGAGCCACCCTGGCGCCCCCAGGAGACACCTTTTCAATCCAGAAGTGAAGGTTAATATCACCAATAACAGGACAAACTGGCATCTCAATGTACCATTACAATACACTGAGAACAGCACATCACCTTACAGAATTCTAACCAAAAATATTTAACCTGCAACTACAAAAAAAAAAAATCAAATAAAACAAAATTAGAGACATTAAAGATAATTTGTCTGAAATCTTTAAAAAAAATCAGTGTTATGAGAGAATTTTTAAAAAGGCAAGATTAGAGGAGACTAAAAAGATATGACAACTAAATGTGATGTGTAATTCTTGATGGGAAACTTGAGGGAAACAAAAGAGACCACTACAAAAGGCATTATCAAGGCAATCAGGGAAATTTTAATATGAACTATAGGTAGTTAGGACTACATATAAGATATATATTAGGTAATCAATGTGAATTTTCTTGATTGTGATAATTACTTGGGATTATGTAGGAAAAAGCTCTTCTGTGGGAAATACTGGCTGTAGTATTTAGAAGAAAGTATGGGATAGCTGCAAAATACCTTCAATGGTTCCAAACAAAGAGGAAAAAAAAAGAGAGAAATAACTAACAATTGATAAATCTAAGTGAAAGATGTATATTAATTTTATATTCTTTTTAACTTCCTTGTAACTTCATATTTAAAAAAAACAGAATTACAAAGAATATTCCTTCTATCTTAACTACTACCCTTGGAAAATTCTTCAGACATTTTAGTTTTTTATACATTTGGTTCTGGATATTGTTTTGTCTCCCATTTATGGGGCTGTAGGCAACACTGAACTGACAATTTTTCATTACTACTTACATGTTTGAATACATATGAATCAACAGTAGCCTGGGCTCCCACATACTGAAATTTGGATATAGTAAGTACAGGATGCAGTTTAGTATCAAGAAATTTAGAAAACTATTTCAAAGAGGTTTTGAAGCCAGTGATATAAGATTCACATTTTAGAAGGTTCCGAAAACTGAAGATGTGTGTGTTGTTGGCAGTTGATGGTGGTGGTGTTGTTATTGATTTTTTGTTCAAATGCATGTTACCCAGCTTCAGTCAGCTCTTTTGAGTAAAACTTTTCAGAATGATACCCAATTTGTGTTCTTAGAACTCCAAAGGAGTAAAATAACAAGGCAATCTCTTAATCCCCCATGAGATTCTGATTTGGGAAATCAATAACAGGTGACATTCCATGCTCACTAAACTTCTTGGTAGCCAAACAAAGAGTGGTACAGGTCATTTGAGAAAAGTTGTAAGTCCTGAGAAATCACCGTCAGTTGTATTTACAGAATCAAAAGATAAATTCAGTCGACAAAATCCAAGCGAGCATTTGTCTTAGGCAATAACTTAAATGTCACTTTCACTGCTACATAGAGTTTTTAGTAGTAGTTCTACTCCAGCAATTCCCTTGTCCACATTCATAAACCCAACAAATAAACATGAAAGAATCTGCACTTTCAAGGTGTACATAATGTGAGTAGATACTATGTGAAGGAAACAAAACAGCTTTTATTTCTTTAAGAAGGAAAAAAAAACTGAGAAGGGAAAACAGAAGAACTACATGTAGGCTGGCAGCATCTGGAGAGATAAGTATGCCACTTTTCCAAGTGAGAGCTTTCATAGCTCTTGTACATAAGACAACAGCTACGCCGTCTGCAATACTGTCGCCTGGGGGCTTGTTAAAAATGGAGCTGCGGCATCACATCAACAAGTGTCAGGGCTGGTGGAAAAAATAGTAAGTAATTCAGTAAGTAAAGGGTGATGAGAGTAGAATGCAGGCCCAGAAATCCCGATTAAAAGCACACTGTAGAGGGCATTAAATGCCAGCTGAATGAATTGAAGTAACACTTAGGTGGTGATGCCAAGATTTCAAAAATTTCCAATTCAGTCATCCCAACAGAATGTAGTCTTATGGTTTTGATTTACATTTCTCTAAAGAGCAGTAATGTCCAGCATCCTTTCATGTGCTTGTTAGCTATCTGTATATATTCTTGGAGAATTATCTATTCAGAACCTTTATCCAATTTTAACTGGGTTATCTTTTTAGTATTAACTTCTATTTTATTTTTTAACTTTTTAATGTTTATTTATTTTTGAGAGAGGATGAGACAGAGACACAGAGCTCAAGTGGTGGAGAGAGAGGGAGACACAGAATCCAAACCAGGCTCTAGGCTCTGAGCTGTCAGCACAGAGTCCAACATGGGGCTTGAACTCATGACTGTGAGATCATGACCTGAGTCGAAGTCAGACGCTTAACCAACTGAGCCACCCAGGCACCCCTTTAGTATTAACTTATAAAAGTTCTTATATATATATTCTGGATTCAAGTCCTTTATCATATTTACAAATACAGCAATTTCTTTAAAGGTAAGAAATGCATCTGAGATCAAATGGATAAATCACTTAGAGAACTAACTTGTGGTTACTTAAAACTTAGTTAAGGAGGTGCCTGGGTGGCTCAGTCAGTTAAGCATCTGACTCGACTTCTCCTCAGGTCATTATCTCCCACTTTGTGGGTTTGAGCCCCCTGTCAGGCTCTACACTGACAGCGTGGAACCTGCTTGGGATTCTCTCTCTCTCTCTCTCTCTCTCTCTCTCTCTCTCTCTCTCTCTCTCTCCCCCCCCATGCCCCTCCCTCACTCGTGTGCATTCTCTCTCTCTCTCTCTCTCTCTCTCTCTCTTTCTCTGTCTCTGAAATTAAATAAACTTAAAAAAAACAGTTAAGGTTGATTGGTTGTTTCTATTGTTTGAGAATTAGAGTAAAACTTCTAAAGTAATGCTTAAGATTCCAGAATAATCACCAGTATGAAAAGTGAGGCATAAGTAGGGGAGGTATTTTCTTTCTAAGTCCTCCACCACAGAAACTGTCTCATTGTCAAAGCCAGAGCTCTTGACAACTCTTATATTTCAAAAATGTACTTTATTAAAGAAAGCAGAAAATTTTAACACAGGATATCAGACGTAAGCAATTCTTTCTACACATATTGTTACAATTTGATCTTAAATATTAATTCCCAAGGCCATTTCCTCTCTCGTAAAACATTTTGTTTTCTAAGTTCGGAAGAAACATAGTGGTCTTTTGAGGCACTTTATTTCTGCCTTCTCTCTTTTGATGATGCCATTGAGTCTGACCTCTACTTTTATGAAAGGACTGCATGAACATGTTTGAAGGCAAAGGAATCTTACACAGGCATTTAGAAGTCACAAAAAAAATCTGTTTCACAAAGTCGTACTGGTTTAATATAAGTTTTGGAAAATGCCTGGGCCAAGAGAATTACCACGTTACTATTGAACTTTCAAAACAGTTTAAACTTGACTCGTATTATTTATGAAGGGAGCCAAAATGTTTTTGCTCAGAAACTTGAAATAACAATGAGAAAGTATACTTTACTTAGTAAAGCTTCATTCTGACATTGCATGCCTCTGAGGATCCATTTCAATGAAAAAATACTCCCACAGAAATATTATAGGATTTAACATCAGAAGAAACTGTACTGCCTAGACTATAGAGAATTTGCAGTAAATACAGATTTCAGCAGTCACACATTCAGCTGCTTTGAGATGGCCCATCTTTACACAACATCTTACGTCCTGCAATCCACCAACCTAAACGGATTTCTAAAACAGCTGTCCCATCAAGAAACACACTGGTTTGGTTGAAAATGCAATCACTTATATCTTTAGCCACAACCTGATGCATAGGAAATAGTTTTTCCATGTGCCCTTTTAGTTATACGCACATATGCAATCATAGTGTTGAGAATGACAGTCATACAAAGATTTCAACACCAATTACTGAATGATTATTGTATAGCAGGTATTTTTCTAAGAATCGGGCCCTTATAAGGTTACTCTGATAGCTATTATCATCTTCATTTTACCGATGAGAATACAGAGACACAGAAAGGTAAATTTAATTTCCTAAGATCACAAAAAGATTAAATATGTCTGGCAAGAGGAGATCGAGAATGAACACCAGAGCCCACTATTTTAACTACTAGAATAGCACAGACTCTCTAAAATGCATTCTTTACTAACCCATGGGTCCATTTGTTTAATTGTATTTATTTTAGGACAAATAATTTAACTACAGTGAAAACACTAAAGAGAAATGTAACCTGACGGGAGTGTCTTAACCAGGGGCAAGTAGGGGTCTCATCATTCACTCAACACTCATTTAGTATCTACTCTGTAGTAGTGCTGGAACTGCACTTATAGCCCTGAAGGAGACGGACTGAAGACAGGCTCTCAGGGAAATCCAACTGTGGAACAGGAGGACAGTGAATAAGACACAAAAAGTAATTATTTAACTTCAGGGCCATGAAGAAAATAAAATAGTTAATATGACAGAGAATACCAGAGTGGAGCAGACGATTTAAATAGTGTGTCAGAGTGCCAGATGGGGCGCCTGGGCAGCTCAGTTGGTTAAGTGTCCAATTTGGGCTCAGGTCATGATCTCCTGGTTTGTGAGTTCGAGCCCCACGTCGGGCTCTGTGCTGACAGCTCAGAGCCTGAAGCCTGCTTTGGATTGTGTGTCTCCCTCCCCTGCTCATACTCTCTCTTCCTCTCTCAAAAATAAATAAAACATTAAAAAATTAAAAAGTAAATAAATAAATAGTGTGCCTTAAAGGTCTCTGAGAAAGTAGCATTTGATTTGAGACTTTGCTTATGAAATGGAGCCAGACAAAGGCTAACCCAGAGGAAAAACACTACAGGCAGAGAGAACTACAAGTACAGAACAATGAAGGGTAGAATATGCCTGGTGACAACACAGACACAAAAGAACTCAACAATGAACTCAAGCCATAGAACCACTTTCAAGAAGTGTACATTCATGATCACAGAGTTTAGCCCTGATTCTTGTACCAAAACCATGAAGTAGATAAATGAAAGGTTACCACCTCCTGATGTTCCCACATGAATTAGAATTTAAGACTTGTAGGAAAACCTCAATCATTTGGCCAATCTTCCTGAAAACCAGTTAAGAGTGACCTCTGAATCATAAATGAGGGATCCTGGAGGTTACCATATATTTTCTGTCTACAAAAGCAACTCATTATCATGTAAATAGCTAAACCATTATCTCTATGCATTTCTGAACACAATAGAATAACATTAAATAAATTAATATTGCCACCCATTATCATCATTATATTGTTCTACTTTTTCTTTTTCCCATCTATCACCTTGTAAATATACTATGTAATTTACATATACTGCATTTTCTACCAATTGACACATATAACATAAGCTTCACAAGTACTTGGGGAATGGTCTGCTTTGTTCACTGATACAAGACTTTGAACAATGTTTAGTCCATAATATATAGAAAGCAGTGGAAGAGTAAACGAATGAATTGATGTGTAATTATGTTCAATGACTGGAAATTTAATTAAAAGTGGTTTTGTGGTTTTTTGTTTATTTTATTTATTTATTTATTTATTTTTGGCCATTGGTGGTGTGATTTTTCCCAGAGTGACCTAGTGTTAGACCAGGTTCAAGTTAAGAATAACTTAAGTGGGGCACCTGTCTGGCTCAGTCTGTTAAGCATCTGACTTGAGCTTGGGTCATGGTCTCGCAGTTCACCAGTTCAAGCCCTGCAGCAGACTCTGTGCTGACAGCTCAGAGCCTGGAGCCTGCTTTGTATTCTGTGTCTCCCTCTCTCTCTCTCTGCCCCTCACTCGCTTACACTCTGTCTCTCTCTCTTAAAAAAAAAAAAAAGAATAACTAAAGTTATTCTCAGCCTTAATAATTTATGACGAGTCAAGATCTAACTTTGAAAGTTGTAAAAATGCCATACTGAGTAAATATTTTGTTAGTAACTGTTAGCATTAAAGAAATGGTTTTTAGGAAAACAAACAAAAAAATTTTACTTACAATTAATCTATAAAAATTGTGTAGTCAGATGGATGAATTTTATATTTTTATTAATGTTTGCTCATTCAGACTAGAACATGCCTGTGGTAATTCAGTCTTCAAAAAGCAAGTTTCACTGGGCAAAATGTAGAATGATCTCTGAAAGTCTCTTTCCTTTGTGTCTGTATTTGTATCCACATGCACATAACTTTATGTAGATTACACATGGGTGCTTCTATAAAGGGACATAAATATTTTCATAAAATCTCTAAACTGTTTACATGTAGAAACCTTGGTTTATACAGTTTAAGTAACTATCCACAAAAAACCGCCTAGTACTTGACTTCAGTATTCACTAGAAAGGGAATATTTATCTTAGAATCGCATAAGTCTCTATGAACATGCGACATTCAAAACATTGAAAATAACAGAATTTCTAAGAGAAAAGACTAAAGTAAAAGCTACTAGCTCCCCAAAATTACAGAACACAGATTAGAAATGGAGAATGATGCCTTGATTCATCTCATGCCTTTTGGCAGATGTATCTGGTACTTTTCTTACTATCTGTTGATAAAAAATGACATCTGTAGAGACAATAGCAGCTCAAGATAATATTTAAATACAAATCTCATCATTTTCATGGACATCTTCAGTGGCTTATGTGATGTTAAAGGTAAAAATGTCTTCAAAATTATTAATCTATTTTGCCAAAATTTTCAAAAATAATAATTCCTTAAGATCCACTGACTGTTATTGCTATCAGCCTTAATTTAAGAACAGAGTACTGAAATAAAATAACATATAAATCTTGCCTAATAAAGCCCTATTATTTTAGCAAGCAAAAGAAAAAAAAAAAAAAAACTCAATCGATACTTACCCAACAAATAAAAGTGTATGGAAATCTCATTGAAAAAAAAATAACAAAAGGAAACTTTTATGTCAAATTGAGACCAATCCTATATTAATCAAAATAATTTGAGAAAGGGAAGGGATAGGCAGTGAGGCTTATTATGTTTGACTACAAAGATTTTTTCATATTTTTCCCCACCTAATCCTCAAACACTTCAAGGAAAGTATTATATAACATTGTTAAAGATGTTGAGCCTCAGATATAATAAACCCATTTTCTCAGCAGGAGAATGACAAATACAAGACTTAAATGTATTTGACTTATTATGAATTTTCAACACTATTGGCATTTTTCACTTACAATTTTTAAGAGAAAAGGGAATGCCAAGACACAGAATTGAGAGGTATCTGATTAATTAAGGTCTTTGAATAATTGATTTTGTTACTAAAAATTTTCATCCCAATCTTTTTTTTTTTAATTTTTTTTCAACATTTTTATTTATTTTTGGGACAGAGAGAGACAGAGCATGAACGGGGGAGGGGCAGAGAGAGAGGGAGACACAGAATCGGAAACAGGCTCCAGGCTCTGAGCCATCAGCCCAGAGCCTGACGCGGGGCTCGAACTCACGGACCACGAGATCGTGACCTGGCTGAAGTCGGACGCTCAACCGACTGCGCCACCCAGGCGCCCCATCCCAATCTTATAAAATATTTTTAAAAACTCTTATGATACTATTTGTACTACCTAGTGCTGAATTTTCATCAGATCTGACACAAACTCTATTTTAGTAAACGGCAAGCTGATGAAATTAAATTCATGTTAAAAGCAGTCAGTGTTTGCAATCAAATATTGATTGCGAACGGCAGCCTGGACTTCTGCACCGAAGAGAAGGATAAGTCCTCACAGGAACAGAGTAACAGAAATGTCTGCCATTGGGGCATGGAAATCACAACTGAAATCACATAAACCAAGCACCTGTTATCACTGTTTTTGTATCTCAGAATGAATAAGTGGGTAATGAGAATTCTAATAAATTACTGCGGGGGTGGGGGAGTGCTTCTCAATATAAACTACAAAAAGGAACCATGGATTACTTCATTTCTACAAATTGTGCCTATTTTACAATGTTTATGAATGTTGAACTGTTTCCTGGGGAGTAGCAAAAAGACACAGAGGTATACTCTCAACCTTCTTTTCCTTTTTATTTTTCTTTTTAAGTTTGTTTCTTTATTTATTTCAAGTTTTTATTTAAATTCCAGTTTCTCAACTTTTTTCAACAGACTAGCAGTGTTACAGGAACTCTTTATCTGAGCATCTTTTATTGTGAAAGTTACCCAAAAGAAGAAACTTCTACATCCAGGCAAGTGTCTGATGAAATTCGTCAAGAGAGACAGAAAGACTGAATCCTTTCTCCTACCTCCACCTCCTCTGCCCTGACCCACAGTTTTGAGTTGCTTTCTGAGGACCTGTTCCTCCTGAGTAATTAATACAGAGAATTCCAGACCTTCAGGAACCTCAATAGGTAACCATAGGAACATTTATAGAAAAAGAGATATGTACAGATGTACTAACAAAAAGTCCCACAGACCAGTTTTGACATTAGATCTCTCTGAAGACTCACACTGTGTTAACTATTCATCAAATTGTCTGAGTCTTTTCCTCCACCACAGATCCCCACAGATTCTGTGAAGTTTAACCTAAAGTATATTTTTCATATTTTTCTTTAACTGCAGAGTTTTTAAGAAATAACCCCTATCTTTCTCTTGATTCATATTGATATATCTCATATATATGCGTACCTGCATTGAAAAGCTATATTTAGTGAATTCCTGCTGATATCCAACTAGGTGCTAAATGCTTTTATATTACATATAACCCTCATAACAATTCTGTATGGTAAGCAAGATTAAGATATATATTTTTCAAAGGAGAAAGCTGTGTCTAGAGAGGTAAAGATGGTAAAAGGTACAATTGGGATTCAAGTGCACATCTGTCCAAAGGCTCCCAGTTAAGCCACCTGCATATTCTGGATAAACTATTGTATTCTGTGCTTTGATGATATAAACAAAAAGAACATGGCATCTGACCTTTGCCAACCTTCTGTATTTTCCAAGTGCCCTTTCACCTCCAAAGGCAGGGTTCTAGATAATATAATTTCTTGGGACTGGCACAAGGGAACTTTCATAGTTTCATGACCCACTATTGTAAATTTTTATAAATGTCTGAAGTATACTTTTCCTACCCACCTCCACAACTTTCAGGATCGCATGGGGAAGCGACATTCTGAAGATGGTTAGGAGGTATCTTCTAAAGCATAAAATAACAAGGAGTATAGTGAGTATCTGAGAGATATAGTAGAGAAAGAATGAAATGAGGGCTTAAGGCAAAGCAACATGATGTATTATAGTCTGGGCCATAGAGGCATATGAATGTGGGTTCTAATCTCACCTCCACCATTCAATAGTTTTATGCCTTCAGATAAGATAGCCACACACGCAGAGAAAAAAAATATTCCAATTTTACATTCATCATTATATACATATGTCTACACAACTTTCAAATAGGTTATAGCTGTAATTGACTCTTTGTAATTTTTTTTTGCCAATTTAGGAGTATTATAATGGATGCAATGCATACATATTTTGTCTATTACACCATCCACTGTCATATTTGTGAAAATTCCCTCCACCCCAGACGGCTCCTTCTAAGGCTACTTTACTGGGATCTGTCACTACTCTTACTACGTAAACTGTATTTTAACTTTAAGATTCCATTATGGGTCCAGTTATCTCCTTCACATACTCCCCCTAGACTTATCTACCTCCAGTGCTAGAACCAACAACCTAAGATGCTCTACCAACCTTACTGAAATGAAGCTCTAGTTATACCTCAGCACTGACTCATCCTCCTTTTGTATCCTTTGTTTCATTGCACATATAGCTTTCTCTTTCTGAAATATTATTTCCCAATTTTTAAAACTTCTATGAAGCTTTTATTTATTCTTCGTTATTCAGCTCTAATATCATATCCTCTGGAACTATACCCTGACTTTTTCTTGCAATATGTTTTGATCCTCCAATGATTATATTTCCAAAGACAAAGGTAGGGATATATTCTAAAAATAGAACAGAATATTTAAATCTGATCAGTTTTGAAAATCCAGAAATAGAATGGCCTACACAAAACAGGCAGCACCACTCTGAATTATAGCAATGGTCACAGAGTGACACCCATGCAATTATGGACATATTAAAATTTGCATTTTTCTTACTTAGTGCCTCTAGCCCAAATTCTTACACTCTATGCTGCCCTTTTGGGTGGAGCTAGACAAGGAACGTCACCTAACTATAAGCAATCAACAGCAGATATTTTGTTAATGAGGCCAGTGAATGTTAGATATAATTATAAATATCTAGTTTGTCCATAAATAGTATATAGCAGTCCTCTGCTTATACTAACACAAATATGGGAGCTCATAACCTATGCTCTAAAGAAAAATGATCTCAGCTTGATTCCCAAGAGTCCCTTTTCAGTTGCTAATACAGAGGCTTCTTGGATGCCTGATCTTGCTACTAGGTATTGTTGCATCATCTTCTGGTGAACCTTTCTTGGAAGATACAAGTTGGCACCTAAAAGAATAGAGCTGAGAGCCCATCAAACTTATAGAATCAGCATAACTGATCTGTGCCTATTGTTAATGTGCTATTGTTACAGCACAATTTGACCTGAGACTTGATTTCATTGTAAACCAGTAGCAAGGCTGTAAGGAGGAGTTCTTATCATCAACCTTTCATTGTTGGAGCCTCCTGTATCTACTACAGAACTAATCATTGTACATAATGAAAACAACTTATATCAGTTCTCTACAAAGAACTCCTCTTATTTATTTCATTAGGGCTATTTGGCCACTTTTTGAGACCAGAGTAAATATCTTTAACTTTCAAACTCAACATCTATATGTCCAGAATATGCCTAGCATTATGGAATTTACCCAATATGTTTATTGGAAAATTAAAGGACCTGCCTCAAGAAAGACTTATAATTTAAAAGATTATTCCAGGTCACTAGAAAACTAGATGGATAATTAAAAAAAAAAAAAAATTAAGTTGTGTTTGTCTTACCTGAATCCAGCCAATCATAGGAGTAGGTTAAAGCAATATTTATGAAAGAAGCACATGACTTGAACTCCTTCCCTAGGATACAGCTGCCTTTCTTCTGTTCCTTGACCACAAGCTGCATCTCATACGCTGACTGTTTCACAGATGAGTATCAATGGCAAAAGAGAAACCAGAAGCACTTTGATCATTTAGTTTGCCTACATTCATAACTACAACTCTAATACCTGTTCTACTGTTAAATATTCTTTCCAATTTATAAGCTAAGTGTTAAGCATTGCCAAATACTGGGAATCAGTAATTAAAAAAATGACTCATTAGACCCATTCCATAGATGAGGAAAATGAAATACAGAGAGATTAAGTGATTAATCTACACAATACTTGGGTGGTAGTTTGAAGTGGCATTCTCCTTCATCTTCCTCCTAGTCTATTGCTACTTCTACAGTATCACAGATTTTTATAGTTGTGCTCTGAATATATCAATCCTACCCCATGAAAAGACTTAAAATCTAATTAGAAAAAAATGCATTATTATTGTGTACCTTGGTTTTTAGTACACTCAAACTCCCTAAAAATCCACTGTACATTTTAATCATTGTGATTTACTGACGCACAGTATTGAATAACATAAAATACTCAGTTTCTGAAGAAAGCCAACACTCCCCCAGATAATAGTGCCTTCTACGTAGCTCTTCTTTTTTCATCAAGAGCCATGGCAAAATGGAAAGATTAAAATCTAACCACAAATGCTGGATCTGAAGAAAAGAGAAAAAAAAAGATACATAAAAAAGTATTGGTTATTATAAAAAAGAAGCTTCAGATAAAATCAAGATTAAGTTGGTAAATTCAGGGTTGACCTATATCATTTGTACAATGTGCCATATGTTATGTATTGAAATAAGAAAAATTTTGTTAAATAGATTTAATGTGAGTCCTTGAGATAACATAAGAACTTCTCAAAAAGATAGAAATAAAGTACATGTGGAGGTTAAAACAATTAACTTTTAGTCTGAGCATATGGCATCAGACACGTGGCTTTTGGTAGAACTGTACTTTAGAGAAAATTCACAAACCTTTGCACCTATTTCTGCATTTATGATTATGGGAGTTCCCTAGGGTTTTAGACATATGCCTTATGAATATAAAGCATCTACTCATTAAGAAAAATAAATGAAAGCAAAGGTAAGAATAGTCATGACAGACTGGAAATTAGGAATTTTCAGTTCTTTGTGGAATATTCAAGGAAAGCTATAGCATAAGTATGTTTTGTTCCTGTATTCATTAAATACATCTTATTGAATTGATACTGTTTAGCAGGAATTATACTAGGCACTGGTGTAAATCATGAACCAAAGACCCACCTTGTGCACATGATAATTTCTGGAAAGCATACTACTTTTGTCATCATTTGGTTAACATCTACATTCCTTGTTATTTATTACTAAGTTGGAGTTCTAAAGACAAGAATCTTCTCTCTTTCTCCATATATGTACCACACAGTGCATTGCACAAATAGCCACTCATTAACTATAAGTAGCAGGAATGAAAGTCTTTGCTCTCCATCATGCCTGAGAGTAGAGGCCATGTTTCCTTCATCTTTAAATTAAGTACATATTTATTCCATAATTGCATATTTGTGCAACGTCTCAGACTTAGAAGGTGCTCAACAAATTCTGTGAATTTATAAATAACATACTGTAAATATTTTGGAATTTGTACTTCATCCTACAATTTTTCATCCTTCTCTCCATTTTTCTATGATGAAGAGTTTGCTTTTGCATAAGATTTAAAACATGCCATGTAAGTAATTTCATGAGTAACATAAATGGCTATCTTGCTGCATGGTGTGGTGTGCCAGAGCCAGTATGTAACAATGATCAGCTAAGTGGTCCAGAGACTACTAGAAGGTACAGGCATCCTGGAGCTGATCCCTCCAGGGAAGACTTGCTAGATGACAAAGAGACTTGCTGACAAGTGTAGGAAAACCACACCTGGCCTTTATAAGCTGTTACGAGGACTTCCAAATGCCATTGTGTTTGGCAGCTACGCCAAGAACAATCACTGGAATGAAAAGACCCTTTCTCTTGCTATGGCCTTTCAGTTCCTCCAGAGTTATGTCCTGACAAAGCTTAACACCAAGCCAACGTGCAAAGGAGGGATATTTTCAATGTCCGAGTCTAATAATACAAAACAAGGCATAGAACTATAGATTTGTACCTGAGAGACAATACATTCGCAACTGGCAGAAAGTATTTTGACAGACTTAGAAGTCTCACCTCCAGGGTAGGTGATGAAACCTATGGCTGAAGCAACCATCTTTACTCTTACAACCAGTCTTGCTGGACAATGCTACTCTTGATGCTTTCATATTATGTAGATACTCTTGTTTTTGGATGACTATCGAATATCCTTGATGTTTATGCTATAGAATCTCAACCTATCTGTGCTGATAAAATATTCTAGCCCTTTGTTTTTAATAACAGATGTAGAATTCACTGGATTCACCACAATGCCAAACCACAATTTGTTTTCCATTAAAAAAAACAATGGGGAATTAGACTGCTCTTTCAGCAGTCTTGGGTGACTGAGACTGTACCTCAAGAATCCTTTAGGAGACAAGAGATGCCACACTGCAAAGTTTATTCATGAACTTGTAGTCCTTAACCATAATTATTTTAGAAATATTTCCAATGCTGTTACCATTCCTGTGAGAAAACTCAAGAAACTCTTCTGAAGGATTTTCTCTAGATTGCATTATCCCGATTGTTTGATGTAACGTATTTTCCAAACATTTTGGAAATAATTAGAAGTATATAATAGAGAAAAGGAGAGGTTGTGAGGAAGAAAAAATTGAAGGATGTGTATATAAATGATATATAGGGGCGCCTGGGTGGCTCAGTCGGTTGGGCATCCAACTTCGGCTCAGGTCATGATCTCGCGGTCTGTGAGTTCGAGCCCCGCGTCAGGCTCTGTGCTGACAGCTCAGAGCCTGGAGCCTGCTTCAGATTCTGTGTCTCCCTCTCTTTCTGCCCCTCCCCTGCTCATGCTCTGTCTCTCTCTGTCTCAAAAATGAATAAACGTTAAAAAAAATTAAAAAAAATAAATGATATATAAACATTTTTGCAAGGCATCTTTAAAAGAAATAGAGGAAATTGAAATAAGGTATACTAAGCTAGGTGAAACTTCATTCCTGTTATGAACAGGCATTAGACCTGCCATATATGGGTTTATCAAAGTAAATTGATTAATTTATACATTCATCATATATTTGCTTTTTGGTTTTGTTTGTTTTAGTTTCCATGTGATCCAATTACAATTCAGACTACTCTTTATTATGCCTCATTTGACCTAGGTTCACTACATACATTATTTTCATATCTTGACAACATGGTAAAAAATGTGAAAATAAGCCTGCATATTTCCATAATAGGCACACATAGTTGGCCACTGAAAAATTTAGTTAATATGGGAAATAGCATGATACTTGGAAGCACATTGTATACATGGATTGATCAAATTGATATTTAACTCTTCCAGCACCAAAGGACAATGAAAAGAGTATATGTGGAGTCTGGAAGAAAGTTGGAGTTAAAAGTAGTTTTATGGTCTCTTAAAAATATGAGCTTTGACAGAATAATTAACTTTTCTCAGATTCAAATCCCTCTTGTGTAAAGAACAAATAATGAGGATGTACTAAACCAAAAATTGTAAAGATTAAAGAAATTAATATATACCTATTTCCTTTGTACTCCAAAAACATTAGTTCCCTGCTTATTGAATATATTTATGCTTCATATATAATAATTCCAGTGTTACCTAAACCTGACTGCTACCTCCAGTCTTTTAGGCAAGCTGTTCTCTTTGCAGGAAAAACCCTTCACCCTTTCTGTTTCCTGACTCACTCCTTTTTATTTTTTGGTGCTCAGTCCAAACATCTCTTCCTCCAGAAAAACTTCCTATGACCCTGTATTTATTAACATATTCTCTCTCTGCAATCTCATAGCATGCTGTGCCTACTTCTGTTCATACATTTTTTGTTGTTTATACATTAATCACTGACATAACTTCTGTCATACCTTCTACACTATTTCTTCTTGGTAGTTAACATTTTACACTAATTTATACCCCATGACAACTACAAGGACAGCTATTTTTTCAAACATATAATGTTTCCAATTCTACTTAAAAGTACATTTATTAATTTTTTACAAACCAAATTGTCCACACATTGAGTTCTTTTCCACTGAAGGATAAGGGGAACTGGAATGTATGCAACCCCTAATCTAAGCCCCTGAAGGCCTTTGCTTCTGCTCCTGTACTGCCATCTTCTGACACCATCTGTGTTTGCTGCTGGGGGCATTTGTCTCCTCTGAGCCTCTTTTCTTCATTGGCTGGAAACCTAGGCAGCACCGAGGAATCTAGCAATGTCTTTGTTATTGGAAGTGATGTTATGTTTTAGTTTCACCTAAGACTCAAGACTTCCTGAGTTTCTGATTCATTTCCTGAATGGGAAAGGCTAGGTGACTGTCAACATTTATCATAAGGTATTGCAGCAGGACCAAAGTTATTAAAATGAAAATCTGTTGCATTTATTCCCTTGACAAGTTTGTAGGTGCTGTCCTAAATCAGGGGGCATAGATTATAGTCCATTTTGAACTTTAAAAAGTTACTAGTCTCTAGGGGCGCCTGGGTGGCTCAGCCGGTTGAGCGTCCGACTTCAGCTCAGGTCATGATCTCATGGTCTGTGAGTTCGAGCCCCCGTCGGGCTCTGTTGACAGCTCAGAGCCTGGAGCCTGCTTCCGATTCTGTGTGTGTCTCTCCCTCTGCCCCTCCCCCACTCATGTTCTGTCTCTCTCTCTCTCTCTCTTTCTCTCTCTCTGTCAAAAATAATAAACATTAAAATTTTTTTTTAAAAAGTTACTAGTCTCACATCTGTAAAATGCTAATATTGGAAGTAATTGCCATCAGTGACTTTCACAGGCATCAAAGTTTTAGGATTCTCTTTCATTTTACGGTATATTTCATTCTAACTTACATAGAACAGTCCACATGATACACAGATGTTACTTTATGAATAAATACTGATAGCAAAACATGGTCACATGGCTAATTTCATGCACACTTTAAATAAAGTTGTGAAGTAAGCAAGGACGCTAATGCCTTTTGCATTTTACAGTTGAAAGAACTTGCACATGGATTCAAGGCTAAAAACAAATTCTGGCTGTAAGCCCTGGGTATTTCCTTTCTTAAATTACTTTCATCCATGAAGACTACATAAAAAATATACGAAGATAAATTTTTACAAAAAATGGTAGAACTTATGTATATATAAGAAAATATATGATTTTGAGTCCATTTCAAAAGACAAGGAAGTAAAACATTTCTTTAATTAAAAATGATTTACTAGAGGAATGAATATATATACAAATCACTTCCAGTTCTATCTCACTATAGAGAAAAATAGTAGTAACATTTCCTAAGGGAAGAAGATGCAGAATATGTGATATATAAATCAGATAATTCCTTATTATGAATTACTTGTATAGAAATCAAGGGAAATTGATGATCGGTACCCATTATAATTAATTAAAACTAAGTTAATAAAGGAACAACAGGGTATATTGGAAACCAGTTATTGAACTTTCAAATTCCAAATATTTTATTCATTTCCTGAAAGAAAACTGATTTTCAGATAACTGAAAGATCTCAATTGCACTGCTTGATAATAAAACAGTAGATGTTCCTATTTTGTTTCAACCATACACTTTCCTTAGTGTGTAGGGTCAATGAATATAATTTATTTCTGTATGATTAAACATAATGAAAGGTCTCTGAGATGCTGGCACAAAATACCTTTCATAAAAAGAAAAACAAAAACAAAAACAGGGAAAGTAGGATTCACATAGCAGTCACTGTTCCATAGATATTCTGAAATATATCTGGCTACCACTCGCCAATCTGTTCATTAGGGTGCCCTCCTACTCTGGCAGTGATTCTCCACGGCTTTTGGCTCTAGTCCCTTGGCTATTGGTTCTGTCTTCTGATTCACCCTTCCTTTTTCATTAGAAATTACCAGTGTTTACTGGTAGGTAGTTTCCTCATTCAGCTTTCTAAATGTGTTAAATTAAGGGCCCAGGGGCGCCTGGGTGGCGCAGTCGGTTAAGCGTCCGACTTCAGCCAGGTCACAATCTCGCGGTCCGGGAGTTCGAGCCCCGCGTCAGGCTCTGGGCTGATGGCTCAGAGCCTGGAGCCTGTTTCCGATTCTGTGTCTCCCTCTCTCTCTCTGCCCCTCCCCCGTTCATGCTCTGTCTCTCTCTGTCCCAAAAATAAATAAACGTTGAAAAAAAAAATTTTTTTTTAAAAAATAAATTAAGGGCCCAAAGACCTCTTTAATTTCTTATGGTTTCTGTACTTTTAGTACTAACTTACAGAACATCTATCAGCACCTAGCACCTTTTAAAATTTTGTAAGAATTCTATCAATCTAATTTGGATCTCCTGGCTTAAACAAAAGTCACAACCACAAATCTTATTAAGACACATTCTTCTCTACATTGGCTTCCCAGTGCTGCTGCTATGAGACAACATCCTTATGATTCTTAAAAGCTTTATCGTTTAACAGAGTGGATGTGATTGGCATGCAACATCATCTTTAGACAATACTTTTCTGTCTAAATGTTTCTATGAATGATTGCCTAATATCTTTCTGATGTCTATAAAACCAAAACAGTACAAAACAGTACAAAACAAAACAAAACAAAAACACACACATACATACATACACACAAAAGTTAGAATAGTTTTGCCTTGGATTCAGTCTTTGTCCTGAAACCCTTCTGCTTTTGAGAGATACTGAGAATGGGAATCTTTAATTCTGGTACTCAGCATGTCCTTCTTTCATTTTATTTAAGAGTTAATTCTTGGGGCACTGGGATGGCTCAGTCAGTTAAGTGTGACTCTTGATTTCGGCTCAGGTCATGATCTCAGGGTTCATGAGTTCAAGCTCTGCGACAGGCTCAACACTGACAGCAAGGATTCTGCTTAGGATTCTCTCTCTCTCTCTCTCTCTCTCTCTCTCTCTCTCTCTCTCCCTCTGCTCCTCCCCCTCTCATATGCATGCACATTCTCTCTCTCTCTCTCTCTCTCTCTCTCTCTCAAAATAAATAAATAAACTTAAAAAAAAAAGAGCTCATTCTTTAGCACATCCTTCTCTTCTCACATCTTATCATAAACAGCAGGAGGAAGTTAGATAGCACTTTCAATTATCCTACCTAGTAATCTCTTTAGCTAGATCACCAGATCCATTAGAGATATTTCCTATTTTCCATGTTACTCCAAAAATGTTGCCAAATGTCTGCCATTAAAGAACAAAGATCCCACTTCCTCCAGCTTTATAACATTTTCCTCTCTTTTAAGCACAAGGTCATTTAAGCTTTCAATATTACTTGCCTTGATGCTCGTTAGGCTTCCCCACTCTCCTTGAGGCTTTTCAGATTTCTACCCACCACTCAGTCCCAAAGCCAAAGTCATGTTATGGTAGCACAAAGTCCTAGGTACTAAAATCTGTTTGAATTATCATTTGCTACATATCACCTCAAATATTGCATATACTGGATTTCAGAGTCTTCCTTGGCCTCGTTGTCAGGCAGAGACGGAATATGTGCTCTGTAATCAAGGTATCAATGATTCTGGCCAGTATAGTTACTACGATATCTGCTTCTTGGTTTTCAGATATGAAGAACCCACATGACCATGACTCTATTCCTTTAGTAATTCCTTAGGTACTAAAACTTCAAACTCACTAAACCTAAAACTGTAGGGGACTGGAATAAAGACAATCTTGGTTCAGGCCTTATACTTCTGGTCTGAGCTATGCTAGTATCCAGCTCTCAGAGGTCACTTTAGGAGTAGGTCCTTGCTAGCCAAGAAGGAATTGGGGAATTGGGAATTCAAAATTCTCAGCCTTGGGGCGCCTGGGTGGCTCAGTTGATTGAGCGTCTGGCTTCGGCTCAGGTCATGATCTCGCAGTCTGTGAGTTCAAGCCCCGCGTCAGGCTCTGTGCTGACAGCTCAAAGCCTGGAGCCTGCTTCGAATTCTGTGTTCCCCTCTCTCTCTGCCCCTCCCCCACTCACTCTCTGTCTCTCTCTGTCTCAGAAATAAACATTAAAAAAAATTAAAAAACAAAAAACAAAAAACAAAAAAACAAAATTCTCAGCCTTGTGTGTCCTAACCAAATGTCCTCATTCCATGCCTCAGAGTCTCACTCTGTCTTGCTAGTGTCATTACTTTATTGCAGGAGTCAGCAAACTTCTGTAAAGAGTCATATATTAAATATTTTAGGTTTTTCTGGTCTGTGCTCTCTATTGAAACTGCTCAATTCCACCATTCGAAAGCATGAATTGACAATATGCAAACAAATGGTTATGGTTATATTCCAGTAAAACAAAACAAAACAAAACAAAAAAATGTTTAATAAAAGCTGTTGGTGCATCATATTTGGGCAGTGGTTTGCCTACTTCTGTGTTAGTGTAATGGATGTGTTAGGCTGAGTATTTAACAGGTGTTGAATCTAAAAACTTATATTCTGGCCTTGGGATTGATTTTCAACCATATATACTGTTAGAGATAAGGCACTTTTAAAAATTGCTATATAGGCCATCCAATTTTCCTCTTATGCTCTCATTCGGACATTGAAAGCTCTCTGCCTGTTCTTTTTTTGATATACATACTCTAGTTTTGTTAAAAACTGCAACACATGTTTCATTTGCTTTTAATCATCATTATTAACCATAGCAACTAGGTGCTATAGACACTTAATTTCTCAAAACCTTGCCTGCCACCTATAGTACATTCATGACTGGCTATATAATTGATGGAGTCCAGTGCAAAATAAAAATTCTGATTCAAAAAGCTTGAAAAAAAATGTTTTTCTTTCTTCAATAGTTTCTCTCTCAACTGTCATGTAGATTTTTATTTGGTATTAAGTATCACATTGGCTCAGGCATGGGGAATCTGTGTATGGGTGTTATCAGTAAGGTTCCCAGCAGGAATAGAGACTGCCCACTCAAAAATGGCCATTAAATAAATTCAAGGAAAAGACTGCAATGTTTTGGGACAGAGTTAAGTAAAAGTTACAAGGGAGGGTTAAGCACTCTGAAGAAAGCTGAACTAGGAAAGAGCACCACTTTTAAGTCAGAGGGACAAAGACAGCTGTCTTCAGAGAGAGACTTTAGTTGTATAAATATCAACAAAAGCTGCAGCCTTCAGTGGAGGAATTCGTCCACTGCCAACCTCATACCAGGGAGGAGAAAGTTGGCAGAATAGCGATCTCTACCTCTCTTCCCTCTACCCTGTAGTCTCCCACTGGTGCCTCCCATTTGCCAACCAAAGCAATCCAAAAGGTAGAATTCTTAAGGATCATACTTTTGAGACACAGAACAACATAGAGTGGGTTGTAAAACAGAAATAACAGACCAAAAAGAAGACACAAGGCAAGTCATTTTTCACTTATGTGCCTACTGTTGTATACATAGCAGAGCTGTATACAATATGCAAACAAATGGTTATGGTTATGATGATTATATATACATATATACATATATACATGTATATATATACATATATACATATATGTATATATATATATATATATATATATATATTCCAGTACTATCCAACCACTACTAAAAATATAAAATAATAATAATAATAATCTGTGGATTAAGTATGCTGAAATTTGAGATTTGTTGTCATGCCAACAAATCCCCAATGATTTTCATATTCTAGCAATTAACACTTAAGAATCTTTAACTGGGAACTAACTGTTAAACTAGCCCACAATTCATATGCATCATAATGGGGTTGATTTGAAGGAAAAATAAGCTTTGGAGTCATTTGTCAGGAATAGTTTTTTTGTTATTTCCTTCTTACAATAACAATATTATTGGTAGCATCATTAGTAATAGATTAGGCACTAAATTGTATCAATTCACAGAAATTTTCATGACAGCAATTTGAAATGGATTGTCAGAAATCATGCTCCACATATTCTCGTAGTATGCCAGAATCTTTCCACAATTACTTGGACTACAATAAAATAAAGAAAAAATGGAAGACATTTGGAGGACAAAACACCTCACAAAAAAATACAGATTGTGATTACTTAGAATATTTATCATACTCAAAGACAATCTCAAGAATGATTGTATATTCTAATACCATGAATGTGAATCAATTTACTCAGCATTCACTGAGTGTCCAACACTGTTCTGGTCTGCTTGAAGTACAGAGAAACAGTTACATATTTCTGCTCAAAGGCTGATTAACTACCTTTCAAATTGTTTAGAAAAATAATCACTTCTTCATCAGTCAGGGTTCCTATTTGAAAACAACAGGAGCCACCTCAGTTCAAGTAGAAAAACAATTTATAAGACAGCATCACAAAATCTCAGAGATGAAGTATTAAGTTTATAAGCTATCCACCTAAAGAAACAATAAAACTACACTACTGGAACTGGGCAATGGACACCTAAACCTCAGTCACTCACCCCCCCAAATCTTTATGTTTTAGTCATCAACATCACTAGAAAAAATGGATTTCTCAATTTATTGGGTTCTTCACATTGGTTTCTCTTGAATCAAGGTCAAACACTGGGGTCTTTGATGGGTGGATCTAGGTTTTTGTGTCTGCTTTTCTAACTGCAAGAAAGACTGAAAAAAATGATGTTCTGGCTTCTTTCTTAAAAGTTGGGAATGGTACACAAATAAAATTACGGCAAATACTAAGACATTGGAAAGTCATTACAAAAAGCTTCTGCATGATAAAATAACGTGGGCTAGGTTTACTTCCATATGAAAAAACCAGGAAACAGGACACTATGTGTTAAATAATTATTTTAAACTTTAAATAATATACTTCTAAATAACTCATAGTTCCAAGAGAATTCCATAAGGAAAATTACAAACTATTATGAACTAAATAAAAATGAAAGAACAATAAACCACAATTTACATCTACATCTAACATAGTTCTTATAGAGAAATTGATAGATTAAATGTTTCTATCAAATAAGAGGAAAGGTCCAAAATCAATGCTCCAGGCTTTTACCTCTTAAAAAAAGCTAGAAAAGCAAGAGTAAATTAAGCCCAAAGAAAATAGGGGGGAAAACAAAGAAGTGAAAAGAAGAAAATTAAAAAAAAATAGGAAATGGATTTAAAAAAATGGCAAAAATCATTAAAAATTAAAGCAGTTATTCTGAAAAGATCAGTAAATTGGGTTTGTAATTAAAATCTTTCCAAAGAAAACATTCCAGGCCCAGATGGCCTCTTTGGTCCAATCCATCAGACATTTAAGAAAGGAGAATTATCAATCCTTCTCTAAACCTTTTAGAAAAACAAGGAACATATCCAAACTCATCTTATGTAGCTAGCATTATGATACCCAAACCAGACTAAGATATTTCAAGAAGAGAACACTAAAGGCTGATATTCATCGTTAATATACAGAGAACAGTCTTAACTAAAGGTTAGCAAACGGAATCCAGTGATAGATAGATAAATAGATGATAGGTAGATAGATAGATAGATAGATAGATAGATAGATAGATAATACGTTGGGACCTAGTGAGTTTTACCAGAACCAAAACGTTGATTTACCAATTAAAAATGAATGTAATTCACATTAACAGAATAAAGGAGAAAAAAACATGATTTTTATCACCTTAATACATATAGAAAACATTTACTAAAATCAATACCCATTTATAATAAAAATTCTCAAAAAGCTAACACCAGAGAGAGATTCCTCTACCTGTTATGGGGCATGTATCAAAATAAAATATAACTTCATACTTCATGGTGAATGCTTTCTCCTCTATGATCAGAAACAACAAGATGTCCACTCACCTGTTGTAGTCAACATTGTATGAGAAATGATAGCCAAAGAAGAAATAACTGTCAGAGGTTTAGGGGAAGGGAATGATAAACAGACAGCAGGCAGGGGATTTTTCAGATAGTAGAAATATTCTATATGATACTGTAATGGTGGATACAAAACCATGGAAGGTATGATGCACATAAATTGTAATAAATGCAGCACTCTGATGCAAGAGGTTAATAACTGGAGAAAGTGTGTAATGGTGCAGGATGAGGGAGTATATGGGAGTTTTCTGTATATTCTGCTCAATTTTTCAGTACACCAAAAACTACTCTAAAAATATATTAATATGTAACATAAATATACATATGAATATAAAAATGTATAAATATACGTGTAAGTATATAAATATATACAACTATTAAAATGTTATATTTTTAAAGGGGTAAAGGGTATTGCTTCCTACTATTCACATTTTCAAAATTATAAGTTAGGGGAAATACTTGGGAATATACGAAGAAATATGTAAAATAACATTTAAGAAGACAAAGTAAAATATGAATAAATTAAAAAGGGAGTTATGGTCTTGGAAAAATCGAATCCTTTCATATCCCTGCTTAAAATCGTCACTAGCTTCCCACTGCTCCTAGAATAAAGACAAAACTACTTTAACAAAATGGATGTGGCCCAGCGTAGCCCTGAGCAACCCCCTGCCTCTTTGTCGTCATGGCTGTACACTGACGGACTTCCCAACACTACCATCTCTACTCTCTGGAATCCAGTTATACCTAACTACATCCTAACACACTGGAAGGTAATGACTCTCCCAAACTTCTCTCTCCTGCCGACATTTGCACGTGCTGCTGCCTCAAGCTGGCTAAGAGAAGCTGAGAAAGAGATTTTCATGCTCTGTGTTCGTAACTGTTCCCTTGTAACCCCTCTTGCGAATTTTCTTTGTTCCCCAAGTCTGGGTGATGTGTTTTCTTAGCATCCTGTCTTCTCCAAAGTTCTATAAACCTGAGAAACGGATCCGTTTTCCATCCTCAGACTCCGGCACTGAAGTCTAACACACACTATTTACATATCCAATAAACAGACCAAATTTTCCATTTTCTTATATCTGAAATAAAAGGAGTAAGATTAGATAATATATTGGCATTACCATGGATTGAATAATGCCAAAGCGAGGAAAAACCTTTTTCTTTGCTCTCCTCTGGTCTGAGCATCTGACGCCCTCTTGAATCTGGAGATGAGAAACTATAGTTCCCATGACCCCTCCGCATGTCACATGGCCAGCTCAGCATACCCACAAGCAATCTGGACTCCATTTCCCAACATGCCCCGGGATATGAGCCTCTACAGCACTGCCCCCACTCTTCCCACCCACCCCCCACCCCGCCAGCGGTCTGTTCCACTCATTGTTTCAGAGATAGCCAAGCAGGCTGAGTGGCAGCAGATGTGAGAGGGTGGTGTATCGGTCGTTTGTTCTCTGTGGCCTGACGGCGTTTGTGGTCTGTGGTCTCTGCTGGGGCTTCATGGGCCCAAGGACCATAGATCTGATCCAGGCTGCCATTTGTGTGAAGTTGGAGCACGGGAGCACTGTGGTGCTGGATCTGCTCCGTGAGAGTTACAGCTAGGGGATCCCACCAGGCAACAAGATGCTTTTCCACAAACCCATAGCAAATTCTAGCTTAAAGGGATTGATTTGTTCACATTGCACGGTTCAAAGAGCTGGCCAGCCTGGTGCACGTCCTGGCCATTCACGTGCAGACGCATGCCCTATGGAGGGAGAAATTTAACTGGACATGAGCCTTCCCTGCCTGGGTGGGAGCAAAAAACTCGAGGAACTCCCTGAATCCCAAGAGAGGCGGAGGACCACGCTCTGAAAAGGCCGGTAAGAATAAATTACTGGCGCCTTTTTCCCCCCAGTCATGCTGGGAATTTGTTAAGGGTGAGGACAGCTGGGCCCAATTCCACTGGCTTATATTTATCAGGAACAGCAGTTTATTCAAGCCAAAGCCAACAAAAGGAAAGGGCGGAATCATTCACCACTGCTCTTGCCCTGAACTATTCAGGAAGGACTGCCTAGCTATTCCATGTTTAAAGGTGACTGAGGAAACACACCTATCCTGATGAGTTGGACACAATCTAGTATTTTAATCAAGGTACCTGGGTGGCTCAGTTGGTTAAGACTTCTTGAGACTCTTGATTTCAGCTCAGGTCGTTATCTTATGATTGGGCCTGCAATGGCCCGGTGCTGGGTGTGGAGCCTGCTTGGCTCTCCCTTTCTCCCTCTTCTCTCTCCCTCTCTCTGCCCGTCTTCTGCTTGTGCTCTCTCAAAATAAGTAAATAAACATTTAAAAAATAATAAAATAAAAATGAAATAGAAATTATTGTATTGATCACAAATAACTAAGTAAATAAGTAAAAAAAAATGTATACAGATTAGAAATAGAGTGATGCTTCAGATGACAATACTCTATAGAAAGTTTCAAGATATATATAAAAACAACTAAGTCTAATAAGATATCAGTCTCACAAGATTCAAAGAAATATACAAAATTTAATTGTATTCTTATATGTAAGTAATATATAGTTGAAAATTGAAATTATATACCATTAACAATAGCATCTCTATATATTAAATATGTATAATATGAATACATGTGTTAAATACTTGAAAAATCCAGAAAAATATGAGCAATATGTGTATGCTGAAATCTAATTATTGCTGAGAGAAATTACATTTTCATTGTAAATTGATCTATAGAGTGAACGTTAGCCCAATTAGAATTTCTAGAGATCTGTATTTTTCACAAATGGACAAGCTGAAATCATAATGGATATGGAAATTCAAGGAACATAGTATGGCCAAAACAATTTTGAAAAAGAACCACAAAGTAGAAAGGCTTACACTATTTGATTTCAAGATTTCCTGTAAAGCTAGAGTAGTGAGAAGACTGTGGTGTTTATGTGAAAATATGCAAATACATAACTGGAGCAGAATAGAGAGTCTAGAAATAAACCTATAGGTTAATGGCCAGTTGACTTTCAACAGAGAAGCAGGGTAATCCAAGGGGGGAAAGATAGTGTTTTCAATAAATGGAACAATCCATAATCTCATAAAGAGGAACTGTATAAAGTTGAACGTGGACCATGTCATAGAGCTAAAACTGCAAAATTTTTAGATGAAAACATAAAGGACGGTATTTGTAAACCTGAGTTATGCAAAGATTTCTTAGGAAACAAAAGGTATGGGTGATAGATTGTTAAAATTAGATTGAGTCAAAATTTTAAACTTTTTTAGAAGACACTTTTAAGAAGATGAGAAGTCTAGAAAAATGAATTACAACTTATATACAAAAGACGAATATCCAGAATATTATATAAACATGTATACATCTTCAACAAAGAATGTCTGCAGTTGGAAAATAAGTATAGTAAGGGCCATCAACATCATTATTCATTAGGGAAATGTAAACTGAAACCACAAGGATATATATCAGTACATCTACTGGAATGGCTAAAATTTAGGCATGCTAGCCAGGATGCAGAATAACTCTATCTCTTATAAAGCACTAAAAGGAATGATATATTCTATAGCCGCTTTGGATTGGAAACCATGTGCTAGTTTCATAGTAGATTAAATATTCATTTACAGTACAAGCCAGTAATCCCACTCCTAGGTATGTACTCAAGTAAATGAAATATGTCCACCTAAAGACTCGTTGCATGAGGGGCACCTGGGTGGCTCTGTCAGTTAAGCATCTTACTCTTGATCTTGGCCCAGGTCTTTATCTCACTGTTTGTGGGTTCGAGCCCCACATGAGGCTCTGCACTAACAGTGTGGAGCCTGCTTGGAATTCTCTCTCCCTCTCTCTCTCTCTCTGCCCCTGCCCCACCTGTGCTCTCTCTTTCAAAAATAAATAGATAAACTTAAAAATTAAAAAAAAAGACTTGTTGCATGAATATTTATGGTGACTTTATTCAGAATACCTCAAAACTGCAAATAATCTAAATGTCCATCAGTTAATGAATTGAAAACCAAATTGTGGCAGATCATACAATAGAATACTATGCTGTGATAAAAAGGAACAAACTACTGATGCATGGGAAAAGGTAGATAAATCCCAAAGGCATTGTGCTAAGCACAAGAAACCAGACAAAAATTGTCACATAAAATATGCCATTTATACTGCATTCTGGGACAGGAAAAAACTATAGGGACAAAAATAAGATCAGTGTATGCCAGGTCTCGAAGTGGTGAGAGGTGATTGATAGTAAAAGGGTGTGGGAGGGGGGCGGTGATGGAATTACTCTGTCTCCTTTGTAATGCTTATTTTAAGACTGTTTACACGTATGAAAACATTAAACTATGTACCTACAAAGGATTATTTTTATGCATAAAAATTATAACCTTGTTAAATCTGAATTAAACTTTCAAAGAAAATAGTGTACTGTATCTCAAAGATAGTGTGGGAATTTAGGAAAGGCAGAAGAGGGAACGGGTAGTCAGGAGACACATCCCAGAGATGATGCTTGACCTGGGTGTTGAAGGATGACAGGGAGCCACCTAGTCAGGTACAGAAGTAGGTGGAAAGACAGGGTGCTTATGAAATTTACAGAGTTTCAGCAAGTTCAACAGTATAGAAGCCAGTGAGGTGTAAGAAAGATAAGTGAAGGGTGTTCAATATAGCAGGAGTTTAGGGTGTGAATGAGGATTTAGCAGGAAATAATGCTGGATGTGTGTATTCAGTAGCTAATACATAAAGACCCTGGAATCGTGAGCTGAGATTTTAAAATATATTTTATATGTAATGGCATATAACCAAATGATTCTAAACAAGAGACCGAGTCCATTAGTTGCATTTTTATACACTGGTTGCAATACAGAAGTCAGGCTGAAAGATGGGGAGACCGGGCAAAAAGCCTAGTCAGAAGGGAAAGTGAAGAGGGCCTAACGCAAGACTTGGAAAATTACGGTTGGGGGAGATATTTAGAAGATGATGTGATTCAGGGCGCCTGGATAGCTCTTGGTTTTGCCTCAGGTCATTATCTCACAGCTCATGAGTTGGAGTCTAGTCAGGCTCCTGGATAGAATGTGGAGGAGCCTGCTTGGGATTCTCTCCCCCTCCTTCTCTGCCCCTCCCTGCATGGGTGCCTGCGGGTGTGCCCTCTCTCTTGCTCTCTCTCTTGCTCTCCTTCTCTCAAAATAAATAAATAAACTTAAAAAAAGAAGAAGAAGAAGAAGAAGGGTTAGAATATGATGTAGTTCTGCCACTGAGTAAACAGAGAGTCAGATGAGTGTGATCTCCAAATCGGATGCCATTCTGATGATTAGTGCTGTTCCTGGACTGAGGAATGTAGCGCTATGGTCATATTTGCATAGGAGGAGGAGTTAGAGAATCAAAGCTAAAAGATTAAATATGTTGAATCTGAGGTACCTGTGGGATCATTAAATATAGGCTGATACAGTTCTTTTATTCCTTCCCCACAAAATGACATTCATTTTGTACTTCTTGACTCTTTAAAACCAATTTTGTCGCATAAGCTTTTTTAAATTGACTTGTTTTTTCTTGTTGTTCCCTATTCCTACTCTTGACCTCCTTTCATTCTACTCTAACATTATACATTTTAATATGCATAGTAGCTACGTATGTAAATATGCATACAAACATCAAATGATCACTCACAAATACCTGTGTAATTTTCAAGTGTCCTCCCTTCTTTCTTTTGACTACACATTTTCTAAAGGCAATAGCTTTAATTTCCACCTTTATATGGTGACATTTGAAAATCTCTATTAAACGGTAGCTCAAATTGTAAAGAATCAGGAGTCTCAAGCAGTTTCTCAATATTTTGAGTGGATAATCATGTTGTCTTTGTTGTTGCTGTTGATGCTGCTATTTTTGTTTGTCCATGGTCAAACTTCTCTTATTTTAGTTACTGATTCATTTCAAGGCTAATTAAACTTCTGTCAGATATCAGGCAAAGAAAGGAAGAGAGGAGACTTAATATATAACTATATTCATTTTGGTACTGACTTGTAGACAGAAGATACACATTGAATTGTTAGAACTCTTTTCTTGGGCTTCTTGAAATGGGAAAAAGAAAATCCTTTCCATGTGGCAAGAATATTTTTACAGAACAATCACTTCACTTTTTTTTCTATTAAATACTTCAAACACATAGGACGATTGTGACAGACATCAGTAGGTAAAATTTAGCAGTTAAAGGATGAATAAATTATATGAATTGATACGTGGTATGCATATGTTCTTCTATCTAACTTTTGCAAAAGCACAAGAAATGATATCTCACAATTTTAGAATACATTCTAGTTTTTTATGCTAAATTATAAAGTGAATAAAGTATTGGGAAATTGTAATATCTTTAAATTCTTTTAGAAAATGTGTTCCAGTTAGTCAAAACTATTTGAGATTTATCTCTATAAATATTTATAGTATAAAATTATAAATAATATAATATAGAGCATAAGATTAAATTTCCAGAAAGTACACACAAACTAACAAAACCAATGTATGATGATAGTGAGTGGTAGGGGTAGGAATAGTAACTAAAAGGGAAAGTTAGATTTCCTTTTTTTTAGGATTATTTTATTTTTATTTGTTTAATATTTATTTATTTATTTATTTATTTATTTATTTATTTATTTAAATGTTTATTTATTTTTGAGAGAGAGAGAGACTGCACATGAGCAAGAGAGGGGCAGAAAGTGAGGGAGACCCAGGATCCAAAGCAGGCTCTGCTCTGACAGCACAGAGCCCAACGTAGGGCTTGAACTCATGAGCCATGACATCATGACCTGAACTGAAGTTGGACTCTTAACTAACTGGGCCACCCAGGAGCCCCTATTTATTTATATTTAGAGAGAAAAGTGTGAGTATGTGAGGGGCAGAGAGAGAAGGAGAGAGAGAACCCCAAGCAAGCTCCATGCCATTAGCACAGAGCCTGACGTAAGGCTCAATCCCACAAAATGTGAGATCATGACCTGAGCTGAAACCAAAAGTCTGACACTTAACTGAGCCACCCTAGTTCCCCTGGAAAGCTAAACTTTCTCAGGGAAATATTTTATATCTTATTTGGAATTGTTTTTAAATATTTGTACAAACTCATATATTGTGCTTTTAAAGAGTTTACTGAGTAAACCAAACATATTGGCCTACCTTGTCTTCTGAGGAACTAAGCCTGCCCCATTCCAAGAAAGATGAGGAGTCCACCTGGAGTCAGAATTCTGTTGCTCTGAAGTACTTTCTGACTGTTTTTGAAGACTTTAGAGCATTAAAACCAGGACTCCCCATGTCCCTGGCCTTAGGTCAAGGGTCTTGGAGAAGAACTAAAAGAGCTGAACTTTTCACAGAGGGGGAAGGTTACTGGAGTTGTTGGCCAAGGAAGAGCTAGAAGATGAAGATAAGGTGAATGAATGTAAGGCATTTTCCCTCATTCTAAAGTGACCAAGTTTGGATCCAAGCACTGTTATGTGAATCATCTGATTTTCTTGTTTCAAATTTTGCATACATAACATGTAATATAGAGCAGTACAAAATGTGGACTTCCATTGTAAGTGTATCTCTTATAGTACTTGGACTTTGGGCAAAACATTTACTCTCTCTGAATCTTGTTTCTTTCACTTGTAACATAAATAGCATGAACTAGGTGACTTCAAAGTTCTTTCAACACTTAAAATGTTTTATAAAATAAAATAATAGAAGGGACACTTAAATCATAATACAGACTGCAGATCACAAAGCCAACCAGATAAAGGCAAACTTCGCAGGTCAAAGGATAAAATCCCCTGGCAAGGCTTGGATATATTTACATTACAGAATGGATTATATAAAATCAATCTGTACTATGAAAAGATAAATGAGAACAAACCTGACATTAAGACACTAATAGTATATTGCAATTATTTTTATTATTGACAGGGATAATCTCTTTTCTATAATTGCTACGACAGGTTACTAATATTTGATGTATTCCTAATACATAAAATCTCCCACACCCCACTGTTTTTTCTGGGTCTGCATGTTTATTGTTTATTTGTTTATTGTTTTGTTTGGAAGTTTTTTAAAGCAAGGAAGTGGGTCTGAATTGAAAGACTAAAGTAGTCCATATATCATTTTGAAGCAGTCCAAGAGGGCAATGGGAGAATTTTTTTTAATGTTTATTTATTTTGTGAGACAGAGAAAAAGAGAGAGAGTGTGAACACAAGTGAGAGGGGGAGAGAGACACATACACACAGAGAATCCAAAGCAGGCTCCACGCTGTGAGAGCAGGAACTGATGTGGTGCTCGATCTCACGAACCGTGAGATCATGACCTGTGCTGAAATCAAGAGTCGGACGCTTAACTGACTGAGCCACCCAGGCACTCTGAGAATTTTTAAAAGGAAAAGGGAATAAGGTCCTTTCCATTAAGACTTTCCTGAAGGATGTTGTATCTTAAGACAGCAAAGGAAACTAACACCCATTCCTGAGAAAGCAGGCATGTAAGTATCTTTCATAATTATTCAGTTAGTAGTCTGAAGAGTTGAACCAGTTTCCTGCTTTCAACTATTGCTAAATCTTATTTATGTTCAGTTTTTCTCTGGGTTCTGTGAAAGGCTTCAACACTCTTTAGAAAATCCTCTTTTATATATATATATTTTTAAATGTTTATTTTTGATAGAGACAGACAGAGTGTGAGAGGGGTGGGGCAGAGAGAGAGGGAGACACAGAATCTGAAGCAGGCTCTAGGCTGCGAGCTGTTAGCACAGGACTTGACGCGAGGCTCAAACTCATGAACCATGAACCGTGAGATCAGGATCTGAGCTGAAGTCAGATGCTTAACCAACTGAGCCTCCCAGGCACCCCCAAAAGGTCCTCTTTTTTAAGCTAACAAATTAGCCAAAACTTTTAATACAAATATCTTTGTGTTCAAAGTATTTGATGCTTTGTGTTTTTTGTGTTTGTTTTTTTTGTTGTTGTTTTTTGTATGATGTGAGTAGATGCATTAGAGAACTGAGAAATAAGAAAAAGCAGTAACACCAATCAGATTTGTCTTCAGTAGCTCTGTGGATAAAACCATAGGCATGTGGGTTTCATGTCAATGTAGGAAGGAACTTTCTTTTACTCATAGTAAGCTGCCTCAAAGAGTAGCAGATGTCAAAACATGAACTGGGTGACTATATCATAAAAAAAGTTATAGTTGTAGAGGGGACTCAGCTTCAAATGTTTAAAATAAGCTAGGAAGAAATAGATGGGCTATGAAAT
Organism: Prionailurus viverrinus; assembly: GCF_022837055.1. NCBI lineage: Eukaryota > Metazoa > Chordata > Mammalia > Carnivora > Felidae > Prionailurus > Prionailurus viverrinus. The sequence goes on from NC_062570.1 coordinate 81,209,950, forward strand.
GAGAACCTTAGTGTTTAAAAAGAGAAAAGTTATGCACGCAGAAGACCTTCAGTCCCAAAATGGTATTTGCAGCTTTAACTATTCAAGATCCACAAAAAGGTCTGTGGCTTATATATAATTTAGCTGAGTCATTAACTTAAATAATGTACTAGATGAGGCTGGTTGAGAGTAATAAGCCTTGCTTACTTCACACCATCCATATATGCTGAACTTTTGTTTTCCATATGCAATAACTTTCTTTATGTGCCTGAGAGGTTTTTTTTTCCTAGTTCAACTTTATTGCCATTTAAGGAAAATTGTATGTTTTAATGGTTTGAGAGAATTTAAGTCATGACTCTTTCTGAAATCATTTCTCCTAGTATTAAGAGATATTCTTTTTTGATGATACTAAAAGAAAAATTGAAAACAAAAATGAAGCAACAGTTTTGGTATCATCAAGCAAACTTCCAGAAAACATGAGAAGAGGCAGTCGAATGACATGAGCATTGTTTATAGAGGAAGTGATATAAAACCAGTTGCGTTTGAATCTGACTTTCACACTATTTACTCATATCACCACAGACATATGACTTCATCCCTCAAAGCGTCCATTTCTCCAATACACAGTTAAGATAACAACACCTAGGGCTGTTCTGAAACATATAGCAAATACTTGAGAAAAACTCTACATGTATTATCAAATTATAAACAAATATTAGCTATTTTAATTACATTAATAGTGGTATTGAATTCTATCAGTAGCACAGGAATTTCTGAGAAATTTCAGTGTGAAACATGTTCACACTCTTACTACTTCATTCAAGATTTAAAGGAAATTGTTTTGCAATCACACGTCTACTATTTGTTCTAGACAGGTTTGTTTACTGAAGCCACTGTCTTTATTCTTAGAGTATTTGATTAGATATCTTTATCACTGGTAGGACAAAGGAAGACAAACAATGATCTGAGCCAGAGTGAGAGTTGCCTGGAAAATCTCAACCCTCCAGTAAATGGAATGGTACCTAGTGTCGGAAATAAAATAAATAAAATAAAATAAAATAAAATAAAATAAAATAAAATAAAATAAAATAAAATAGCTCAGGATCTCCCACCACCACTCACTGTACCGCTGCACCTAATCTTTCAGTATTTCTCTTGGAATCTGATGGTGCATACTTTTCTTATCCCACCCCAGGCTGTAATTCTCTGTTTCTATTGAAGTTCTCTTTGCAAATCTCGTGTTAGTAGTTTGATGATGACAATTTAGGAATATCTACCTTTTAGTCCATTGGTGATTCCTTCTATAAGACATGGGAGTTTCTTCTTGGGAGCCATTGCTAGGCTAAGATCAACAATGATTACTATATTTTGTCAACTACATGGAGAATTTCCAAATCATCGGCAGAATTCTGTGCAATAATCTGCTGGCTGAAAATATCAAACTTAAGCTGATAGGCATAGTGGAAATCTTGCTAAATAAAATGAAGCGATTGTGTTTCTGGAAAGAAAGCTCATAGGGATATTTGCTTATTTCAGCATAATCAGTTGAACAGCTGTGATTTAGGTTTAAGATCACTGCTTGTGTTTTTTTGTTTAGTTTTTTGTGATATAATTAGGTTTGACTTGGGTATAGAAAGCAATAAATGTCTCACAAGATTCACTCATTCTTTACCTTTCATAGATTTGTCAAGCTTAGAGGCTTTAGTATGGTGTGACTTATTTCTGTTTTAATATTTTAATAACTCTTATGGCCAAAGTGTTTATGTGTTCTACAGATTTAAATACATCACAGAGAAATAACATAGGAATGGTTATAAAAGAATATAATGCTGATTTGCAATTTTGAAAAGGGGACTATGGGAAAATATGCTATTAATCTACAAATGGTAAACCACCTGCCACCCAATATGTCCACATCAAACTGAAAAGAACTTAAGATCTGCTAATTTTCTTTAATTTCTACTTTACCCAATACTATCATTTGTCATTCTCATAATTCAGTTTTCCTACCAGAGGTGAATGTAAGGATTCATTATAGTAAGACGTTGTGTTTTTTTGTTTGTTTGTTTGTTTTATAGTAAGACATTGTTAAATGTAACATGATTATATACCTGTTCATTTAACAAATGTATACTGTGTAATTTCTGTATGCTAGTATCCTTTATGTAGTTTAAAGTGCCAAACTTTGTTCTTTTTCAAAATTGCTTAAACTATTCTAGGACTTTGAATTTCTCAATAAATTTTATAATTAGCTTATCAATTTCTACCAAAAAAACAAAAACAAAACTGTCAAGATTTTTATTGAGCTAAATCTGTAATTAATTTGGGGAAATTTTGCATCTCAAAAATATTGAATCTTCAAATACCTGGGCATGATATGTCTGAATATTATTATTATTAATATTTTATTATTATATAAATATACTGAACATGCTAAACTTATTCTAGAGGCTTTGTTTAAATTTATTTTTATTCCTTGGAACTTTCTGCATAAAATACCATGGCACCTGCAAACAGGAATACTTTTATTTCATCTTTTTATTTTTTTGCCTTATTGCATTGGCTAAGACATTCTATATAATGTTCAATAGAAATCATGAGACATTCTTGCCTTGTTTTAGATCTTAGAATAAAAACACTCACTCTTTCACCATTAGGTATAATGTTATCCATAAGTTTTCTTTGAGTGCCATTTTCTCAGGTTGAGAAACTTTTTATTTGATGGCAATTTTTATTACCCCTTGAACTGAAGCCAAGAGATGAAAAAAAGAGAAAAAAGTGAATTAAGAATTGTGGAACTGAAGCTTTTTTCTTTGTGGTTGCAGTTACTATAGTTTCTAAACAATCATCTCAAATAATCTGGCAAAAGTATGTTTTAAGTTGTCATTTCCCTATTTAAAATCCTTTTGATCATGTCCCACCACCTCCAGGTTAAAATTCAGCTCATTAGGCATGGCTCTCATGGCCTCTGCCTTCAGCTTCAGCTTCCCATTCCTCCCCATATCCTGTATGCTCTCCTATACTCTCAGTGTTTGAGCTATGTGTATTTTCTAGAGCATACAATAACTGTCCTACCTCTATTTTGTAGCTCCTGTTCCTTTTGTCTGGAATGCCTTTTCCATTTGTACTGGGAGGAGGGGACTTCCACTCACTTAATTTGAACCGCCTCTATAAACTAGTCTCAAATCTCTCACACCTCATTATATAAACAGTTGTGTCAGAGCATAATGTATAATGACTATTTACTCTTACTCTCTTGCTTGACTTCCTCACTGACTATGAGCTTCTTAAAGGCATGGTGCTATGTTTGTATCCTGAAGGCATAATTTACTAGTGTGTAACCAGTTGCATGTTACTAACAATTTCAAATGAATTCTTAAAGAGGCAGTTTGCTTGGATTGGCCAACGTTGGTTCAAGTGTCTTGACAAAAACAAATATTTTGGGTTGGTTTATCCTGGTATCTATATATGATAATACTTGAATGCATTCTTAACTGTGGAATTTATGGGTAGAAATTTGTTATGAATGATTAATTTTGGAACGAGAATACATTTTTACAATACATCATTAAAAATAGAGTGGATAGGGAATATGAAAGAAGTTCCATCTCTTTCTCTCAAATGATTAAGTAGGTGAAAGAAATAATTGCTAAATAGCATTTAGTTTTGAATACATTTATAAAGTTGTTCAGCTATATGAATTCCAAGAATAAATTTAATCAGTCCTTATTCATAGTTAGAGGGTATATTCTTCCATCTTTCAAGAATCAGCAGGATGTTGACTTTATTCTCCTTCCTATTTTCCCTGCCATTTGCACTGAAGAAAACACTTTTTTTACTCTGTCTTAAGTCAAGAACAGTGTGGGTGTTAATCTATGCTGGATGATTGTCTAGGGACAAATCAATTTGTAGGTGTATGCAAGGCAGTGGAAATTGAGAGATTTCTGCTCTTGTTTCAAGATGTCAAACAAGATGTGACCTATCATGACTGCCTAGACACAATTGGCAAATAAAAGCATAAAGGGAGACTGAAATATGTCTTTGATGGATGTGTCAGGTTTGAGGAGTGAGTTTTCGGGCATACAAAATATAGTCACTGTTTCCTTGAGAGATGTGCTCCATATGAACCTGCTTAAATTTCAGCGGTGAAGTTTCACCTGGGCTTGTAATTCTGTCCTATTTGGGGCCAGTTTGTCCTGCCCCACTAGGGAGAAAAGGGTACATCTCTTGTTCTTGGCACATCTGTGACACATCTCCTATAGCAACGATTTGTACATTTGAGAGTCTCATGGGACCTATAGTCCAATTAGACTATAGCTAACAGAGTTTTTTTGTCACATAATATTTGGCTTCTTTTCAGAAAGGACCACTCCAGAGTATGGCAGACTTCATCCTCAATACTGCCACTTTATTGTAATGAGAGGCAAGGGTTTGTTGTCTGGCAAGCCCATGGCAGAACATTGCAGTGATGAGATGTTCTGTTGATGGTATCAAATGTTTGTGTGATGTTAAGGTTCCCATGAGCACTTGCAAAGTCCCAGAAAAATGTCTGTGATATCATTCAGATTGCCATGACACAAATCATATATTTTACTCATTGTGTTCTTATATACTCAATTTTCCCTTTTAAATTAGAATCAGGCAATATTGGCAAATTTGTAATAAAATGAGGCTATAAATAGAAATACCTGAACAAAGTTGTTTGTTTTGTGTCTTGTTTTGTTTTTCCTTTCGCGTCTTATATTTTTCTTAAATGGTAATTAGAATTAAAGGCTATATGCTAAGTCATTAAGAAACATCAGGTATTAGAAAATGAAAAATATGTATTTGTAAGATTCTGTATTTAAATCTGTATTATAAGATTCCAAAGTTTAAATACTTAGATAGTCATATAGGTTTAAATCTAATGATAAAATATACATATTTACAAAATTTTGGAAAGAAAACAAAAGAATGTAGAAGTGGAATGTAGTGTCAATGTATAGATGACCAAAACACTAATAATTCTTTCTCATTAAAGGAATCATCTCTAGTATTAAGAACATTGCTTTTCTTAAGGGACTTGGCTGGCTGAGTAGGTATAGATAGCATTTAACTCTTGATCTTGGGGTTGTGAATTTGAGCCCCACGTTGAGTGTAGAGATTACTTAAAAATAAAATCTAAAAAAAAGTAAAAAAAAAAAAGAAAAAGAAAAGAAAAAAACACACTGGGTTTTCTTGACTTTCTAAACTTGAAGGCCAGGAAAATAGTAGATATTTTCTACTATTAAATAGTAAATATGGGCAACCTAGAGGTGGGATAGCATTTGACTTCATTGCTTAGAATTAACCACTTAGATAATTTATGATTTGCTGTCTTTATTTTAGTTATCTAATAGCTTCAGTGTTTATCCAAATCTGTTGTCAGGATTCTAAACTCTGTGAGTTATGACTTCAGGTGTTTGTCTTTAATGAAACAAGGGCAACGATACTGGCTCAACATTGCCTAATCATCAGGAAATCAGGAAAACATTAGCTGTTCAATAAATATTTTTAATACTGGATCAGAAACTGATTTTACTACAGTCAAACTCTGGAGGGCAGTATTTCTCAACATTTTATCCAAAATGAGACAGAATTAACTAAAAGGTGGTTTTCTAAACCCCACTGTAGAGCTTCTAAACCAGAAGTTCTGATGGAATGGGGTGAGAGACAGGAAATAAGTATTTTTAACTACTCAAGAAAATTTTCACACTAAATGTTTTGAGAAACATAAATCAGAACTGTATTATATTAAGTAAGTAATGCAGGTTATTCTGGAATTTCACCTTAAACTTTAGTAATGCCAGATCTTAATTTGTCCCCAAATCAGATCAATTCCATCACTTCAAAGTTACCGATATTGACTTCCTTATCAACAGCATACTGTTACTCATATTTACCTTATTATTAAGTGACTAGATCTGTAGTATTTATTTATTTTTTATTTTTTTATAAATAAAATAATAAGGGGAGAGGGGCAGATGGAGAAAGAGAGAGAATCCCAAGCAGGCTCCACACTCTGCAGACCCCGACGTGGGGCTTGATCCCATGACCCTGGGATCATGACCTGAGCCAAAATCAAGAGTCAAAAGCTCAACCAACTGAACCACCCAGGCACCCCTATAGTATTCAATATAGTAGCCACTAGGCTATTGAGTCCTTGAACTAATGTGACTGAAAAACTCAAGTTTTATTTTATTTTGTTTAAGTTAGTTTAATTACAGTTTTATAAATGAATACTTAATGTGTGTATTGGGAAACTTTTAACTGTGTTTGAACGAAAGTGGAAATATGAATTTACTTTTTTAACTGATAATTTTATGAAATCTCAATATAAGTAAAGTATTTCTGATAGAAATTTAGCATCCAAACTGACATGTGTAAGATAAAATATGTAACAGGTCTCAAAGATGTAGTATGAAAAGAAGGAATGTGAAATATCTCAATAATTTAATGCTATTGATGCGTGAAAATAATAACTTGTATATATTAAGTAAAATATATTTTTAAATCGACTTTACCAGTTTCTTTTAAATTTTTTTTTTTCAACGTTTATTTATTTTTGGGACAGAGAGAGACAGAGCATGAACGGGGTAGGGGCAGAGAGAGAGGGAGACACAGAATCGGAAACAGGCTCCAGGCTCTGAGCCATCAGCCCAGAGCCTGACGCGGGGCTTGAACTCTCGGACTGCGAGATCGTGACCTGGCTGAAGTCGGACGCTTAACCGACTGCGCCACCCAGGCGCCCCTCTTTTAAAATTTTTAATGTGGCTACTAGAAAAAGTTTGAATGGCATGAATGACTCTCATATTTCTGTTGGAGAGCACTGTCCTAGAGTGAAGAAACAGATATCAGTAACTGAGAGCAATACCTTCCCTAACGATTAGTAAAAGCACTATGCTTTCAGAAAAGCCTAGAAGATGAGGAGTAATAAAAGGAAGAGCTGGAAGGCAACATGGACTGGTAGGCAGGAAAGCTAAAATTATAGAAATGGGATGATTCACCAACTTCACATTTTAACCTAATAATGAAGTAAACAGAAATACTAGTATCAGATTTGTTTTGCTAATTATTCCTTAAGAACCTTTGCTCAGTATTCAGGATTCTTATTATTTTCTTTCCCACGCAAGACTGGCACCCAAGAATAATAATCAGGGAATCAGGAGTACATAAGTGAGAACAATTTTCTTTATATAGTAAGATATAGGCAATGTTCCATTCATTCAATTTCATAATTAATATTGTCATTAAAAATTGTTCTTAAGATGTAACATCCTCATAATTCTTCTTCAATTTTATATAACAGTCATGTAAGGAGGACAAACTGAGGGATGCTAAAAAGTTGACAGGAGAGCCAATGAACCAGAAGAGACAGTAAACCAATCTAAATATGTGTTAAAATCAAGAAAAGCCCCTTTCTCTTCTTATTCCATTCTGTCCCTTCTCTTTTTTACTATTTTTGTAAATAGTAAATTTTTTTACTTAACCAGTTTCTGGTTAAGTTAATTAAACATTAAATTTTTTTAATGTTTATTTTTGAGAGAGACAGAGCATGAGTGGGGAGAGGGGAGAGAGAGAGGGAGACACAGAATCTGAAGCAGGCTCCAGGCTCTGAGTTGTCAGCACAGAGCTCGATGTGGGGCTTGAACCCACGAACCATAAGATCATGACCTGAGCTGAATTTGGATGCCTAACTGACTGAGCCACCCCGGCACCCTCTTTTTTACTATATCTATTTCTTCCTTTCTATTTCTAAGCAATCTAGTCTTAAAGCCATTAGGTAGGGCTAAGCAAGGTAGTAGTCTGCACTAAATGGAAGAGCCATGATGGATGAAAGTGGACGTCAAAACCTGGGGAAGGGGCAGGCTGAGGAAAACATTCACATAGAAGAAAAATGGGAGTGAGGAATAGAAGTCCCAGCAAAGTGAGAAGGGCAGTCCAGTATGGAGTATTGGACCTAAGTGAGGTAAGACTGGTATCCACATGGGGATGAAACAGGCAACCCTCTGCAGAGTGCCAGAGCGCAGAGTAGGTAAAAAGTCTTCTGTGCTGTGAAATGATTTGGCACAGAGTCTGGAGCCTGAGCAGAAGGAGGAGCATTCTATACAGGTGGGTGGTGGTTGAGGCTAGTCACAGCGTGTCGCAGATAAAGTAGGGTGGAAAGAACACAGACACAGGAAAGGGAATGTGGTGGCTATGGGGATATTAGTTAAATAAATATGTGAATTGTAATGGATGCCAGTTATCAGAGAATGGAGTGATAAGCATAGAGGAGAGAAAAAGAATAAAGGAGAATGATGTTTAATTGAATTTGAAATTATTAATGGAAACTGAGATCTTATATAAATCTGCCTCTCAGGTTTTGGCTTTATACACCATTCTCCTCCCCCAAGAAACTAGAGATTGTTAGAGAAATGACTAAATGCAAGGATAGAGCAACCAAGCTTGAGGATGAGTCTGGCACCACTTATAACAAAAAAGAAGTATTCAAAATATAATGTCTTCAGGACCCAGAAGCCAGCTTGTTCTGGGACGATTTAAGCATATAATGGAATATGATCCATTGAATGAAATGGAGAAGCAATAGCTCCAGAAAATAAAGATAGGGCGTACATTTAAAGTTTGGCAAGCGACAGAGTATTGATGTCACTTCAAAACAACTCCACACAAAATACAAATTTTGTGTTAAATTACAAATTTAACAAAGGGCAAAATAATAATATTTTTGAGACTAGATGCCTGGTAGTTATCACCCTTATAAAGATATCAAACATCATTATTAATCAAACAAATTAAATTCTTGTGCCCATTATAGGCTACAATGAGAGTGACATAGTATCACGTCTGCAATAACCAGCCAAAGAAGCATGACCTGAGGAAACATTAGATAAAATCAGCTGAGGAACATTCTATGAAGCAGTTGGTCTCTAACCTTCCAAAGTTTCAAGATCATGAAAGTTAAGGGAAGACTATGGAACTGTTCCATTTTGAAGATAACTGAAGAAACATGACAAGTAAGTGCATTGTGTGTTTTGAAAATATATTTCTGTGATCTAAAGGACACGTTAGGGCCAATGTTCACATTAATTTGGGTCTGAGGATTAGATTGGTGATGACTCACTATTAATTTCCTGATTCTAGTGTTATGTCATTATGTCATTATGTAAAAAGTCTAAAGTACTAAGGTATATGGGGATGATGGGGCATCATGTTCTCAACTTGTTGTAAATAGTTCATGAAAAATAGGTTATTGTTTTTTACTATTTTGTTACTTTTTATGCATTTTAGAACGTTTTCATATAAGATTTAAAAAAAAAACTCAAGAGGATAAAGTATGCTTTTAAAAATCTCTGATCCATTAGACGAATGGTTTTCAAATATTTCCCTTCTAGCTTCTAGTTGTTTTGGTTTTTCCACTAAGTAGGAGCCAAGCTCATAAGCCAAGAGAGGGTGGGTAAGGGATTTTGGAAGTTTGAAAGAAAAGAGAAATTTGAAGTATCTATCTCAGAAAACATGAAAGAGAATAGGCTAGGGATTTGTAGTGTGACACTGGACAACATTAAGGGCCCATTTGAGTGTGGAAGTCACAAATTTAAGGTGAGGACAGAATTTTTTGTTCTGTTATATTCGCCTGCAAAGGTGTAGGCTAGAGTAGGAAGAATGTTTGCCTTAATTTGAATTGTGGCTTTTCCAGGGGAGTGTGAGAAAAGAAGACAAAGAAAAGACAGTTAAGGATATGTGCAAGAGACTTATAATGATTGTGGGACTATAAGCTGCTGTCGGTTATAAACATGATGTACATTATTGAAGAAGAATGTGTTCTTTTCCTGACTTAGCCTTATTAAAGCAAGTGTTCCTGAAATCCTTCCACTCCTAATTGGAGCAAAATATAGCCTGTGTTTTTTAAAAGATGGAGTGCCATATCCTCCTTGTATTACTCTAGGTATGTTTCTATCGCTAATGTTACAGCATTATTCCATAATTATCACTTGGGTGTTTCTCTCCCAACAGCACTGAGAGGTTCTAAAGGATGAGAGTCTTTTTATTTCTTTAAAGTGCTCAGCACAGGGGCATCTGGGTGGCTCAGTCTGTTAAGCGTCCAACTCTTGGTTTCAGCTCAGGTCATGATCTCACGGTTTGTGAGTTTAAGTCCAGTTTCGGGCTCCACACTGACAGTGCAGAACCTGCTTGGGATTCTCTCTCTTTCCTTCTCTCTCCACCTCTCCCCCACTTGTGTGCTCTCTCTTTCTTCCTCTCTCTCTCTGTCTCTCAAAATAAATAAACTTAAAAAAATAAAATAAAGTGCACAGCACAGAGCCTGATACATAGTTAACTACCCTATCAGTCTGTTAAGAAATTATTTATTTTTTTGGAACAAAATCACCATCTTAGCAAACAGAATATTGTCAATGTAGACTTTAAAGGTGTCATTGTTTCTTAGTAATTATTAACATAAATATAATTACTTTCTGGTCTTTGGACTCTAAACTAGATATAATTAAGTATAAAATGGTGTCTTCCCTGAAGGTACTGAATTTTCACATCTTTGCTTTAGTCTCTGTCTACATAATTTAAATGTTCAGTTATCTTTAACTCCATTTTATTCGTTTCAAGGGAAAAAATTCATATTTGCATAAGAGAGGAAGGTGTTTATTTCAAAAGCATAGAGAAGTTTCCTAGGACCCAAATACAAAAAGTAACAAAAGGTTAGACTTCTTGAGAACTGAAAAGTTATCAGGAACATAGACCTGGTCTCCATCTCTTAGGGTCAGATGTTACTTTCTGCCCCTCTTTTTATTTTCTTCTCTCTCTACATAGCTTTCATCTGATCCCTCAACTCGAACAGATTTCACCAGGACCAGCCTTGGTGCATTTCTATGTAAAGTCATTTGTTTTAAATCCACCAGCTAACTGACAAGATCTCTGTATGCCAGTACTAAAATGCAGACAGTCTTTTCTCAACAGGCCTGCCTATGGATGGGCTACTTCTTTGATCATTTGTCCTTTCCTGGTTCAATCAGTTGTGGTAACAAGATAGGTCAGTGATTTCACCCGGAGGGAACCTGTAGACAGGTCTATCTATCAGTGGCCTCTCAAACAGAAAAGCAGGTTAACTGAGAACATATCAGATAAGGGATGGGCTATAATAATTGAACCTAACACAACTGTGAAAGAAATAACATACAGAAAGGAGAGTCAGAGGATCAGAGAAAAGTCGCTCTCACCCTCCATAAGAATTTCCAGCATTATATTTCAGAGTATCATGGAAATGCCATTTTGGTCCTAGTGATCTGGGGAAGAACATCTATAAAAGGAATCTCTATCAGAAGCACGTTTCCTTAAATTTTGTGTTAGTGTTTTGCTCCTGATAATATATTTACTAACTTTTGTGATTTGGCCTGACATGTCTCCCAATAAGGATGCTAACTTGACAAACTTAATGTTAAAATTCACAAATGATCCCATTTGCCCCAGTTAACATCTAGAAGCTGCATTATATTTAAGTCTAAGGTCCTCCATGGTTTGTGTTTACATGACTTTCATCCCTGAAATTAGGAAATTAGGAAAATAGGAATCTATTGAAACTATGAGGGTTTTGCAATATTAAAGGAGATTGATATCCTGCATTATGGAGTTTGAGAATATCTATAGGCAGGTGCATGGAGTCTCTGGAGATTAATAGTTGTTGGTAGGCCTACGATTGTCCCTGAGGAATGTGCTGGATATTAAGTGAAATTTGTTTTGTTTTTTTCAAAACAAGATCTTCATGAGTAGTAAGTTTTCTAAAGTGTATGTGAAAAATGTTACGGGGGATGAGAGTTTAGCTATAAATGTTTAAGGTTGGATTTAAAAGTTTTTCAACAAGAGAACACAGAAAACTAAAAAAGGAAAAGAAATCAATTAAATTTTATTGCTACTTATAAAGTTTTAGAAAGCAAATTGAAGTGTTGGGTAAGGGGGAGAAAGTCCTTAAAGGTTAAGTGTCCTCCTCCTAGCCCCATAAGCACTGAATTTGCTATATCTGAAAAGGGGAAAGGGAGGCACCTGGGTGGCTCAATCGACTGAACTTCCTACTTCAGTTCAGGTCATGATCTCGTGGTTCATAACTTCGAGCCCCATATCAGTCTCTATGCTGACAGCTTAGAGCCTGGAGACTGCTTTGGATTCTGTGTCTCCCTCTCTCTCTGCCCCTCCTCTGCTCATACTCAGTCTCTTTTCTCTCTCTCTCTCTCTCTCAAAAATAAATTTAAAAACATAAAAAAAGAAAGAAGAAAGAAAGAAAGAAAGAAAGAGAAAAGAAAGAAAGAAAGAAAGAAAGAAAGAAAGAAAGAAAGAAGAGGGGAAGGTGGAATTAGACAACAGATATTTGGCAGATTGGCACTCTGTAGTAAGAAGAAATACTTCTTTTAGCACAAGGAAGTAAGGCCCTGGAATAAGCAGTCTTTGTTTCTGATACTACAATATTTCCTAAAAATCTTTTCAGCGTTTTGAGAAGGTTGTTTTCTAATCCCATTGCACATATACCTAGGTCAAGTCCTGTAACAGTTTATAAGTAGCTCATTTCTTTGCCATTTTAATTTACTTTTCAGGAATAGGAATTGAAAACAGAAATGTACTTCTGGTGCATGCTTAGGTTCAGTACTGAGTATAAACTAGAAGAAAAAGAGAATCACATGAATGATGTCTCTGTTTAGTCAAGAGTGCTTTTGGATATTCATAATCAAGCCTATGGCTATAAAATGTGAAAGTGTCTGAGAAAACATGTTAACTTAAATGTTAAATAAAAAATAGAGCACTTATTAAAGTTAGCAATATTCATCATACCAAGGGGCTGTTCTAAATAATACGAATTCATGATAGCCGCACTTCCGGTTTCATGGAGGAAGACTTTATTAATTATAAGGGAAAGGGGATATAAGGAATTAAACAATTATAGTAAACATGAAGAGGAAGAGAAGTACAGGGAAGAAGAAAGAAGGCTTAATATATTAAATCAGGTACTCACACATCCATCCATCTGCCTGGGAAAGCCCCAAGGTGAACAGACTGGTTGGAGTCCCGAATGAGGGTCCTGGGTAGAATGTCCTCCCCTCAGGTGAGACTTCCAACTAGCTATTCCTGCCAAGGCAATATATATATTACCTATGTGTAACTTAAGGTTAGTCATTAAGTTTGCCTAAGTGCAGTCCCAAGCGAGCTGTTGTGTTTTTTTTTTTGTTTTTTTTCTGTTTCTCTTATCGTATCTCACAATCTTAGGAGCATGGATATCTGCATATTCTTCTTCCCTCCCTGACCCATTCCAGGGGGCCAGCCTGGTCTGGCTCAAAGGATGAGGCACATTAATCCCTCTTGGCATCAGGAACAGAAAGGTCCGTTTTGATCCCAAGGCCAGATATGGAATACAAACCAACTAAGCCCCCATGACTGTGTATATGTGGCTCTGGGTAAAAATGCATAACTCACACAATTTCTATACAGAACAGGGACCTATGTGGGCTGAAGAATATATCTGTAAAATCTATCATATTCCCTAGATATATGCCATGTAAGTACAACCTGCCAGAAACTGGCATCAAAGGAAAAGTACATGGTTGCCCAAAAAATGGCTCTTATGTCATAATATGACATTACCTTAACTTGTAGTATTTGAAATTACCTGTCAGCTGTAACAAATTATTGCCCAGCCAATGGTGGGTTTCCTACTCTTAGAGAGACTCTTAGTCGTGACCACTCCAGATCATGGACACTTTTCTCAGGACAATCATCTGCCTCCTTTCACTCTCCTGCAGAATCCTTGTCAACCAACATCTCCTGAGGTCTCACTTTTATCCCAGCCCTTCAGTCCTTCTCCTGATCTGCTTGATGATGGCTTAGATCTGTCAATAGCTGCATCATCTAAGTGGAGACTCATCAGCTAGTGTTAATGTTTCGAGAGTATTCCTGGACATCATTTCTCCTCTCAGATTGCTAGTAATATTGACTATAACTTTATCTACATGGAAATGATTTTAAACTGGAAAATATATTCCATCAATCCCAAACTAAATGTGCCTTCTGATTTCAACTTTTCTTAAATCAGATTACCACAATGCCAATAGTCACTCTAAAGCAACTGACAGGTTGGGAAATAGGATGAAGTAGAGGTAGAAATTAAAAAAAACAAAAAAACAAAAAAACAAAACATTTTTTAAGTGATTGTGGTTAAACTTTCTTATTTTGCTAAATTTCTTAGAAACATATAATGATATGAATTAATGTCCTTTTGAAGGGGTATTATGTAATTGAGGGATCTTGGATCTTTAATTCCACTAGCTTTCCACTATATCTGCCTGTGACCATAACCCCAGCACCTAGAGTTTATGGCACATAGTAGGTCCCTAAAAATTACCTGTTAAATGCATAGATTAATATATTAAAATGCAGAAAAAAGAAGTGTTAAGATTGAGTATCTGAATAACTGCTGCTAGCATCCAGGTCCCCTTCCTCTGAAGATAGAGATCTCATCTGGTCTTCTATCTTGTCCCCCCCACCTTCTGATGAACTTCAGAAGAATTGTTTTCTTCTTCCAGTATGATTATCCCTGAGCAGGGTTGCCTGGGTAGCTCAGTGAGTTAAGTGGTTAAGTGTCTGACTTCCACTCAGGTCATGATGTTGCAGTTGATGAGTTTGTTCCCCATATCAGGCTCTGTCCTGACAGCTCTGAGCCAGGAGACTGCTTGGGATTCTGTGTCTGAGAGACTAAGAGAAAAATTAACAGGTGTACCCACAACTGCAAAGAAAAGACCCCCCCCCCCCCCCCCCCCCCCCCCCCCCCCCCGCCATTCCTGGAACCAGCCAGGGCGTGCCCAGTTGTGGTCTGACCTAAAGGCGGGAACCAATCAGGTTCTGCTGAGTGGTTTGACCTAAAGTCGGGAACCAATCAAGTTCTGCTGAGTGTTCAAATTTAAATGTCAACCAATAACAGCTCTGTAACCTCGAAAATCCCTAACTTGTTTGTGCCTGTCTATAAAAGAAGCTGTAAGATCCTCGCTCGGGGCCTCTTAGCGTCACCGGCAATGAGTGCGCGGAGGTCTGGGTTCGAACCTGCAATAAACGACCCTTGCCGCTTGGCTTTGACCCTGGACGCTGGTGGTTTGTTTTCAGGGGTCTCTCGAGTCGGGGCATATCATGTCTCCATTTCTCTATGCTATTCCCGGCTCCCACTCTGTCTCTCTCAAAAATAAACATTTTAAAAAAAAAAAAAAAGACTATCCCTGAGCATGTCTAGACTCCTAATGTATAGGCCCTAATATTCTAGAGATATCTGATCTCATAATCATCATCATGGCCATCACCTGCATCTTCACCATCTCTAGCCTCACAATTCATCTAACAATAGACAAAATTCCTCTTATTATCATGCCAAGCAACTTGGGGTCACAAGTCTCTCTTTCCAAAACAGGATGTAGTTTACTTTTTTTCATGTAAAAAGACCCATTTAAAGTATTTCCTTTAGTCATTACATACACAAAGGAGCAATCCCTCTGGTGCCAGTACCCTCCTCTAGCAAAGGGCTAGACTCCACCTGGTAGAGTAGGAAAACAACAAAAGAACTTTAAAATGTCAGAAATAGTAGCTACCAGTTTCAAAGTATCCCACTCCTCAGTGATAAAAGATGAAGTGAGATGGGTGTTCAAAGGAAACTGCAAAGGGTAGTGGAGTCAGAGAAGAGGGAATCTATTTGCACTTGTTGGCATCAGAAATTTGGTGATTGGAGCTGCAGCTACAAGTGTAGGCCTCCATAAATGAATGGAAGAAAACAGTGGAAAGAAAGACTGAAGCCACATCCCCAAGGTTTCACATATCACTCTAACAAAATTTGCCTATGTGGGAGAGGAAAAGTTATTTTCCCTCGACCCTCCTCGATTCTAGACTAAAACTTTCCTGTAATTAATTGATAAGAGTTTCTAGAGCTTGAATCATCTCCCTTCTCCTAGTAAAAAGAGGGAGATGCTGGCTTTGATCAAAAAGGGATCACTTGATTGAACATGTTAGCACTGATGTTATTAGATGGAAACAGATCATGCCCATGTTCACGTGAACTTCCACTTTTGGTACTCTCTCAAAACTTATTCTTACATTTCTACCTTACCCAGTAATACTTCTGAGAGTCTCTTTGGCTTGTTTTTGCCATTTCAAGTAGAGTACAGTTCTTAGAATCAAGGAACCATAACTAGTAGACATCAAGGCACAGCACAGGAGTTTTTAACTTGGTTTAGTTTGCCATCATAAATTTTTTTTTAGAACAGCCAATTTTATTTTCAAATGAACATGTGTAATATTATCATACGTAAATTTGAATAAAATGTACAGCCTTCAAAAAGAGTCATGGAGATTAGCGATTTTATTTAGTGACAGTTGAAGGTCACAGAATGCCCAGTTAAATTATAATAAAGTTTGTCTACTCAGAATCTTGATAGATAGCTCTGGGAACTTAGAATTTTCCTGGGAAAAAAATTATTTTTCTCTTTTTCAAAGAATAGAAAGCAAAAGCCAGTAAACATTTAGGCCTTCTGCCAAAGGAAAATTATCTATGCCTAGAATGGACAAATTCCCAGCACATGAAGATTTTTTTTCTTCATTTCCATGGCATAGTCACGTCTTATTCCAAGAGTTTCTGGCAGTTGCTTGAAAATTGTTGGACCACTGAGCATGTCATTAAAACCACCTTCTTCCTTAAAAACAATGGGACATCAAAGTCTTGATTCCTGTTGTGCCCATGTAGAAAAATTTCTCATGACATCCAAAGGCTAAGGATAATTATTTAAAAAATAGGATAAAATAAATGAATACCTATTGCATTGTTGCTGATGTGAGATAGGGAGTGTGCTTAGTGATTCACATCCTCACTACTTGAGACAATCTATTGAGTATATATTATTGTCTTGACTCTGTAAATGAGGGAATTGAATCATAGAAGTTATGAAATGTATCCAAAGTTATAAAGTTACTAAGTGGGGCAAACCTTTGGATTTGTGTCAGTACTTTGATGAGGGAGCGTGGGGCAAGCTGAGGGCAAAATACAAGCTGGCACCCCCCCCCCCCAGGTGGAACATGTGTGATATTCCTTGGACACTCCTGGCTACCCAAGAACAAAGGAAAGGGGTTTAAGTGCTTGCCATGGTAATATGGGAAACTAAGGCAAATGAAAAATTAAATTCCCTTACTGCCTACAAACCATTGGCAAGTCCTTGAAACCAGCAGACTGACTTCCCTCTAGGAGCTTAGTTGCCTCCATGATGACACTTTGCTAGGGACAAAAGAGAAAGCTTTAACATTATCTCAACCTTGAGGATACTGTAAGTCTACTTCCGTTATCTCAACTGCCCCAAGATACATGGTGCAATCATATTCCAAGCTTATGGCCCCCTGATATGATCTGAGGGGGTCTCATGACTGAGGTTTTATTAAAGGGTAATAAATGGTGTTTCCCTGGCAATAGCTAGCTCTCAAGGTCCTGGAAACTTTGCTTCCAAAATTCCTTGGAGACTTACTCTATCCCTGACCCCCTCCCAACCTGAGGGTATATAATGAGTTACCTGTTAGAACCCCATGCAGCTCTTCCTACCTGTGGGTTCTGTCCCCATGTTTTAATACAATCACCATTTTTGCACCAAAGATGTCTTCAAGAATTCTTTTCTTGGCCATCGGCTCCATACCACCCCACCATCACTCCAAAACTTCGTCAGTATTGTATAGGATTAATGTTTCTACTGTAGGGACACAGTTTGGAAATTAATTGAATCAAATATCGAATACTTCCCAAGATGGAACTTTAAAGTTAAATATTGCAATAGAAAGAAGAGACTTTACAATAGGTCTGCTCTCTAGTCTGCTAAAAGGTAGATGAAATAGCATAGTTTTGTTCAGGTCAATATCTCCATTGAAGTCTGCTTACCTTATGACATTTCTCAGAATCTGTTGGCTTTACAGTGACTTCAAGAGTGTATTCTGATTTCTACCAGTGCTCGTTGTTTTCACCAACGGTGCACTAGTCTAAGCCACTATCTACGCCTGTAACACTGCAAATGCCTCCTGAAATGGCATTTTCAACTTCCATCCTAGCGCCTCTACAGTTTCCCAAAAGCAGCAAGGGCAAGATTTTTAAAATGTAAATCTAAATCATATTGTATCCTGCTAAGAATCCTCCAAAATTGTTCTGCCAAACTTTGTTTTGACGCTTGGCTCTCTCCCTGGCCTCATTCCTCACTCCTCTTCCTATCCTGTATTGTGTGACAGCTGTACTGGTCTGCTGAAATTCAAATCAGGCAAAGTTCACTTTTGCCTCAGACCAGTTTGGTGTTTTGTTGTGTTTTGTTTTGTTTTTCCTTTCTGGAATGCTTTCTTCTTGATTTGGACTTCTTTTTCATGTAGGTCTCTACAGAAAGCCTGTCTGTGATTATTCTATGGGGAAAAAAAGCACACCTGAGTCTGAGTCTCTGTCTCTCGTCTCTGCTTGATTTATCTTTACAGCTCTTGTTACTGTTTGAAATTGCATTATACACCTATTTAATGCCTGCCTTTCCAGCAGGATGTGAGTTTTATAAATATATATCTGTTTTGTTTACTGCTGTATCCTCAGTGTCTACAACAGTGTCAGGCACTGTTAATAAATATTTCTTTCTTGTGTGAATAAATGAGTGGATGAACGAAAGAGAGGAATCCTATCACCACATTCCTCATTTGATTTCATAAGCATTCTGAACATTATAGAGAATATTGTAGGGATCATTTTATATCCATTTTCTGTTATGTAACAGCCATGTGCTTTAATTCAAGAGACCTTGGCAAATTGAGGACTTAACGTATGTATTCATTTTGATGGTTGAGAGAAGAGACTCACTGTCCCTCTGTTGCCCCTGAGGAAACCATGGGAGGCTGGGAGACTGCCCGCAGTGACTGGAAAGAAGGAAGCCTAAGAGAACCACAGAGAAACATAGCAAAAACCTGATGTCACTAAGCCTCACTATAACTAGTGAACCAACCCACCTACCTCTGCTTTTTATTTTTTTTTCAATATATGAAATTTATTGTCAAAATGGTTTCCATACAACACCCAGTGCTCATCCCAAAAGGTGCCCTCCTCAATACCTCTGCTTTTTAGATACATTTATAATTTTTGAGTACTAAGGCCATTGGGATTTTTAGTATTTGGAATCAAAAGCAGCTTAGCTAATACAAGTTCCCCAGAACTCTCTTTACTGTTACCTGCACATATTAGATTTTTAAGAAAAGGAATAAACAGTGATTAGACTGTATCTTCATCAAAGTTATCTTAAAAAATTTTTTTTAATGTTTTTATTTATTTTTGAGAGAGAAAGCAAGTAGGAGAGGGTCAGAGAGAGACAGGGAGATAGACACAGAATCTGAAGCAGGCTCCAGTCTCTCAGCTGTCAGCACAGAGCTTGATGTGGGGCTCGAACTCATGAGCCCTGAGATCGTGACCTGAGCTGAAGTCAGATGCTCTACCAACTGAACTACCCAAGCTCCCCAAAGTAACTTTTTTTAAAAAGTATTTGTGGACTCATTGAGAAACTAGATCATTGGCTGGATTTTTACTGACATTGTTTTTACACTTTTGTTTTTTCTGTTTGTTGCATATATTTTTAGTTTGTTTCAAGGAATTCCAGTTCTAAAAGATTTTGCTATCTTTGAAGTGTGATTGTCAACACATACTAACTTGATCTCTTGGTTTTGTGAGAAATAAGATTGGTATTTCCAAAATAAACATAAATCCAACTGGTTTTTTAAAAAAATAAACAGCATGAGCTATAATAGCAAGCAAAATTTAGACATTGTAATACAAGAAGGTGAAACAAATACATAAATACAATGAGTATCTTGAGCGACCGTATGCAAAACAATTATATATAAGTATATATATATATATATGTCATATATTATTTATATATAGAATAACAAGAGATATTCATGTGAAGTTAATGTCAAATCAGCTTTCTCATTGGCTTGAATTATCTCTGAACTTCAAACAAGCTATATTGTACAATTTTAGGAAAAAGAGGAAAGGAAGATTTATTCTTATAGAAAAATGGCATAAAAAGAGCAACATAAAACATAAAAATAAGGCAAATAATATGTGTAGGGAGTAAAAGAGAAAAAAAATCCCATTTAAGACTATGTAGTGCAAGAGTTGTTGATGGTATTATATTTATACTCATATGCTTGACGAGTGCAAAGGAAAGGTGCATACATTGTCATCCTTTTGAAGTCTTCCCTAACAAAGGTCATGGACTGGCCCAGGGAGTGATTCTATTTTGATGCTAGACTCTCCCTTTCATGAAAGTTTGATGCTATTTTGGTAATTCATGCTAATGTTAATCAGCCCGAACTTTTGAAAACAATTATAATGAAAACACATTTTTGTGAGTGATATCCTCCTACAAGTTATTGGTTGTGATATTGGTGACAGCCTTTGTAAATGAATTTAGCTTTTCTCACATAGTGTTCCATGGTACACTGAATTTCCCAAAATGCTAGTAACTGTTCAACAACAACAACGTAGGAGTGGACTTCTTTTTAAATGCATATGTTAGAGAAATACTAAATTAGTATTAATCCAAATCTTTTCTGAAAAACATATCAGAGATTTTAAAACTCTAATGGGCATTATATATGTCCTTGAGGTGCTTATTTTCAAATTTATGGACACACTTTTAACATCTGAGAAAATTAGTATCCTGAGGAACACAGTTTGGAATTTGCTTCTGTAAACATTTTAAAACAATAGGGGATAGATGGACCATTCTAGGGCATTTTCATCATTTTTTAAAAACCAGTACACCCTGTGAACTTGAGGACACTACTCTCTCGTCTCCTCTCTTTTTCCTCCTATGCCAGTGACATTTAAAATCCATTTTCACACCAGCATCTGTGATTGAGCATTAATATGTTTATGGCAATTTAGGAAATCATGTTTGCCCTTATAAATATGCAGAGTCTTCTTATAAAAGACCTTTAAATTATCTTTTTTACTAAAATTGAACCTCAGAACCTTTATGCAGTTCAGTATATCACCAGCCAATATTTGTTGAGTGCCATGAAGGTTCAAGGGAAAACAAAAATTTATGAGATGGAGTATAAACTGTAAGTCTCTTGATAAAGATGACTGTTGGAGGTAGTCTTAGACCTGGCATACCTGACCATAGCTAGTGTTTTTATTTCTTAATTGACCAACACCCTAGATGATTTTAGTCTTCCAAGACCTCCGATTGGGTTACATAAACTTCCTAGCATGCATCACAGTGGTTTCAAGGTAATTTAAGAAATAAAGACATGCTGGTCAGGACCAGTAAAAATAAAGACTTGGGATAGAAACAAATAATGACATGAACTGGAATTGTATACTACCAAAGTGCTCACAAATTCTGTATTGCTTTGCTTATCTGAAGGGCTGAGCTGAGTGGTTCTGAAGGACTCTTGCAACCAAATACTTAAAAGAAAAGTGACAAATATTTACATGTTCTTTGCCGAAAAATATTAACACAAAATAGTAATTATTTGAAAAAAATGGAAATAGTCAATAAATGTGATTGCCAAAACTTTTCAATTGTTTTAATCCTTTTCAGGTGAATGAAGCAACTGATTCCTGTCATAATGTGGGGCTGTAGCAAATTTCACTCAAAAAGTCCTCCAGCTGTTCATAGATCCTTTTAATTATTTGTAAGTCTGGGTTTACCTGGTAATAGCTGAGAAAGTGCTGAAGTTCATTGTGCATAGGATTTGGTGTCACTCACAATATCTTGAAGAACAGAGAAAACTTGTATTTTCTATCTGCCTAATCTTGACTGTTCCCTGATGTTTGGCTAACTCTCTCTGATACCCCCAATTCCCTCCCATCCTCCTTCATTCTCTCCTCTCCATTTATTTTCTCACCCACTTCACATCAGAATATTTTGCATCATCTCATAATTAGTTCTTAATTGTTACTGGCATTGCCAAGAGTAGACATCTACAAGGAAAACATAAATCTCTCTTCTTAATATTGATTGCCTCTCCTACACAGCATAATTCCGATGTGTGCAAATTCTAGAAGGCCTCTTTCCCATGAGCCAAGACAAAGTGGGGAAAAGAGACACAGATCTCTATTTGGGCGAAGAGCCTTCTAATATACACTTTTATCATCTTCCTTAGTAACTGAACTCAACTGAATGATCTATCTGTTTTAGTCATTTCCTTTTAGCTTCTGTGGCTATGCAACTAAGTTTTGGTGAATGAAATGAGAATTGAATTGCTAAAAGGGATTTAGGGTTCATTCTTTGGAGAAGAGGGAGGCTACTCACATTAATCTTTATTGTGAAGTGATGCTGATGTTAAGATGTTATGGCAGGGGCTGCAGTGGTCATCTTAAATAGGTGGGGAATCTTGAGGATAAAAACAACCAATTGTTGTCCAGAAAGATAGAAGTAGTTGAGGTTCTTCAGGATTTAATGAAGCATTAGATTAAAACCAGGAGTGCCTGCCTTTTGACCTATCTTATGCAAGAGAAAAAAAAAATGACTATTTAAAGGGGGTCTTCTTTACTAGAAGCCAAGTACTTTTCCGATGCAAATATTTTACTACATGTTTACTTAGCATCCACTCTGCCCTCAGAACTGTACTGTTATGTTTTTTAACTATTTTGATAGTACCTCACATTAAGAATTTGATTTACATAATAATCCAGTATCCATGCATATATTTCTTCTTATATGTAATGGAAAAATATTTTCACAAACAATATTTTATTGCTAATGTCCATGTATGTTCACTATATCCAATATCTCCATTTTGATGTATATGATATTTGAAAATAGATTTGGGTTAATCATGCCAAGAGGAACATAAAGGGAATACAGAGGGGGAAAATGTTAATGCTGATTTAAGCAAAGAAATGTATGCTACGTGTAGAAAGAATAGTAAAGAATCAAACAA
This sequence comes from Prionailurus viverrinus, assembly GCF_022837055.1. Lineage (NCBI taxonomy): Eukaryota > Metazoa > Chordata > Mammalia > Carnivora > Felidae > Prionailurus > Prionailurus viverrinus. The sequence goes on from NC_062570.1 coordinate 81,232,921, forward strand.
TATAATAATTGCTACATGCGTGGCAGGGTATTAGGTGATTTGCATAACTTGAGCTCATTTGATTTTTGTAGAAAATGCTGTGCATTAAAAGTTTTACGATTTATTTAGTGGACAGTTACAATTCTTTGAAGCAAAGGAACTTTCTCTAAATCATGTAGTTAATGGGTGCTAGAGCCAGGATTCATTCTTAGATTTGTCTGCCAAGTACATTACTTTATGCGATTCTTCTAGAATTCAATATGTGAGGTTTCTTACTCTGATTTTTTTAAATTGTAACAGTGTTCATTAGCTTGTTCCATTTTCACTTAAATGCTGCCTTTAGAATTTTGAGGACTTAGGAAAAAAGAGTAAATAAGATCAAGGAAAAATATTTTATTAATTTCTGCTGAAAAACGCTTCTGAAATAAGGTCATTGATGGGCTAATTCACAAACTATCCTTGTTCAGTGGATTCACTTTATGTCTTCGGAAGAACCATGTTGTCTCTTGCATGTTTCTGAGCATTGCTGTGGGATTTCATTGATCAGAACTTCATTTTATTTCTCTCCCTTGTTCTTCACATGATCCTTCTGGAAGTTATGAGTATTAAGTGCCAAGTCAATTGTTGTTGAATCAGGCACTGGAGTCATAAAGGCATTCTAAATACAGCTGCTACCTTGTGCAAATTATTTAACTTCAGTTTACTTGCCTGTGAGATTGTGATATACATGTACACCCCACAGTAGTGGTTTTAGGATGATATATGTAAAGCAGCAAGCATGGCATGAACATCGACAGTGTGACATGTACAGGCTCCAGGGCACACAGATCCAGTTTCATATACTGGCTCCTTCATTATTATCTGAGTAAACTGGTAAAGTTGCTTAACTTCTCTGAGCCTCTCTTTTCTCTGTAAACATTAAAAATACAACTTTTGTGATAGCTGTGAAATTATTAAATAATTCGTTTGAAATGCTTATTATAAGACATGTTACACCGAAGCACGCAGATGTCAGCACTTGTCATCATTCCTCAATGGATTAATAATGAGTTCATATATGAAATAGACACTCCCAAATTTTTGCAAACAGGTTTTTAGACCCCTTCAGGGAAAACCTATCCAATTAGTGCCGTAAAACTTCCATTTGGAAGAATTATCAAACTCTACATAACAATATAAATACCACTTACATAATCCTATAGTGCCAGTTCTGGGAGAATTTGAGTGACTTCCAAGAAAAAAAAGTGGATTAAAGATGATGAAAGATTAAAGCATGTATAAACTTTTGAAGTATATTTCCTGTTCTGATACTTGAATAATTAGAAAACGTATTCAGCATTAAACTGAATACAGAAGTCTTCCCACCATTTGACTTAATGTGATTTAGGTCATAAACTGATTCTTTATTAAATTGGAAGCAAAGTTGAAAAATTCCATCTGGGACATAAAGTATTCTTTATTTGGAGATTCCTTCTTATGAAGTTTTTAATATATTATAAGCTACTTTAATTAAATCTTTGTAAAGATTAGATTATTTTTTTTTAAACTGCCACTGCTTTAAAAGACTGTTGCTCGAGATTAATGTGCATTTCTGTAGGACATGCACAGACACATGAACAATAAATAAACATTAGGATCTGGAAGTTTTTTGAAACACCACAGACCTAGTTAATACAGTCTGTTGCTTTCCCAATTTAACAGATATTCTATCTGATTAATTCTGTTACCTAAAAGCCACTGAATAGTTCTGTTTTTGAGGCACATTTTATCTACATTTCTCATCTGGATTAGTCCTTTTGTACTGGTACCTTATGTTCAATCTATAACCAGTGGTGTTGTAATTGGCAAGATTGCAATTCATTGTGAGATGTAGAAAAACTTCAAAAAGGGCTCGCAAGGCTTATGTAGAAAGAGTCCTCTTGTCATTTTATTTGCTGTAGGCCTAGGAAGTGAGACAGTCTCAGCAACTTTGCAAAGCAACTTCTGACCTGAGATTTAAGACACGGATGATTGGTCGATGTTTACTCTATAGAGCATATTTGATGTTGGTGAGGTAGTTTCCATAAATCCAAAAGGAATCAGTCAGCACTTCCACACAACTATATACCTATATTCTAAATCAAATTTCCTTTTGTAACTGGTTGGTGGAAATCCACTCATTCCTTTCTTTCATTATTTGATCTAATTGATCTAAAAGCATTAGCTAATTAATGCTCAGAGCTGTCATCTTGAAATAACTAATAGCATTATTATTTGCATATATTGCAAAATCATATTTATGCAACTAGATTTTATACAGTATTGGAAATGACTGCTAATAACTCCAAAATTACCTTTCTGTTTCCAATTTAAAACAATACCCAAAATATCATTACTCTGAAAGTACTAGGTTAATCAATAAATATAAATTAATCATTAATAAATTTTCTACCAATATATCTTATTTTGGAGTCCAGAAATTGAGAGCTCTGACTGGAGTCACATGAAATTTAAAACAAGCAAAAATACTCTTTGCATAATCCATTAGTATTTTAAGGCTTCATTTTAGAGATATTGCTTATAAAATTCTTTGCAAAAATACATAGTTGACTGTATTTTGTTTCTCATTTTGAGAGCAGTTTAAAGAGTTGTGCATGCCTGACTATGAGTATGTTCTGACCTTTTCATGCCACATTGTATATCCTACTTATGTTCCATTTAAAGCATTTGATTAAATTCGAGTAAGTTAATAACTGTTGGTGTTTCTTTCTATCGTGCTCTCATCCTTCCATACCCATTATCACTCTTTCCTCTACTTTTATCTAAAGCACAAATTTATTGAACCTAGGCTAAGGACCAGTAGCATGTTTGATTCAGAAAGTACAAACATGAAGATGAAGTGGCCTCTGTTCAAGTCCTTCACAGACCAGCAACAAAGATTACACAAATATTAGTAACATCAGGGACGCGTGACAGGTTCTGTGGTGGAGGTATAATCATGGGTGAGTGTGACAGAGAGATAATCATCTCTGCCTAATGAACAGAGGAAGGCATCTCAGATGCTGTAATTTTTAAAAATCTTTTTAATGTTTATTTATTTATTTTGAGGGGAGGGGAGCAAGGGGAAGAGAGAGAGAGAGAGGGAGAGGGAGGAAGAATCCCAAGCAGGCTCCACACTGTCAGCAACCCCCTCCCCCCCATGGGGCGCTCTGTCTCACAAACCGTGAGATCGTGACCTGAGCCAAAATCAAGACTCAGACACGTAACCAACTGAGCCTCCCAAGTGCCCCATCAGATGCTGTAATATTTTTTAAAGGGTCTTAAATTGAGCCAGATTTTTATGAACAGGGAAGAAAGATAGGACTTCTCAGATACATATGTGCTCTGGAATGGAAAAATGCAACAGGTTTTTAAGACCTGATATAACATTTAAGGCTATGGTATCGTAGTACACTGCTGTATAAAACTGTAGATCCTGAATCAGTGTGAGAACTTTATTCTGGTTAAGGGGTTTGAATAACTTCCTCCTCCTACTTTTTCTAAGAAAGTGCTTGGCTGAAGGAATGACAATGGGCCAGTGAAGGTCAAAGAAGAGATTAACTTTCATCTGCAATGTTCTTTGATTTCCAATGGAAATTACTTACTATTTGATAATAACTATTACTATGAATCCTTTTTTCAAAATCATGCATTTAAAACAAATCTCTGAAGGCAGTTGTGTCAAAATAGTAAAGGTTGTTTGTTGATTCTGAAAGGTAAGAATATGAACATTTAACATGTTTCCTCCTTGAACTATTTTTTTAATATTTTATAAATCATCTAAAATGTAAGAGAATGTTTACTTACAAAGAGAGATTTTATAATTGGAAATGTGAATGACATATTGATGAAATAAAGCAAAAGGGAAGCAATACCATGTAGGAGGTGAAAGCAGTGATACAAGTAAGAGGCCGTGTGCTTCTGGTGAGAGCAGTGACAGGAGACTGTGTTTACAAACTCAATGTTGTGTCACACAAGAGGAGCGTCCTGCACAATGCAGTCTTCTCCATCACAGTGAGTGGGAGTATTTCTTCATGTAACTAGAGATGTTTTTGTATTGAGATTTGTAGTTAAGGGGTCAGTCAGTGTGACTCTTGATTTCGGCTCAGGGTGTTGGGATTGAGCCCCACCTCAGGTTCCGTGTTGAATGTGGAGCCTGCTTGAGATTCTCCCTCTCCCTCTGCCCCTCTCCTCCACTTGTACTGTCTCTCTCTAGTATCTAAAATTAAAATAAATAAATAAAAAAGAGTTGTCGTTAAATTTGTTACAGTGTTTAAATGAGATCAATAGTGGAAAATAATCAAGTGTAACATAAGATAATTTTCAGTTAATTTCTGGATTTTTGTATGAACCAATCTAATACTTTCTCTGAACTCTCTCTGTCTGCCTAAAGACAGATTCTCCAGAAGAAATTCAATTGTCTTAAGTCCCCTTCCTGGACATTTCATCAACCAGGGAAGATTGATCCTTGTTACACCACACTCAGACAGACTTCCTACTCTCCCCTAAGAGACCTGCACCCTTCCTTCCCTTTCCCTGTTAAGATGGCATTTATACCTGAATTCTAAGCCACCTTGAGGAATTATTCATTTTTCTCTGCATATCTCCCATGTATACATGAATTATACATGATAATAACTTCTGTCTCTTTTTCTGTTATTCATCTGTTTATTATCACAGGGGTCTCAGCTAAGAACTCAGGAGAGAGAGAAAATTATTTTTGCTTCCTTACACACTCAATCCATGTAATGATCATGGTAGAAAAAGAATATTACTCTCATTGAATAGATGATGGTGATAAGTACTCAGTACCACTCCCCAAGATTTAGATCTAGGAGATGTCAAAGAGCAGATTTTAATCTAAATGTGTGTGACTCTAAATCCTATAATCGAAGTGAAGTTATTTTAATTTATTTCTCAAAGATTTTTCAATCTTTGATATGTCCAGACCCACTTTATAAAGCATATATTGTTTTCAATTTTTTAAGGAGTTTATACTCATATTGGAAGAAGTAATCATTATTTTATACAGTTACGAAACAGAAACACAATGTGTGTTATATTTTATATAAATACAATAAATACTTATGATGAGCTGAAACCATTTGTGTGGGCCCTGTGGTAGATTGGGTGCATGCAAAACTAACAGAAAGTTTGTTTTTGGATAGTTCTGTCAGTCCATTCAGGCTGCTATAACATAATACCAGGGACCTTGTGGCTTATAAGCATAAAAAAATTATTTCTCACAGTTCTGGAAACTGAAAGTTCAAGATCAGGGATCCCACATAGTCAGGTGAGAGCCTTCTTTGTGGTCCCATACTTCTCCTATCCTCACGTGGTGAAAGGGACTGGGGACTTCTCTGGAGCTAAACCATTCATAAGGCTCCACCCTCATGACTTAAATACTTTCCAAAGGCCCCACCTTCTAATACCATCACTTTTGGGGGCTAGGATTTCAACATAGGAATGTTCAGGGGATACCAATATTCATACCATAACAATAAGGAATAAATGTTGGACTTAACATGCCCAAAATTGAACTTTATCCTAACATTTAACCTCACAATTATTTTAAATTAACTGTCTATAAACGTCAGTTTCTACATCTTCAAAATGGGGGGTAACAACACCCACTTCACTGTGTCATTGAGAGGGTTGCATAGGAAAATGCATGGGAAAGCAAGAAGCAGATTCATAGTCTAAATACAAAAGGCATTAATATAGGCAATGGAATCTGCATTTTATTTGAATGCCAAATTCCAGTCATGTTAAAGTAGATAAAACCTTTAACCCACTATCAAAAGCTTTCAAAAAGAAAACATTGAAACTATTTGTTTTTGAATTTTAAAATTCTTCATTGAATTTTATGACTCATCAATCTTGCAGATGTTTGTTTGTACAGTTCACTGATGTTCAAGAGATAGCAAAGCTCTGAAGTAAGATTTCTAAAGTTTGGAAAGAAACAGAACCCTAACTTTATCCAACAGAAACCTAGAAATAAAACAAGAGAACAGAGGGGCGCCTGGGTGGCGCAGTCGGTTAAGCGTCCGACTTCAGCCAGGTCACGATCTCACGATCTTGCCGTCCATGAGTTCGAGCCCCGCGTCAGGCTCTGGGCTGATGGCTCAGAGCCTGGAGCCTGTTTCCGATTCTGTGTCTCCCTCTCTCTCTGCCCCTCCCCCGTTCATGCTCTGTCTCTCTCTGTCCCAAAAATAAATAAACGTTGGAAAAAAAAAATTAAAAAAAAAAAAAAAAAACAAGAGAACAGAAAAGTCATTATTTCCAGAATAGAAAACAGCCATAAGATTCACACAAACAAACTATATTTCAAATATTAAATCCAATAATTTTAATTGGGCTATATTCTTGGAAACTAGAGGTTGATTTTCCAATAAGAGGAACAAGAGACTCTATTCCATGTTATTTAGTAATTTAAAAGTGAGTTCTTTGATGTTTACTATATGCTATCACCTTAATATTTGTTAACACATTTAGTTCTCATAACAACCCTAGGGGACAGTTGTTTTGAATTTACAGATGAGGGATCCTAAACCCAGAAGGTTAAGTGACTTGCCAAAGGTAGACATACAACATTAGACAAAGACACTCTGATTCCCGTGGCCTTGTTCTTAGCTATGGAGTTTACAAGATGCTATTTGTGATACTATCTCCTAGGTTACATTCTAGGGACATAGAAGAACCTCTCTGAACCCACTGTCCTCGAACAGACAAACACACACCCTATTCACAGACTTTTTCTCTTTGCCTAGAAGCCTCTTGTTCCAGATAATTCACAAAACACATTCCTTTTTTCCTTTTATTTTCCACACATACAACACCTTCCCAGTGCACTTTCTTGACCACCCTTTTGTGTGCTATCTTTCTACCTGACATGTGAGGTTTTTAAAAATAATGCTTGTTGTTCTTCATTTCACATTCTAGATTTGTCACTTTTATTCTATCCTACCCACTACTTTGAGAAGCAATACTTAAAGTAGTGACTAGCATATTGCAGGCACTTAATAAACTTGTGCTGAATGAATAGGTAGTTTTAAGCTCGATGTTAGACTAGCAGCTTTGAATATATTATCTCATTTTCTCTTAAAATATCCTTCTAGGCATGGGTATCAATATTCTACTTTTCACACATGGGGAAACAGATTCAAATATGTCAAATAAATTTAACAGATGCACATGACTACTAAATATCTGAAACAGGATTAATCCAGGTCTATATAATTTTAAAGTTCTGACTTTTTCCATTACTTTGCTGCCTTTGTGATTGTTCTGGATGAAAAGTCAGGAAAATTATTTTATCTCTGTTGCAAATCATTATTTTATAGCATGATAACATGTTTTAGTATAAGATATCTATTAAACTAAGTCTAGTTTTTACACGGGTGTTTCTTCAGACCATTACAATTAAAGCTCTGATTGTTTTTTCTAATATTACTTTCATCTATCTTAGTAACTCTACTGAGATATGCAATTTAAGGTCTTCATTAAAAAATAATGTGCAATTTCTTGAACATAGTGATTTTAGGAGGTACATTTATCCTTAACCCTGTGAACCCTAGGGCCAAGTCAGGATTGTAAGGCTTTTTTATAACCCAGAATTCAGAGTCTACTCCACAAGTGGCTATGGTTATCTTTGCCCAATTCCAAGAAAAATGAATTGTTTCCTTTTCCTTTGTCTTTGCAAATTTATGTTATGAAACCTTTATGTTCTTATGAAATATAATCATGATATTGTCCTGGGATTTCTTTGTAAGTGCTGTACTACTTGGCTTTAACCCCCCCCCTTTTTTTTTTTAGGAACACCCGAATAATCATCTTCCCTGCATTAGAATGCCCCTTTGGTTTCAGACAACAATCATGTGATGTGGTAAGTGCAGAGGTGGTTTCACAAAAAGGATTTTTGTGGGTATAGTTCATAGGAGATGGAATGTTCAGCTAATGCACTCAGATAACTTTTCCATTATTTGCAATAAAACTTGTGCTAAATTGAATATTTCCAACCCTACATAGAGTTTTAAACATATATTAGTGTGTGAGAGTGATTCCCATAAGTTAATCTTGAGCAGCTCCTTTGAGAAAGTTAGGAAGCAAATACCCAGGGCTTTTGAAATATGCATTATCTATATGAATAGTAAATGTAATGAGATTAGAACCCGTTTCCCTCTATCAGTAGTTGTTGGTATTGGATGAAAATATATTTGGATGTGTGATCAATTTGACTGATTGAAGCATCTTGAGCAACTGTGATATATAAGGTATTGTATAAAATGATATCTGGAAGGTATTCTATCTAGGTTCAACTAATCAATCAATACATTTAGGATCAAAAGCCTTTTAAGATAAGATAACATTCAATAAAGTTAAAGTTGGCCGCCAAGCAAAAGAGATCTTTTAATCCTGTCACTGATGTTTTTCCCCCACTGAAAGCCTTAGGAGTCAGGCTGGAGTTTGTCTTGCCTTGGTTTTCTTTTTCATAACTCCTTTTGGAAGTTTAAGCAAGTCAACTAATTTCACTGAAAAGTTGGATTCTATGATCTCTAAATTGCTTTAAAACTTGAAGTGGATTTTTGGAGATAACCAGTATAAAATTTTTAGAGTTTTGTGCCAGAGCATCGTGAATAACTGAAGGTCTTGTGGGTAATAGCTAATCCACTGATGCAGAAATGTGACTTATTACTGAAATTGACAAATGGCTATTGAAATATGCAGCTCCTGCAGCTCAAGGATCTCTGCTTCCGTAAATCTAAGGTGTGGCCATAGAAAATTCTAACACTTTCCGGATAAGTCCAATAGACAGCAGCTGTGAGAAAACTGAGGTTAAGTAAGTCATTTTCTCAATAATTAGAAGTTAGTTTTGGTTAAATTTTGAAAGAAAAGGAAGTACATCTGTAAAATAATGACAGTTCCTTGCTTTCTTGTGTCATTTCTACCTTATAGATGAAGATAAAAATTTGTTGGTTATCTTTTGAAGGGATATGTTCCTTTTCTAAAATTGAGTGAGACCTATATGCCCACCGGGAGACTGACATTTAATCATAGGCTTATAAAATGCTCTCTCCCCCTCCCCATCTTCCCACCCCCACTACTGGGCTCTCCTGATGTAATATAGGATTATACCTAAAAGATGTGCAGTATGGGAGCTCTATTTATTCAGAAATTCTTAGGAAATCCAAAGACACACAGGGAGATAAAATCAAGGAACAGAGTAAATCAAAGCCTCTGGCACCAACAGGTACAGCAAACATTAAATGCAGACCAACTTCTATTACCAATTTTGTCTGAATTTCAATGAAACTTTAAAAGCATGCTAAACATCAAGAGAAAAGTCATATGATGAAACAAGGTGAGGGGGCCTGGGTGGCTCAGTCAGTTGAGCATCCAACTTTTGATTTCAGCTCAGGTCATGATCCCAGGGTCATGGCTTAGAGCCCCTTATTGGGCTCCATGCTGGGCATAGAGTCTGCTGAAGATTCTCTCTCTCTCTCTCTCTCTCTCTCTCTCTCTCTCTCTCTCTCCTCTCTTTCCTCTCCTTTCTCTCCCTGTCCCCCTCTCCCCCCCTACCCCTCCCCTACTCATGTGCACGCATGAGTGTACACTCTCTCTCCCTCTCTCAAATAAGAAATAAAAATAAAAAAGAAGAAACAAAGGGACTATCAGAAACAGGCTCAGATACACTATTGGAGTGAGAGGGCTTAGATAAGCCAGTGAAGAAAGCTAGAATGATACATGTCCTAATGGGTTAGAGCCGGGAGACAGCACCATGAACTCATATTGGGCTTCATATAGATTGATATAGTTACATATAAAATATTTATAAACATATGTTGTTGTTATCAACACATATATTTCTTTGCTCTGTCAGCTGATATGGCCTAAAGGGAATGACACTGAAGTAGCAATAATATATTGAGTGCCATATTTTGGTTTCCAATACCATTCTCCAGCAAAGAAAACCAGGTCTCCACAGAGGAACAGCTGATCTAAGAGTGGGGCAGAGAATATATAAGATGATTCTCAAGTATCTAATAGTGCCAGAAAGTAAGTACTCAACACACACACACACACACACACACACACACACACACACACATACACACACAGATACATACTTTGATAGGGGAATGTAAGAAAATCAGGGGAACCAACCAAAGGACAAATGTCCTTTTGTCAAAAGTGGTCAAAGCCAGAACAATTGCAGCAAGAAAAGAAGAAAAGTAGTAGTAGAATATAACTCACAGTATAAAATAAATATCTGAATCCATCTTGATATACATAAATGATTGAATAAATCAATAAATGAGTGGAAAAAACAACTCTCTTGTGCAAAAGAATTCCAGACAAATATTTATATATTCTGCCGTCAAGGAGGGAAAGCATAACTCTCCACTCCTAAAGCATGTGCTGTACATTGTGACTTCCTTCCAAAGAGTACAGTATTGTGAGAGAAGAAAAATAGTAACTTTACAGTAAGGAAACCTGATGAACATTACCCAGCCAGGTAATTAAGGTCAACGTCAGCAGTGATAAGTTTCATAGATACTATATACCTTTTGTCTGATGGGATAAAATCACTTTCCTTTGTGATCTTGCTCTCCCATAACCTATAAGCTCAGTCTAATTATGAGAAGAACATCAAGCAAATTACAACAAAAGACATCCTACATTATACCTGATCCTTACAACTTTCAATGTCACTGAAAAGTAAGAAAATCTAAAACTGTGACCTTCCATTAATAATAAGTGTCAATATTGATTTGTTCATTGTAACAAATGTGCCATACTAATGTAAGTTAATACGAGAAACTGGTTGCAGGGTATATATAATGCTCTGAGATATCTTGTCTAGCTTTCTGTAATATTACACTGTCCAAAGTTAAAGTCCTTTTTTTTTTTTTTAAGTGAGCCAAGATTGAAAGAAGATCTCAGTGGAAGCCAGAATAAAATTTCAGATATTTAAATGCAGGCCACATAGTATTCAAAAACAAGCCAGAATTATGGTAGCTATGTTTAAGAAATGTGTTCTGAGAAGCTCAGATGCCATAAATAACAGTCTGCTCTAAGCTCTGTGTTAGGCACGTTTATGCAGAATATATTATTGAATTAGTAAGATTTAGCAACCATAGACACCTCAGGTGATCTAGATGAATTGAAGAGGTGGGAAGGAAATAGCAGATCAACCAGACTCACTGAAAACAGTGACATGGTTGGAAAAAGAAGTAGGTAGAAATCATTTCTTCAAGGGTGGAAAAGAAGAGATTGACCTGAAATCTGCTTCTAAAGCTCCAAAAGGCCTAAATATTTGATTTTATTGGCATTTCAGTGACTTTTAACACATAGGTAGGTAGCTCTTTGAATTCAAGTCAATGCTTCAGATTCAAGACAACAAGGATGCTGGTGGAAGGGCAGTGGCCAGGGGAATGCTTCCAAATCCACAGGGTACCTCCAAGGACCACATGGTAATAACTGTTTTGGAGAAAGAGTGATGTTTGACTTCACTTTGAAAAGGTTTTACGCATTGGCTCCGAATCCTGCCCTTTTTTCCAATAAAATACATTGTCACAGGCACGTATGAAGGTATTTGAATTGAAAATGTGCCCTAAAGAAGTTTTAGAAACACTGAATAATTTTTGATTAACAATAAGCATGAATTCCATTGAAATCTCATGTAAACAGAATACAAGATTTTCCTGAGAAAAGATTAAGCAGAATAAGACAAATTACCAATATCCACATCCATATTATTTCTTTTCTCTAAATCTCCAAGTAGTTTAGCACAGGGCCTGACATGATAATTTTGAATGGATGAAATAATTTGATCACCATCATTAATAAATCAAATTCTTTTTGTTAATGAAATTTACTTGAAGAACAATATACTTTGTAAGATTTAAATTTATAAATTCCTGCAGGTTAATACTACTTTTGATGAAATGAAAGAATTAATTGGTACACTGTGGGTCACAGAGAAACTTAGAACCAAAACTCAATTTTGAGTCTGTCCTGAAGGTCCAAGGATGTGTATGATATTTTTTTACAAAAATTATTAGTTGTCGCAGAAATAACTATTGTGGGAAAGAGTACAATTTAATCAAACACCTTCAACAGTGGGTTCCGGGAACAGTTCTGATTTATGTTTGGTATCATGGCTTATCACTCGGCTTAGCGTTTGCCCAGGATTTTCATTTGTTAACAATGAATATTAATAATTAGCATTAATATTTGTATTTAAACACTCCCAGAAGTGTTTGGTTAACTTTCACACTATGTTTCCATCTGCTGCCATGGTCTCATCTAATAGTGTGAGATCATGTGTATTGAACAGTTTCCTTACATGGGTAAAGCTGAAAACCTGATTCTATAGGAGAGTGCTTGCTAATAAAATGGATTTGCCCCAGATCAAGCAGCTTGGGCAACACACTCCCTCCCACAGCAATCATGAGTTGTGGTTGGAGAAATATTCTTGGCTGCTATCCCTGGCAGCCATTTTTGTGAACAAGTGTTGTGGCCTACAAAAACCCATAATAAAGAAAATATTAAAGCGAGTTATTCAGATAGAAGAATCTGAAAGAAGTCCTGGAAAACTATGAAATTGAAAAAAGAAATGAAGAGCAAAGGGTAAATATTTCAGTAACTTTAAGTGAATCCATAACAATATTTTTCTTATAGGGACTACACATATGTGTAGGATTAGAGTTATAACCCCAAAAGGTAGGAGACACATGAAAGGAGTTAAAAAGTTCTAAGGTCTGTGCATTTGTTAAAGATGTGGCAAAGTTGCCAATTTATGAAACTCAAATAAGTAGGCTGTATGATGGTAGTCACTAAGCAAAAATTAAGTACATAATAGCATTATAAGAAAATAGGAATAACTTAAAAACAAAGCAAAACAAAACAATTGATATGTTCTAAAAGGTGAAGGAAATTGAAAAGAAGGTAGATTAAAACTCAAATGTATCAGTAACTACATTTGATATAAATGCATTAAGCCCAATTAAAGCACAAAGACTGTCAATGAGATTTTTTAAATCTCATTATGTTCTCCTTAGATGAGTCAGAACTGTAACATAATAATGCAAAAAGCTTAAAAGTAAAGAGATAGGCAAATGTTATACCATACAAATATTAACAAAAATCAGCCTGGTGTGGCTAAATTGCTATCAGATAAAATAGACTATAAGTCAATCAATATTGATAGACATAAGGGAGAGTATTTTAATTGTTTAAAAGATTGAATGCACTATGCAGTGTTATAACTTTGCGTACATCCCCAATAACACAACTTTAAATTATATAAAGCACAAGTAACAAAAATGCATTTCACATTTCATTGTAAGATTTTCACAGAACTTCCTCATTGTGAAATAGGAAGATAAATAACACCAAGTATATAGAAGGTTTAGACAATACGGTAAACAAATGGACTTGTTGACCTATAAAGAACACTGCACTCAAGGTCTTATGCTGGACCATAAGTAAGTTTCAACAAAAGTCTAAAAATGCGAATCATATTAAGTATGGTTCCTGACCATGATAGAACTCAACTTTATCAATAAAAATAAGCCATAAAGAGAAGGAAGGAAGGAAGGAAGGAAGGAAGGAAGGAAGGAAAGAAGGAAGGAAGGAAGGAAGGGAGGGAGTGAGGGAGGGAGGGAGGGAGGGAAGGAGGAAGGAAGGAAGGAAGGAAGGAAGGAAGGAAGGAAGGAAGAAAGAAGGAAGACAGGAAGGGAGGAAGTAAGGGAGGGAGGGAAGAAGATTCCCCAAATTTGTGAATTTAAGTACTAAGTACTCTATAAATCAAAGAAGAAACATAATGCCCATTAGAAAATAATTTCAAATGAATAAAAATGATAATATTGCTGATAATAACAAATTATATCAAAAAATGTCAGATATTATTAAATCTATATTTAGAGGGAAACAAGTCACTTACAATTTATACTTTAGAAAAAAAGATTGAAAATCAATGATCTGGGAAACCTTGTGGCTTAATCGGTTAAGCATCCAACTCTTTTTTTTTTTTAATATAATTTATTTTCAAATTGGCTAACATACAATGTGTAAATTGTGCTCTTGGTTTTTGGGGTAGATTCCCGTGGTTCATCACTTACATACAACACCTAGTGCTCACCCAACAGGAAGCATCCGACTCTTGATTTTGGCTTTGTGATTTGTAGCTTCAAGCCCCACGTTGAGCTCTGTGCTGACAACACAGATCCTGCCTAGGATTCTTTTTCTCCCTCTCTTTCTGCCTGCTTGTTCTCTCTCTCAAAAATGAATGTTAAAAAAAAGAAAAGAAAAAAAATGATATGATCTATGTATACCTCTGTGGCATACAAAATTTTTAGCAATATATTTCTGAGTTATTTTTTCTCATATATATATATATATATATATATATATATATATATATATTCTGTTTTGAATTCCTTATTCTGATTCTTGTGTTTGTTTTATCCCCTGGATGCTTTCAGATATAACACTCAAGTTACATAATTTTTGTCTTTCTTTTTTTATATTGATTTACTGTTGCTGCATTTTTGAATTATGAACACATGATCACTTTTAATCATATCCCCATAAACTTTGCTTTATATTCTTCTGTCATTTGATATTGAAGCCAGTAAGTCCTCCTCTGTCAAATTTGCACCATATCCTTTTCATCACTTCCAAGTTTATCTTGAAATTTGTTAGAGATTATCTTTGGAATTTAGATCACATCAAGATATGTTTGGTATTAAGGTATGTACCTTTCTTCAATATTGGTACATTTGCCTGGCATTAATATGATCTTTGAATCTGAAGAATAAATACTTTCTTCCATACAAAAACCTATTGGTTTTTATTTTCTTATATTTTTATCATAAATTCCATTTTTCTTTGAGTTTCTGTTTTATACATATTGCATTTTTATCCTGTTATAATTTCCAACTTTTATATTTTTGCTTTATATTCAACATAATTCTTTATTTTAATTTTTATTTGATTAATGTGTTTTTACCAGTGATTTACTTGTTATCCAATACTTCTGCTAAGTTGACTTTTTTAAGTGTGTTTTGTTCTTATTTTCAACAACTTTTTCTTTTACTCTGCTCCTGTTTCCTAGTGGCTTATTTTTATTGTATGAATATAATATTTTCTCAAATCTTACTGAAAGTAGGGGGTAAAATTATTTTCTTCTGTTTTTTGTGTCTACTATGATATGGCAAAGTTCTTTTGATGTGGTTGTTCAGCTCGGTTCTTTAAATTGTTTCCCTTCCAATATCTTTTCTTTCTCTCAAATGATCATAATTCCAAGTTCAAGCAAAGCAAAATGACTCCTGGGTTGGCAGGCTATGGCCTACATTATATTCAGTGCTTGATCTGTGCCAATCGCTGCTCCTAGAGAATCTATAATTGGGATATTGTTAAAATAGCCAAACTCCTATGACTTACTTACTGATTTGGCTTCCTCTTTCACCACTGTTGAATGGAATTTGGTGTAACTGTTAATGGGATTTAGGAAAGGAAATTTTGAGAAGGCTGGTACTAAAATTTCACTACTATGAAGAATAAGAATGACTTGTCAAACTTTCTTGGGGCCCTCTGCAGTTAGCTGGGGAATGCTGCCTTCTCTGTCTGGTCCTGATATCCAATTAAGAAATGACCGTGCAGTGGGGGAGCCTGGGTGGCTCAGTTGATTAAGGGTCCAACTTCAGCTCAGGTCATGATCTCACAGTTTGTGGGTTTGAGCCCCATGTTGGGCTCTGTGCTCACAACCTGGAGCCTGATTCATGTTCTGTGTCCCCCTGTCTCTCTGCTCCTTACCTACTCATGCTCTGTCTCTGTTTCTCTCTGTCTCTCAAAAATAAATATTGAAAAAGAGGGAGGAAAAAAAAAAAAAAAGAAATGACCATGCACTGATCTCTTGCTTCCTTAATGCACACTTGGAATGAAATGATGTTTATAGACAAAGAAACTTCTATTTGCTTCAGTCTCTAGTACTGTGACCTGGGAAGGGGGCAGGGTCTTGTCCTACCTCATACTCCTATTGTTCTGAGTCAAACTCTTCAGTTACACCCAGGCAACTTCTTTGCCTTCATGGAATTGCCCATTACTCAATCTGTTCAGCCATTACCTCCACCATATATTCCAGGATTTCCTCAAATTTTCTTATAGTTTACTCTTTTGCTATCGGTAGATTTTTAAAATTAATTCAGTTAGTTTAATAATTTTCTATGGTAATTTATTCAGTTAGTTCAATGGCTACCTCAATAGAAAGGATAATGAGTAAACTTGTGGCCTCAAAGAGTCATTCTGAAACCAGAAAAATAATAAAAGTACGGCTAGTGAATTGCTTCACACAATGTTTGAAAGAGCAGAGCATCTGAGATAACAAAAATCTATTGTCTGACATTGCTAACAGTTGTTTATTTACGAACTTGAAAATATATTGAAAACTGTAAAAAAAAAACAAGCTTCTTATACTTTTTTTAAAAATGTGGTTTTATGATGCATTTAAAATTACAATTATTCACAATAAGTTTAGCCATTTTTTTTTTTAATTTTTTTTTTCAACGTTTATTTATTTTTGGGACAGAGAGAGACAGAGCATGAACAGGGGAGGGGCAGAGAGAGAGGGAGACACAGAATCGGAAACAGGCTCCAGGCTCTGAGCCATCAGCCCAGAGCCCGACGCGGGGCTCGAACTCACAGACCGCGAGATCGTGACCTGGCTGAAGTCAGACGCTTAACCGACTGCGCCACCCAGGCGCCCCAGTTTAGCCATTTTTAAGATAAAATAGTTTGGCCTATTAAGAGAACCCGAGATAAATTATACCAAAATTAAGTATAGCTGAGAACAAGGTTTGCAAATACAGTTAATGTTTTGAAATGAATGAAGGACCAAAGATCTGAAATTTACTGTAACCACTAGTAAGTGAGTAGTTACTATAGCAACTGAGACAAACTGATCCAGATTGAGAGAAAAAATATTTGCAGCTGGACCAATCAAAAAAAGAATGAGTTTTCTGTGTGGCATTTCCTGCCATCTCCTGTTTGTGCTCTAAGTGGGTAGGGGGGTGGGGAGAAGGACATGCTCTAGGTTTTAGGAAGATAATATGAGTAAAAGGTGTACATGGATATTTTCTAAGATTTATGGAAAACTGTTACACATAAAAGTATAGCTAAGATATCATGGAAAACACTTCACTAAAAACTTGAAGCTTATAATGAAGTTAAGATAATACCTCCATCTCACACAATGCTATATGCCAATTATATCTCAGTAAAATTTGTGGAGAAGGGAGGGAATAAAGTGCTTATAGACAAAAAAAATAGAAAGACTTGAAGTCTACACACGCTGGGTGGAACTTAAGAGTTTCCGACCAAAGGCTCAGGAATAGGAAACTGCTGAGCTGTCCAATTCTTGAGTATTCACATTAACTTAAGGTTCTTTATTACCAACAATTCTGGAGGCCTCAGGAGATGTTTTTACCTAGGTTACTAGTGGAAAAGGACAATGAAGTGAGTTTATTGACAAAGTCTGATTATCTATGTTACACAAAGAAGTAAAACTTTATTTTTTTACATACTAGAGAACAGTAATTTCCAGTGTATGAATATATGTCATATCAAGTTACTATATGGGGTTTACAAATCCACCTGTGTATTCACAGATGTCTTACAGCAAATCAGTAACATTTCTCACACATACATGAATGACTTTTCAAAGGTATGTAGATGTAGTTAATAACATATTTTAATGCTAGTGAATTTCAAGTAGTTTTATATGCTCATATGTATCATATATCAATATGTCATACATCGATATGCAAAATACAACAGTATGAATACAAAGGGATGGGGTAACTATTTATATATGTTTATATATAATTAGATTCTCTTTTAGTTCAAGATGTCATACCCAAAAACTAAGGACTACTGATAGCGAGAATGAGATTATACTGTAACCTCAGATATCATCCCCTCAGGGTCTTACTGGAAATCATTAATGAGGTGATTTTACTGCAGCTCTCATGCCTAATCACATTTCCATGTAAGCACACCCTTCAAATCATTGCTTGAAAGAGGAAACACTCTGGGATTTGGTCAAACTTATCAAAAGTATAGAGGGTAGAAATTATCTAGTGCTTAAACATACTTGAGCAGCTCTTAATTCAAACCATTTAGACTGTCTTTCAGAAAGTACCCTCCTACCAAATACCGAAGAGATATTTCAACTAAGAATGATAAAGCCCATCTTCCATAATTTTGGAATCTACTTTTTTTTCTTTAAGTTGTATATACACTTTTTTTTATCCTTTATTAATTTCCTTGTGTTTGCTTTTCTTTTTCCTATCAGCCATCTTTTCCTCAACTCATCTTCTCACTACTGGCCAATGTGTTCTTTTCTAGAAGCTTTAACACAGACTCCATAGGTAGTAGGGAGACAAGTAAGAATCTTTGTTACTATGAAAGCACTTTTTCAGGGATTCAAAATATGTACTGATACTTTCATATTTATTTTAAGCAATGATAGTATTTTGCTGATATTGTTTGTAACTTTGATTATGCTTTTACCTTCTTATAATTACCAATAAAAGCTGGTCATATTTGCCATTTTAGTTCAGATTTTTCATGACTGTTCCAGAATGGGCTTGAATACCATATTTTGTTTGTTGTTCATGCTGTGAGAATGACAGTCATTCCCAGGCCATGAGCAATAGTTTTTAAAGGTACATGGAACAGAGACACCAATTTCTTTCCTTGTTTGTTCAATTATAATGATAAGTAAGACATGCCACTTTTTGTCCAGAATACTTTTTATATTGTAATAACAATGAATTTACAAACCTCTTATATATATTTTACTTTTTCAAAGAGTGCTGGACAAAGAAGGTAACATTGTTTCAAATATGCCATTCTTCAGGTGTAGTACATCTATTGCCATAACTAATACTATGGTAATAATTAAAATCCCAGTCAATCACAGCTCT
Source organism: Prionailurus viverrinus (assembly GCF_022837055.1). NCBI lineage: Eukaryota > Metazoa > Chordata > Mammalia > Carnivora > Felidae > Prionailurus > Prionailurus viverrinus. The sequence goes on from NC_062570.1 coordinate 81,251,910, forward strand.
CTTTCCCACCAAGACCAGATTCAGCCCAAATTCTTTCAACTGAACCTATATTAACATTGTCGTGTCTAAATTAATACCTAATACAGGGTCAGTAAATAGTCACTTGAATGAGGAAATAAATTAATGCACAAATAAGGGATGAAAACAGACCATCAAAGAACTAATCAGAACTTCATCTAGTTTGACTCCCTAAACTGAAGGATGACTTTTGTTAAACAACTCCTTGACAGGCTGTCATCATGGTGGTGGTCATCATGGGATTCATGGACTCAAGGACATAAGATGAATAAAAGTGAGATCCTAAATTAAATTTTCTAAGGTGACCAACACAAGCTTCTGCCCAGCTGAGAGGGATAAGATGTTTTACTTCTTAAAGAGTACAACAGTGTCAGCCTCCTTAATCCCTACCTTTTTAGCATTTGCTCTTCCTGATCACCTGCTCATATTATGATATTGATCTTATGTTTCTCAAGCTGTATATTTTATTTGACCATAATTTTTAAACATATTCTTTCCTATACTTTATTGAAATTAATTGCATATAGCATTGTGTAAGTTTAAGGTGTATATTGTGATCATTTGATAATGCATATGTGTATATATATGCATTGTGTAAGTTCACGGTCTATAATGTGATTATTTGATACATGCATATGTTGCATAATGATTACCACAATAAGGCCCATTAACACATACTTCACCTCACAGTTACCCTATTCTTTCTTTCTTTTTTTTTTTTTTTTTTTTGGTGGTGAGAACATTTAAAATGTACTTTCTTAGCAACTTTCGAGTATACAATACAGTATTGTTAACTATAGTCACCCTGCCACATGTTAGATTCCTGTATTTTACCTACCTTATAACTGGAAGTTTGTACCTTTTGACCAACATCTCCCATTTCTCCCACCCCAGCCCCTGGCAACCACCAGTCTACTCTCTGTTTCCACAAGTTCAGCTTTTCTGGATTCCATATATACATGAGATCATGCAGTATTTGTCTTTTCTTTGATTTATCTCACTTAGCATAGCACCCTCAAGTTTCTTCCATGTCACAAGTGGTAGGGTTTCCTTTTTTTATGGCTGAAAATACCCCACTGTATATCACATTTTCTTTATCATTCACCCTGTCAATATCATTCTTTATCATGTTAATAAACACTTAGATAGCTTCCATGCCTTGAGTATTGTGAATAATGCTCCAGTGAACAAAGGGTGCAGATATCTCTTTGAGACAGTGATTTCATTTCATTTTGATATATACCTGGAAGTGGGAATGCTGGATCATATGGTAGTTTTATTTTAATTCTTTGAAGAACATCCTTAGTGTTTATAATGGCTGTGTCAATTTACATTCCCACCAACAGTGTGTAAGTGTCCCTTTTTTTCCACATCTCTGCCGATCCTTGTTATTTCTTGTCTTTTTGATGATAGCCATTCTAACCAGTATGAGGTGATCTTTCACTTGGTTTTGATTTGCATTTCCATGATGATCAGTCCTTTTCATGTACCTAATGGACATTTGTATGTCTTCTTTGGAAGATGAAAAGGTTGCTTGCCCATTTAAAATAATTGAATTATTATTATTATTATTACTATTATTATTATTATTATTATTGCTACTGAGTTGTATGAGTCCCTTATAATTTTTGAATACTTGGATATCAGATAATTTACTTGCAAACATTTTCTTCCATTCTGTAGGTTCTCTTTTCATTTTCTTGATTGTTTCTTTGCTGTGCAGAAGCTTTTTAGTTTAATTTACCTGTTAATCTCCACAATCATAGTCCTCTTTCAACAAGCATCGGAACTATAGTCTCACAACCCTGACCCTGGAAATATCACTTAGGATTAATTTCCTTCCAAATTAAAACATTCCTCTGATGAACTGCCCAGTGGAAAAAAAGTTTCATTCTCTTACACTCCTTAACCCCACCCAGCTGATCTTTTGTATACAGAAATGTGAGTGAGAACTTCCAATACGTTACTGAAAGCATCTCTCTGCAGCCTTGCCTATGTCTTCACTTAGCCCATCTTAGTTTTCCCTGAAGCCTCTCTGAGATGGAATTAGTGCTGCTATCATTTTAAGGCAGCAAGACATCTTCCAGAAGAACAACTCTAAATTCCATCCATCCTATTGAAGTCAATTGCCTAGCAAAGGCATGAATACAGAAAACTTAGAGACTCAGCTCTGCATGTTTTATCTCTTTTGGATTTCCAAGTGAGAATGAATAATCACCAGAAAGTCTGGAGTTACTACTGATTATAATACAGTGATTTTTTTTTCCTGTCTCCTATGATCTTTAAAACTTCAGTTAGTGTGAACTTTGACTTACATAGCTCTTTAAGAATTTTGCAATGTCAACTGTGAAGTTTGAACTGGATTATCTTTCTCCTGAAGGCTTCAGACATGAGCATGCTTCCAACCCAGAATTTACTTTAACCTGTTTGACTGAACTCTCTGAGGATTCTAGTCAGTTCGAACTTCAACACTCCAATTCTGTCCCCACTGGTAAGCTAAACTTTAGATTTTTTTGAGTATCTTATATTACATCTGTATTTTTTTAATGTCAGATACGTAACAAATAAATCTTGATGGTGCCTATTTTGTGGTGGTAAAACTGATCCCAATTTTAGTTTCTTCAGTTGTTTTTCCTCAAAATACATAAATAGTTTTCTACAAAAAGAACAGAAGGTTATCCCACTAGAGTAAAATGTCAGGAAACAAGTTTATTAGAGACACAGAAAAATGTTAATAGTGAAGTAGATTTTGTTTTTCTGAATGTTCAAGCCTATCTTAGTTTTCTTTGGGATGATTGATGAAATCAGGGATTGTATCTGTAAACTGCAGAAAAAAAGTCCTGCCATCTTTCATTCATCTCTTTTATTTCTGTTTCCTTTTATATAATTATATGAAGGACAATATGTGCTCTTTACCTTCTCATTAAGAGTAAGAGAACATTCCTTTTACTTACGTTATTTTGTGACCTGATTTCGATTCTATAGGAGCTGACAATGTTGATAGAATTCAATGTGAAAAATTTCTTTTTTGTTATCTATGGGTGGATAACTTATCCAGCATCCAACAGTTTTCATTTTTTTTGCACTGCAGTTTTCAGGAAATAGTACTATACACTAATATTCTGCATACATTAAAAAATTCTGTGGGTTTGGTTTACAGTGAACAGCTATGAGATGTCAATAATTAATTAAGTGTTCTTTGTAGAAAAGAATCATATAATAAATAAATATTTTAAATGTTCTTCTAAAGGAAATTCCCTTTTGAGTTAGTTGTTTATCTCTCCTCACAAAAAAAGACAGTGTAATGACAAAAGTAAAAGTTAAACAAAGTTTTCATAGTTCTGGATGTTACAGGACGTTAATCTTTGTCCAAAGGCTGGGTGGGGGGATCCTTGTAGAAATAACAAATTCCATTTTGCAACCAGAGGATTCTTCTAAGAAAATGTGGCATATTTATTTATTTGAGATGTTTGAAAAGAAGTTTTATGTGACTCCCAACCAGTTGCTGATTTGTTGTTCACAGATTCTTTTGTGTTATACGACTTGTTTTATAGTATAAGCTGTTCTATAATCAGGAGATATAATAAATTTTTAAATTTTTCTTTCATCCATAGTATTATTTCTCTTTCTTAGATTGAAAGTCCTACTTGTATTGAACCTACAATTTCATAAATGGAAAAAATCAGTTTTTTTCCCAATGAACATAACTTTTTGTACAGTGGACTTAGGAAAAAGAAGTTCATAAGTAAAGTACTTACCAGTTTAATCATGGTTTAAATACCCATCGTATTTTCACCATTTTTTTGTCTTCTAGTCATCTTTGTTGTAGTTGGCACATCTGTTCAATAGATTCAACTGTTGTCTTTATGCAGCTGACAAACGCAGCTGTAGCCTAGGTATAAACTCCTCCCCAGGACCTGGAAGAAGACACTTTCACCTCAATTTCCTTGGCAGTGCCTCAAATTCAACACAAAGAAGCTAAACTCCCTTAAAAATGCCTCATCATTCTTACATTCTTATTTTTGTCAATATCCCCTAAGTCAGCTGAAACATTCCTTAGCGTTGCAATATAAAGTAAGCACTTGTTTCTATGCGTGTTAGTTGAATACTTGTCTTCTTTACCTCTTTGTCTACCACTATGGCGCCAGTACTCAACAGGGTGCCTGGCTTCCTTATATCTTGACTCGCTGATTGCCTGGCCAAGGGACTGAAAGATTGGCCCTCTTCATTGCCCAAGTGCATACACCTTACAGTCTTTTAACTGATCTCACCTTCAAACAAGACTTTCCAAAACAAGTCTCTTGCCCATTGAAAGCCACACAGTCCTCCCTAAGCACAAATCTGACCTATTCCCACTTGTGTTTGGGATTTCTGTAAGTCAGTGTAACCTGTGTTATAAACCTGGTGCTCTAGAATCTAAATCTTTTTTTTTTTTCCAACTTTGTCAGTTTCATGTAACTACCTACATCCTAGAAGAATGATTTACACTTTCCAATTACTGTTCATGTTTTTCTTCCAAAATAATTTCCAATAATTATTTCTCCTTCCTCTATTTATTGAGATCTCACTGAGAAAAAAATCATCTTCCCAAATGCTTATGGTTAACTTTTTATATAAAGGGATATTTTCTGTCAATTTCTTTTAAAAGTTTGTTTTATATATGAAAATGTTCACATTCTATTTTTATTGTTGTTGTAAATACACGTGTCCATGGCTTCTCTTATATTAGATTATGTTTCTTAAAGGTAATTGCCTTTTCACAATTGTTTGTGCTTATGCATAATGCACATGTCACAAATATGATTAACTAAATGACCAAATAGTAAAATGTAGTTTATCTTTTAATGTATTTTCTGTCATAAGGAGTACTAGTTTAAGTCAAGTTATACATGGATTTTGTCTGCCAACATCCTGGGTGGAAATTATCACACAATTTTTGCTTGATGAAACCATTGCACAGAATAGTATCAATGTGGAATTTGTTCTTCACTTAAAGCGTTTATGGAGCATCGAGTCAAGTTGTATTCATTCATTTAAAATATACTAATTGAATATTCATGACTGAGAGTTAGTGCTTGAGGTGTCTACATGAAAATGAAAATGAGATAACAGTGGAAGTAGGAAGGAATTCTGTCTTTTTATCTCAGTGGACTGACAGTATGTTTTCAACATACATAAGCAAGTATAAAGCTATCATGGGAAAATAAAATATAACAGGTGAATGTTAATCCATAGAAAGTTGAGCATTTATGTCTAAAGAGAAATATGTTCCATTGTCAATAAAAACAGTATTTATACCTTTCACTTATATGATTACTTAAAGATAATACCTATAAAATCTGAATTGTTCTTATAAGACATTTATGAGTTAGAGTTCATTTATCTTGACCTTTATTAAATGGGAGAATCCAAAGCCCAGAAAAGTAATGTAACTGGACCTAAGCCATTCACATATGTAGTGTGTGTTGTGTGTGTGTGTGTGTGTGTGTGTGTGAATGGGTGGTGGCAGAGGCAGACGGAAGTTGAGGAGCTCTTAATCTGTTTTCTGCCTGTAAGAGTTTAGTGTTCTTTCTTTTTGCTCAACACTGCATGGAAATTATGATTAAAAACAGTCCCATGAAAGAAAAATGCTTCTTTATGTTTCAGAAATGAATTTCATCAGTAATCGGTAGTGAAGATACAAATGTCATCCCTGGATTCTGAAATGTGTTTTAAGGCTATGAACATTTCATCATTATGATCATTATCATCAGATGTATATATACATACTTATGTATATATATAAAATGTTACTTTATCATACTGGAAGTTATATGACTACCAATTGGACATACCTGTTTTAATTTTTTTATCCTTGCAAAACAGGTATGTCCCACTGGTAGTCATATAACTTCCAGTATGATAAAGTAACATTTTAACCAATATGTGATCCTGAATTCACTTAGGCATTAATTCACTGTTAAAAATTTCTGATGGTCAAAAATCTTTCAGTCATAGTGGATATTCTAATTTGTTTCTATAGTTTCATAACACAGTCTAACATATTTGAGAATGTATGTGATTCAACTTTTAAAAAGTTTGTTGTGGCGCCTGTGTGGCTCTGTTGGTTAAGTGTCTGACTTTGGCTCAGATCATGATTTTGTGGTTCGTGAGTTCGACCCTCGCATTGGACTCTGTGCTGACAACTCAGACCTGGAGGCTGCTTCAGATTCTGTCTCTGTCTCTCTCTGCTCCCCCCCCCCCCCCCCCCCCCCGGCCCCGGCCCCAACTCACACACTGCCTCTCTCTCAAATGTAAATAAACATTACAAAACAATTTAAAAAAATAAAAAGTTTGATAATTTCGTTTAATCTAGAATTTTGTATGTTTATTAGATTCTAAAACCCTCTTACATAGAACATTTCCTAATATCCTGTGAGACCTGCTTTGGCTATTTGGTATTAAAGAAATGAATTCCATAACGCTAGTGAAGGAATTGGAGAGCACTAAAAATTTAGTCGAGATGAGGTCCCGCTTAGTCACAAACAAGGAGTGCCACTTCAGGCAAGGTTTTAACATCCTTCCTGGATGATTTTTCTAATATGGACAATGTCTAGAATACATTAGTTGATTTTAAAGGCCACTGACAACTATAAAAAAGGTTAATGAATATAATTAGATTCAGAGCATTCCCAATGAACGTCATTAAGCTAAAGACAAGAATATAAAGAGTAAAGACAAAGCCTCTGTTTACATATAATTTAAAACAATAATAATGAAAGTCAACATATGCAAAGAATTTCTAATATATGGAGTTCTTTTACATTGACTTTTTAATGACCATTATGTAGATCAAATCATTTTTTACTCCCATTTTTATAAATGAAGAAACTGCATATCAGTGATATTTTACAGTAAAATTTCAGTAAGTAATAAACCAAGAACTTGGACCCAGACTTTGTCCAATTCCAAATGTTACTGCCACTACATGAATACAAGCCCAAGTACCAGTATCACTCCTTACCCTGCTACTATGACAATAATGAAGATAACAAAAACAGTATTTACCATTTTACTGACAATACCAAATACTTGAACCCTAAACTCATTTTACTCTTCTAATAATATTTTGAAGCATGAAGAAGTCAAATGTTATCATAATTGTCCATCATATTTCAAGTATAGATTTATACATTACTAATTTACACACTAAGTTGGTATTTTCAATTTAGAATGGTTGAGTTGAAATCTTTGTAAGAAAAGACATTTCAATAACTTACAAACCAGGTAAGACTACTTAGTCTATAGAAAAGTAAGTGTTAACATGCTGATTTTAAATAATGACTATATTAATTTTGAATGAGTCCTATATAGTTGGTGAGTCATTTTCAGAATGGTTTCATAGTATTAATCATCTTTTCCTATCTATATTAGAAAATGTATTGAATTCAAATAGTTCCTAACAAACTAACCCTAACTTTTGAGCAATTGTCATTAAATACTAGAAATTGACCCATGTTTGCTATATTTAAAACCTGCTTTTAAATCATTTCCATAAAAATTTCCTTCTGTAAATTCTTATCTTAAAAACAATTCCAGGGGCACCTGAGTGGCTCAGTCGACTAAGCTTCTGACTCTTGATTTCCATTCAGGTGATGAACTGAATCCTGAGATTGAGCCCTGCATCAAGTCTGTGCCCTGAGCATGGAGCCTATCTGAGTTTATCTCTCTCCCTCTTTCTCCCCCTCCATGCTTGCATGCTCCCTCTCTCTCAAAATAAATAAATAAATGTTAAAAAATTTCCAAATCTTAGCAAAGTGCTGGTGTATTATAGATTGAAAACAACATTTTGAGCCAAATAAGAAACCTCTCTGTTGTCCTTTATTTATAGCTGAAGATCAACTTGAAATGATCTACCCAGAGTCACACAGTAACTAGTAACCCAAAATTAAGATAAGAAGCTGGGTTTCATGATGTTTTGTTCATTATATTTGATACTAAAATAAATATCTTTCCTCAAAGATTTCTTGGTATCATATCTTCCTGATAACAGATGAAAATACTACTCGGCCAAGGTATAACAGTCGTGACAATGAACTGTTGTGATATACTAAAAATAGCAATTTGGGGGTGCCTGGGTGGCTCAGTTGGTTAAGTGTCCGACTTTGGCTCAGGTCATGGTCTCATGGTTTGTGGGTTTGAGCCCCATGTTGGGCTCGTAAAGCCTGGAGCCTGCTTTGGATTCTGTGTCTCCCTCTCTCCCTGCCCCTCCCCTGCTCATGCTCTGTTTGTCTCGGTCTCTCAAAAATAAATAAACAATTTTTTTAAAAATAGCAATTTTCAAGGTCTCATATGATCTCAAATACTATATTTTCCAAAAAGTGTTACACTATCCAGAGTAGCCAGAGGAGTCAATATAAACATTTGTAAACATTACATATCCCCATCAATCCACATGATCACACACATACAGTCAGTCATTGCATTCCTTTGAGCATTTAACTATATTTATCTTCCTGGATATGTCTTGGAACCTAGAATTGACCAACCACTCTGCTGAAATTCTAGCTGTACTAAGGTTAGCATAAAAATAAAAATAAAAAAAGTCATCATCATGGGTGATTTGGGCTTTATGAAGTGGGCTTTGTGAAAGTTATTTCTTTGTCTCAGGAAAGAAGAGCATTACTTCTAAGCATATGTATGCAAATCCAAAGAATAGATTGTATTCTATGACCCTGGGAGAGAGGATGAGCATCCAGCTAATTGTAGCTAATTGAAGACCATCTCTGACCACAAAATAAAAGACCATTATGTAAAAGGATTTTTGTTCAGTTAGAAGGAATTAGAGGTCCTAACTTCTTGAGATGCTTAGAACTATGACCAGTTGCCACATGATTAATGATAGTTATTATGCTACCATCATATTTATATTTATTAGATGTCTACTCTGTACTCAGCTCTCTGCCAGCTGTGAGAAATGTGAAGTATTTGGAAGTTCCAATGCATGCTCTAAATGCTCTAAGGCTAGTCAGGAAAAAACCCATCTGTGTGATTGAAATAGGTGACTATCTCATCCTGTCCATTTCATTCAGGACAGGAACATATCAGCTGAGAATAGTGCTTTAGCAGGTTGGTTCCCAAAGTCCAGACATAGCCCTTGGAACATTTGCATTAGAATCCCAGTATACTTGCAACACTTGAGGATTCTAGGGTTCCCTCCAAGACTCTTTATATGTAAACTCTATGCATAAAATCCAGGAACCTAGATTTTAGAAATTCTTCATATTATGTACATACACACTAAAGTTTGAAAATCAATGCTTTTGTCAAGGGTCATGATTGGTTGATCAGCAAGGGCTTCCTACAATTATCTACATTATGGCACTTTTTCCAGATAATTTATGATCATAGCAATCTATAATTAACTATAGCTTTTTTTTTGTCACCATGCTTTTATAGTAAGAGGGTTAATCCATTGATATACTTGCCAGAGTGTTTTCCTATTTTTTTTTACATTTACGTATCACCCTCAGATGAATTCAGATCAAAATTTTCCAAAAGCCCTACCTCTCATCCCTTACATAAAACATTAATTTTCCCTGTGTCAGATGCCTCAGTATCCATTTCTGTGGCATTGATATCAATGTTAAATGTTTATTTTCTTCATTTAATCTTTCATTTGTTTTGCTGTTTGATATTGAGTATAGCTTTCGGCTTTCAGTGCAGTTTTATCAAATCGAGAATAAACTCCCACAGGATAAAAGATATTTTCTACTTCTCTTCTGTTCCCTAAAGAGAGACCAGCAGAGAGCTCCATAAACACAGGAGCTGAATTGCTTGTTTCTAATATGACTTTACCAAGATGGACCAATTGATAGAAACCTGCACTTCCTTTGTGGAATTTTTTAATATAACTCTGATCTCTTTAATGGCTCTGCCTAGGGGCCTTCAACTCATTCCGTCTTAAGAAGAGCAATCTAGGTTCATATAATATGCATACTTTGGCTGCTGTGGTAAAATGAAAAGTTAATGCTAATGTGATGTTGTAAAATGAAATAACCCCAACAACCATCATTTCGTTAAATGCCTGCTGAAAATATTCTACTAGGAATGGAGTACATCTATTATAATTCAAAATGATAAATTTAAAAGTGGCTTTTCTGATAACATACAAGGTGCCCTAATGGAAGTATTGATAAGAGGCCATTGCCTACTGCATAACCCCTGGTGGAGTTCACTAAGCTAGACAGAGATAGAGATAGATACAAATATATACATATCTCTTCTCAAAAGTCTCCTGGTATTATGTCTTCCTGTAAGCAGATGAAAAAATTTTACTGTGGTTTTTGGAATAGGCCTCAGTACCTCGGTTTATATAACACTTCATACAGAAAATCAAAGATTGTAGTGAAATGTTTATGATGAGATTTGCAGGTTGGCATGGTGAAATACAGCCAATCTTTATTCATAAAGCTCTTTCTGGCAAGTGGTTGACAAAGGGTTCCCTATAAAGTAGTGGGTGGCTTCTCATCTTAAAGTATAAAATCAGGTATGCTACTGATATTTTATAACCAATTATAGAAAATGTACTTTACTTAACTTGCAAGTATTATTCTCTTTAAAGTACCATAGATTCTAGAGTCTACAAATCATTACATCAGCTTGATAAGGTTTTAGACTAAGTTTTCAGGAAAAAAAAATCATAGAACATTCTGATTATCAGGCATGAAATGAGAGAAATAGCTGCTACTGACTTGAGTCCTGTTGCTCCTGCTGAGATTATAAAGCTTTCACCTCTGCTCTGACCCCGGAGTAGACTGAAAATTGCTGAGTAAACAGGAAAGAGACACAGTGATACCCCTCTATCCCAATCCTGTGCCCTGATTGGTTTCTTCTTGAGTCACTGCTGAACTTCCACTCTGGAGTGTGATGAATGCCACAGGAGATACATTGGCAAAAGAATAGGCAATGGGCAGATCCAAAACAAGAAAGCCACTCTGGACTTGTGTCCTTGTTTGAAAAACAAGCGACTTGGAGAGTACCTTCTCTGAACCTCTTTTAAAGATTCTCTGATTTAATTTTATAAGCATTTGATTTAAGGGAAAAAAAATAAGGTTCTATCAGGAGGGTCCAACAAGTTCCGCAAGTCACCATAAATTCTGATTGTTTTACTGCTTAATATAAATTTGCACACTGGGGAAATTCGTCATTGGCTTCCTATCTCCAGCGTCCTGTGGTGTCACACATTACTGTTGGGCTTTCTCAAAGCTCACTGTGCTGCATGACATGGGGATACTTTTCATGTCTTCAAGAATGTTGGAAAAAACCATTGCTTGTCCCTTGAGTCAGCTGTGGTAGATCCTATTATTGAAAGTGGTGTTTTGCCTATTTTTAGATGACCAATGAACCACCTACATTTCCCATGTTTGTATCTTACTTTCACATTCTCAAGTTTCAGCTTTCATTTTGCCCATCCTTTGCTTTTCCCTGGTCTATAATTTGAGTTCTCAAAAGCTAAATATACTTGTTTATGTTCTCCAAAAATTCTATACAGAAAGTTCTGGTTCTAATTTATGAATAGAATATATATAGACTACAAATATAATCTTATATTTAATATTCTCACATTTGACTTGTTATAAGTAACTTCAAAACCCTGGGTATTTATTTTTATAATTTTTTGAGCTACACATTTTAACTGAACACTGACTGGTTGGTATAGAAGGAATTGTCTACCTAAGAATAGACCCTGTAAAATAATCCAGTATCGCCACATAAATTAAAATGGTTATTCTACATAAACAACAATAGAGAGGTAATTGCTTAGACCCTAGTCAAGCTAGAGTTCAGAGGTTGTTCTTATACTTAAGAGTTGTGTGATTTGTGTTGTTCTGATTTCTTTGACTCCGAAAACAATGAATCTCTCTATGTTTCTATTTCCTTACATATAATAAGGGTGTACAAATCTCCACCTCACAAAGTAGTTAAGAATGTTAAATAGCAACAACAGTAAAATATTTAGCCTGTAACTAATAAGTATCTAGGAAATGCTGTTATTCTGAGTATATTATGTACAGTAGATTATATATTAGAATGGTATTCTAGAATGTGGTATTTGACCATATTCTGTGAGTTATAGTCCATCTAAGGCAAATTGCAGAAACTATGTAGGGCAAACTGAACTGCTCAAATTCAAGTATAGTTGTCCACAGGAACATATGACTATGCAGAGAATAAATGTTACAAACTTCAGGAGAATTTATTTTATTTGATAAGTTATCCCATTAACGTTTAATATTTTAAAAAGGAGGGTTTGGTAGGAAGTAGAATAAATGCCTAGATTAGTTTTTATAATAAAATGCCAGACTTCAAAGAAAATTCTTGTTAACCTGGAGATATCTGTGGGCTTTCACTTTTCTCTAACAAGAGAGACATTTCTGGAGGGAAGTTTCTGAGGCCCTGGAAAAAACAAAAACAAAAACAGGTGTTGGTTTCATGAGAACCATGGTTTCATTTGGCTTCTGGTTAGTGATTTCCCATGATGCCAGTGGGTGCTCATGGCATTTGATGAGACCAATAATTTGTCCTCGATCCAGTGAGTTAGTTTAGTACTGACATCACAAAACAGTGTTCTCTTCTCAGGGTGCAATTGGGAATTTTACTTTACTTCATTGAGATTTGGGAAAGGGAGATTTTATGTGCTGGAAATTAAACTTCTGTATTTTGTTCCCACTCTAGATAAAAGTAGGCAGAAGAATGTCTTCCCTGTGTTCATCTTTAAGAGATTATCTAGTCTTTTCAAAGTGAGATGCCTTATCTGAACATTGGATAGTGCATTAAACAAGGAGGCAGAGATATCGGAGACAATCATGCATTATCTAGATTAACTTGACTTAACTTGTAGATAGGAAGAGCTAGATTCACAAGCTTCTCTTATATGAGAAAATGAGAGCAAGGCTAAGAAAGTATGATGAATAGGTTGGCTAAGATTACACAGATAATTAGATAAAGAGGTCAGTCTGTAATTTTCTGTATCCTGTATTGTCAGGCCTTCAAGTGTCTTCTAACTCCCAGGGGTTATCATGTAAGAGATGGCATGGGCTTTGCCATAGGACAGCTCTGGCTATGACTCAAACACATAGACTTTAGAACTTGTGAAAGTTACTTAATATTTCTTTGCCTATTCTTAATGGGATGTTCACTTTACAGAATTGACTATGGGATTGAGAAAATGTATGAAAAAAAAATGCCTTGTACAGGGACAGGGCTTAGAATACATATTTAATGCATATGAGATATTTCCCCATTTCCCATTTCCAGTGTTTTGCCTATCTGTATTACCCCCTTGTGTCTTCTCAACTCAAAAATTGACTTGTTCTACAAATACGCATATCACTATGAGTTTTCTAATGAATTCTTGCAAATGCACAATTTTTAGGTAAGACTTTCCTGAGAGTGACTTATGATTAATTTCAAGAAGATAAAGACCTGGGAGTATTGGTCTAAACATCTCTGGTAATATAAGAATCCTGATCTCATCATTTGTTGGTTTATTTTTCTTTATCATTGAAGAAATTATCATTTCCTTCTATCTGTTTTCTTCAGAGATCTTATCTGATGCCACAGTAGTTAAACACTATCCAGTGTTTCATAGGTCTTCTTTTCCACTGAATATTTGGCTCTCGCCAGCCATATTTCAGAATTTAGGCTCTATTTCCAAGGTAACAATGTAGAAAAGTCTCAAAGCAAAAGCATTTAAAGAAGTGGTCAGTTCTATAGCAGTCAAGAGCATGGAGTTTGGTAATCACCTGACTGACACATATAAATGCTACATATTTCATAATTTCTGGTGACCACACAATAACCACAGAGAGCTTGGTCAGTTTTTCCATCTTATTTTGCCTTGGAGGCCAAATGAAACTGTTCTCAACAGTTTATCTCATATCCTTATTATAGTCATCCTTTAAATGATGAGCTGTTATAAAGTTCTATTAGCTCAATAGAATACATATGCAGACTCTTTTAAATTTGAATTGAAAGGGGCATTTCATCACCGACAAATGATGAAGAGAATAAATGGAATTAATGGAAGTTCAAATGTATACATTGTTTATTACCTATGGATCAACAATATAATGTAAGACCTACTAAAATGTAAGACACTGTACAAGGTTAGAAATTAATTAAAAGGAGACTAAAACATGGTGTCTGCTCCTAGTGTTAGAGAAGACATTCACTCATTACATTAATACTTACTGAGTAACCATATATACAATGTACCAAGCACACATATATACAAAATACAGTTTTGTACCATGCATACATTGTACTTTGATACACAGCCATTAATATGTCTACGTGTGTGGGAGTGGCCGGTATCAACCTTATTTTCCCTGACATCCCAGACCCCAGTGGCATCTCTTGCCCCATTCTCATCCATAAGTGTCCAGCAATAGTTAGGGTCATTCTTTCAGCCTTAGACTTATGTTCTCATCTACCATGAATGTGGTCACTGTTAGTATCTTCAGTGATCGAAGAAGGAATAGGCAGCCATGGACAAAAGAAGAGCCTGCATGGAGAATTGTGCAATATAGTCCGTGTGTAAATGTGTCCATGTCCATTTAATTTTAGTCTTTAATTTCTTGAAAGTTAAGCTAAGGAAGAGTCTTCTCCAGGGCTTATATTCTATGCTTCTATGTCATAATATTTCTTTGTTAGTCTTCCCCTACTGTTTCTTTCTAATGCACACCCTCATGGGTCCTGACTTGGCCACCATTTTAATCCTCTTCCCCCACAAATATCACATTATGTTCTGCATCATTGGCCCCCATGTCATCTCACTCAACCCACCTCATGGAGCTGCATAACTACAGTGTTTCTAATGCAGAGTACCTTCACCAGAATAGGGGAGGCATTGCAAATGATTGGGAATGAGCACTCCCTTCCACCTCCCAGGTCCAGTAGGGCAAGAGGTAGAAGCAATGTTTATTGTTTGTTTGTTTGTTTGTTTGTTTTCTTCTAGTGTAAGTGGCAGGTGTTAGAGAACAGAAAAAATTTTGGATGGTTCTGGAAAGTCAAATTGGAATTTTAATAGCAGTCACATGATGAGTTAATTAAATATTCCTAAGCTATCCTGGAAAACTATCACACTGTATTATACCATTTTTTAGGGTTAGGGTTTTCTGTCTTTCATGCAGTAAACTTTAGAATTTAACTCTCGGAGCACACAGAAGTTGCTTCTAAGTTGGAACTGATCACTCAGGGGGAAAAATGAGGTAACTATTCATTATAGTGTGTGCCAAAGGAAAAATCAATGATAAGGGATATATGTTTTGAACTTTCAGAAAAATAGATCAATATGGCCCAAAGAGAATAGAAAAGGAAAGAAATTTTAAAAAGGGACAGACTGTTTAAAAGAAAGGAAGAGGGCATTCCTATGAAATGAAATGACATAAATTGACCACAGAATATGTTATCATAAAATATCCATTTGTGTGTCTATGTATGCATATGTTTGTTAGTTTATATTTGGCCACCGTTGCATACATTCCTCTTTCTTCTAACATGAATGTTCAGGACTTTTCTTGAAGAATCAACCCCTTTCCTACTCTTTGATGAAATAGTTTGTACCCCTAATTTAAGCTGTATCTGAGGTTAGATTTCTTTCCAATTATTTCAGTTATTGGGCCAATGAATTCTCTATGGGATATTGCTAATTTTATTTGACTCTTCTATCAACTACAGTAGAAAGAGTTCTCAATAGTGATATGGTGATAAATTTCTAGTTTCGGGGAGGAAAGTGAGAAGGAAAGGTCTGCTTGGCTAGAGTGAAAGATTCATGATGTAGGATAGTGAAAGGTAAGTTCAGTATGAAAAGAATAGTAGACCTCAATTGCTAAATTAATAGTGTTGACCAGAACAGTTGACAGACACCTTACTATTTCTAGGAGACCCATTTTAGCTTTCCTCATTTTTTAAAGTCAAGGCCTTGGTAACATTAGGCTGGAGCCATAGCCAAACCATCATTCTTAACTCAAGAAAGTCTAACAAACTGTGGCCTTAACCTCTGTTCTCAAGGTTCCTGGCTCTATACCCTTTTGGAGCTAAAATAGATAAAAACTAAGACTCATATAGAAGTTTAATGTGTCCCCAAGGCAACACTGAGATTTTCTCTTCCTCCCACTAAGAAAAAATTTTATTTAATTTGTAGGGGGAGGAGGAGGAAGTGGCTAATCTTAGGCTGTTTACAGAAACTCCTCCAGGGGTCCCAGATTGGCCTAGCCTGTCTGATTTGTTCTATTTCAGGGTGGAATCCATGTGGGTCCTTCATGTTCCTGTTTTTCATTTCATGCAGGGATAGGACCTAGGCATAAATTTATACTTGTACAACCACTGAGAGATGTCACATTTAACCATCTGGTTAGAAACTGGGCTAAAGATTCTTCTAACCTCTGAGAAGCTGTGGCTGCAGAAGTTGTTGATTTTAGTGACTTACTCTGTCTCTATGTATTCAGGTTACCATAGGGGGCAAATGTCAGTGGATTTTATCTTCCTTATGTGAAGAAACTGGTTTTTTTTGTTTTTTTGTTTTTTTGTTTTTTTGTTTTTTTTCAGAGGGTGGTTTTAGGACTAACTACATAAGGCCTGTCTTGGCAGTTGTGGTGTGTGACAATTGCAGCAATACACATTTTCCCGTCTTTATGGAAACTGTTAGCCTAGTTTCTTTTAGGAAACCTTCCGTTGTCACATTCTAATCATGATGTTGGTGGATAAAAGCAAATTCTCTGAGAGTCTGACTTATGACCATAGAGTATCCTACTAATTTGGAAGAGAGACTAAGCTTGGGGTGCCCAAGTGGCTCAGTGGGTTAAGCATCTGACTCTTGGTTTCGGCTCAAGTCATGATCTCACAGTTTGTGAGATTGAGCCCCTCGTTAGGCTTGTGATGACAACACAGAGCCTGATTGGGATTCTCTCTCACTCTCTCTCTCTCACTAAAATAAACATTTTAAAAAAAGAAGAGAGACTAAGCTTATCCAATCAGAGTGGACTTTAGGACTTTAATGAGGAATCCTGAGCTTGCCTTCTGAGCTTGGGGAAAGGGTATGAGGCTGTAACTGAGACTTGAAGCAAACATGTGGCAAGAGCCTGGTGTTGTCAGGGACTATCAGTGGAGACTGATGACAGAAAACCTAGAGGAAGCAGAGCCAAGAGATTGGAATTACTGCAGTCTTTGAGTACGAATCAGGCTCTAACTGAAGCTAATCTGAACCTGGAACTCAGACAAATTAAGTCCATTATGCTTTCCCAAATCAGCTTATATCAAGATTTATGTAGCTATTTATGGGGCATCTGGGTGGCTCAGTTGGTTAAGCATCCGACTTCAGCTCAGGTCATGATCTCGAGGTCCGTGAGTTTGTGCCCCATGTCGGGCTCTGTGCTGACAGCTCAGAGCCTGGAGCCTGCTTCGGATTCCGTGTCTCCCTCCCTCTCTGCTCCTACCCTGCTCACGCTCTGTCTATCTCTCAAAAATAAGTAAACATTGAAATATCTTTCCTACTTAAAAAAAGAAAAAGAAAAAGAGTTATTTAGCTGTTTTGGTGCTATAGGAAATATTTCCTCCCTTTGTCTCTTCCCTTGGAAAGCTCTTTCCTTTTCCTCAAAATTTCTCTCAAGTATTCCTCAAGTATTTCTTCCTCTTTGAAGCTTTTTTTTTCTTTCTTTTTTTTTTTTTGGCACAGTGTGGTAGTTTGTTATTCTGTTATAATCTGTATCATGTAACAGAGTGATATGCTTATTTATCTGTATTTCTCATATTGTAAATTACTGTAATTCATTTCATAATACTTAGCACCCATTCTGTGCTACATTGTGTTAAGCTTTGGGGATTTGGGACCAAACAAGACAAACGGTTTGTGCTCTGTGTGAGGGCCATTTCAGTTCTTATATACCACAGACAATTGCTCAATACTGATTTAGTGCAAAATTCAAAACATGTTCATCTCTGAACATTTTTTGACTAACACCACTCCACAAAGATCTTACATCTTAAAAAAAATGTTTAATGTTTATTTTTGACAGAGAGAGAGATAGAGCATGAGCAGGGGAGGGGCAGAGAGAGAGGAAGACACAGAATCCTAAGCAGGCTCCAGGCTCTGAGCTGTCAGCACAGAGCCCGATGTGGGGCTCTAACTCACAGACCGTGAGATCATGACCTGAGCTGAAGTTGGACGCTCAACCATCTGAGCCACCCAGGCTCCCCAGATCTTAAATCTTTATTGAATATCCACCTTTGCCTTAATTTATTTCTTAACATTTTGAGAGCTGATGCTTGGCATTCATAAGCCATATATCTCACATCTTCAAGAAGTTCCCAAATCAAAACTGCAGAAATATTTACCAAAGCAGATAAAATGCCCTCTGAATCACAATGTCACTAAAAGTTACGTTTATAACACCATGTAGATGCAGTCCATGCCTTACATCCTTTTAAATTTCACTATCATTTTGTTGTCTGTGTTGTAAAAAATATTACAGTGACTAGAGAACTAATTGAAACCATGTAAAAAAATACCTTTTCTTGGGGCGCCTGGATGGCTCAGTCGGTTAAGCGTCCGACTTCAGCTCAGGTCACGATCTCACGGTCCGTGAGTTCGAGCTCCGCGTCAGGCTCTGGGCTGACGGCTCAGAGCCTGGAGCCTGCTTCTGATTCTGTGTCTCCCTCTCTCTCTGCCCCTTCCCCGTTCATGCTCTGTCTCTCTCTGTCTTAAAAATAAATAAAAAAAAAAAAAGTTAAAAAAAAACAAAACCTTTTCTTCTTTCCATACACACCAGACTACAGATTATGTTCAAGTGATAGATCAAACTGAATTTGACAATTCACATATAAAAGTATCTAAAATTATTATGCCCAGGCTAAGAACCAAAGATGTATCATATGTATTGGGTTTATTTTTTTTTTTTTCTTTAAACTCAGTATCTTAAGTTGGACTTCTATCCTGCCTTGTGCCAGGGCCCATTTTTCCAAAGAAATGTTTGCATGTGTGACTTTCCAAGAGCTGTTTACTTAAATGATGAATGGAGAAAAAATGAGAAGAGGAAAAATATCATGAGTTCATGCTGGCTTTTATCTAAAGCTAAGTGACTCATACTATTCAAATTTGTAAGTTAATAAATCACAAGTGAATTATATTGCAGATTTTCAAAGTGGTCAAGAATATAGAAACTATGAATATCAAGTTCTGAATGCCATAATGGTGGAATAGTATATATTTTATTCAATTAACTTCTAAGTTACTTAAAGGGATAATGTTTTGTATATTCAAGTTATGTAAATAAAACATTAAATATCTGTGTCTGTTCCTCATGTATAGAATTGGTATATGACGTTATTTTTTTAATATTGTCCTTCAAAGCCTTGCACGTCTCAACATACAGTTTATCAAATAACAGCTTAATCACTAGTTATACTAGTAATTATAGGTGGAACAGTCTCATTTATGCTCATAGTCTGTTGCGACCTTTGCATTCATTGAAAAAAAGTCATTTAGAATTTGGGATGCAGAGATGTTGGAATAGAATGAAGCAAACTGATCCCCTGGAGGTTGGGTTCAAGATACTAGCTTCCTTAGTTTTAACCTAACTACTCATATAATTGGTTGGATCTATGGTAAAACCATCAGCAACTAAAATTTCTTAGAAGTATTTTATCCAGAATTTCTAACTGACCTCAAATAGTCTCCTAAGTTATAGGGGCGCCTGGGTGGCTCAGTGGGTTGAGTGACCAACTTTGGCTCAGGTCATGATCTCATGGTTTACGAGTTTGAGCCCCACATGGGGCTCTGTGCTGCCAGCTCAGAGCCTGGAAGCCTGCTTCCAGACTCTGTGTCTTCCTCTCTCTCTGCCCCTTCCCCACTTGTGCTCTGTTTCTCTCTCTCTCTCAAAAATAAATAAACATTAAGATAGTCTCCTAAATTATATTTATTTTCAGAATGACATTATTTCTTTTATTTTAAAAAAGCACTTTTTAGAATCTTATTTATGGATCTTGATCAATGCAACATATCATGCACTTTTAGTAGGAAGACACATAATTAAATCTTCTGTTAAAATGAAGCATGATTAGTGCTATAGTAAATTTATGAATAATGTGTTATGGAAACACAGTGATGGGAGTGACAAGTTCTAACAGAGGTGGAAAGAAAGCTACAGAGAAAATAGCTTAATGGAGGAGACATTTGCACAAACTCCTCATGAATAAGATTTTCCCATAAAGTTGAAGTATGAAAAGAAAATGTAGTCCCAGTAAAGGGAACATCATGGTTAACTACAGAAAAGCATGAGAAAGCAATTTACAGTTGAGAAATTAAAATCAGTCTTTAAAGCCATACCCAAGACCACTGGAGATATTTAATAATTCCTCTGAATTTTTAGAATGTTTTTCATGTATTTGGTAGAATGTTTTTTTTTTCTTTGTTTGTTTTTTAATGAGTTTCTTAGGCCAACCCCTTTTATCAAATTCTGTGTTCTTAAATGCAGGGGCCATTTCTAATTTATCTAGCAAAACATACAGCCCTTGGCAGCCTTTCAGCATAGTTGTCAAGTGAATAGTAATGTAGCTGGACTATGAGTTGTGTGAGACAGAGATTGGAAGATAAGGAGGTTAAGTTGGGCCAATTTGCAATGGGATTTGAATGTCAAAACAAGCACTTTAGCCTTTATTCTTTCAGTGAAGACAAACCACCAAGCGTGTGTTTAAGCAGATTAGTGACATGATCTAAGCTATGCTATTGATAGTTCCCAAAGAAGAGAGTATCTTTTCTTTGTTTTCAGAATGAAGTTAATTGTTTTAATAAAAATATTCTAGCTTGTTCACACACATCTTGGGTTTTTGTTTTGTTTTGTTTAATAATTAGTAGGCTCCAGAATAGACACTGATTTGTGACTAAGAAGTCATTATCTGAACATACACCAAAATACACCAACAACAATTCGGTGTAGGGTTAACTTCAGCAGGTACAGATACTCCCAAGGAAAGGCTCCTTATTATAGAAACTTACTCTGAAAACCTGAAGAGTTTACTGCCTTGACTACCAAGTTGTTTTGAATATGCTTGTCTTCAAGTATAAGAGCCAGTCATTTCCATAGGCCTTAAAGTGTATGTCATTTTTTTCAAGTAAAATGGCAGTTACATCAAAGTTACCAATCCATGCCCAAGAAACCATTGTCTAAGACCCACACTAAAGCTTAAGCTTCATATTTGTCCTCTGCTAGTAATTTTTACTCCTTCTCACGTTAAAGGAGAACCCAAAACCTTTTAAGGAAAATGGAGTTGCGGGGCGCCTGGGTGGCTCAGTCGGTTAAGCCGCCGACTTTGGCTCAGGTCATGATCTCATGGTTTGTGAGTTCAAGCCCCACGTCGGGCTCTGGACTGACAACTCAGAGCCTTGAGCCTGTTTCAGATTCTGTGTCTCCCTCTCTCTGACCCTCCCCTGTTCATGCTCTGTCTCTCCCTGTCTCAAAAATAAATAAAACGTTAAAAAAAAAAAAAAAAGAAAAATGGAGTTGTGTCCATATGCACAAAGGGCAAAGAAAGCAAGAAATATTGATAGGTAGTAATAGTATATTGTTGTCGTTTTCAAATTACAATTCATGTTTTATGGTTGGGTTTTCTATTGGATATATCATAGAAATTTAATCTTAAGCTATTTCTGATGGAGATGAAGAAATTATCAAACATGATTTCATTGTACATTTGGAAATTTGATTTAATTGTTATTTGCAGCTATTTTAATATAGATTGATATGGCTGTGATACTCTTCTAATTTCTAAATTACTAACTTGAGCTTCTAGTTTATATTACTTGAATCTTCCGTAGATATGGATCATACAGCTTATAGACAAAGGTCACCTCTCCCTGATTTCTTCACATGATAACGTGATTCAGTCAATTCCACACACAAATATTATACTATTAAAAATACTACATAGTTAGAATTCTTCTTAAAAAAATCAGAAGTCTGGTCTGTGTAACAAACTTGGCCTTTGTTTCTGAGTTAACTCTTATCTTTATTCCCATTTTCCCTATTTCTACAAAAATAATATCAACACTGCTTCCTTCCTGGGTAGTATCAGAAAAACTTAGCTTATGTTTTAACATAAGCAAACACAACCCCAAGGAAGAGGCAAGGTGGTATGTAGAGGACATCAGCATAATTATTATTTGACAAATGAAAATGATTTTCTGCTCTTGGTACAAAGCTATTTCCTAGGCTGAAAAGATAAATGTGTACAAGGACAGATTAATCAGAATATTCTCAATCAAAATGCTCTAGCTCAAGGTTAGTAAGTTATTTATTCTCATTTACGGAATAGTTGTACTGAGGTTTTGACATGTTAGGTCACTATGTTCATTGAAACATTAGGTTATCTTCATGAAGTCCCAATAGTTTATTTTTGCTTTTAATTCCCTTGCCTTTGGGGATGTGTCAAGTAAGAAATTGCTGTGGCTGAGGTCAGAGGGGTTTTTTCCTGCTTTCTCCTCTAGGGTTTGGATGGTTTCCTGTCTCACATTCAGCTCCTTCATCCATTTTGAGTTTATTTTTGTGAATGGTGTAAGAAAGTGGTCTAGTTTCATTCTTCTGCATGTTGTTGTCCAGTTCTCCCAGCACCATTTGTTAAAGAGACTGTCTTTTTTCCATTGGATATTTTTTCCTGCTTTCTCAAAGATTAGTTGGCCATACTTTTGTGGGTCCAATTCTGGAGTCTCTATTCTATTCTGCACTGTAAAGGAAACAATCAACAAAACTAAAAGGCAACCAACCGAATGGGAAAAGATATTTGCAAATGACATATCAGACAAAGGACTTGTATCCAAAATCTGTAAAGAATTCACCAAACTCCACACCCCAAAAATAAATAATCCAGTGAAGAAATGGACAGAAGACATGAATGGACACTTCTCTAAAGAAGACATCCAGATGGCCAACAGGCACATGAAAAGATGCTCAGCGTCACTCCTCAACAGGGAAATACAAATCAAAACCACACTGAGATATCACCTCATGCAAGTCAGAGAGGCTAAAATGAACAAATCAGGAGACTATAGATGCTGGAGAGGATGTGGAGAAAAGGGAACCCTCTTGCACTGTTGGTGGGAATGCAAACTAGTGCAGCCACTCTGGAAAACAGTGTGGAGGTTCCTCAAAAAATTAAAAATAGATCTACCTTATGACCCAGCTATAACACTGCTAGGGATCTACCCAAGGGATACAGGAGTGCTGATGCATAGGGGCACTTGTACCCCAATGTTTATAGCAGCACTCTCAACAATAACCAAATTATGGAAAGAGCCTAAATGTCGATCAACTGATGAATGGATAAAGAAATTGTGGTTTATATACACAATGGAATACTATGTGGCAATGAGAAAGAATGAAATATGGCCTTTTGTTGCAATGTGGATGGAACTGGAGAGTGTTAATTGTAAGTGAAATAAGTCATACAGAGAAAGACTGTTACCATATGTTTTCACTCTTATATGGGTCCTGAGAAACTTAACAGAAAACCATGGGGGAGGGGAAGGGGAAAAAAATTAGAGAGGGAGGGAGCCAAACCATAAGAGACTCTTAAAAACTGAGAATAAACTGAGGGATGATGGGGTGTGGTGTGGGAGGGAGGGGAAAGTGGGTGATGGGCATTGAGAAGGGCACCTGTTGGGAGGAGCACTGGGTATTGTATGGAAACTAATTTGACAATAAATTTCATATTAAAATAAGATAAGATAAAATAAAATAAAATAAAATAAAATAAAATAAAATAAAATAAAATAAAATAAAATAAAATAAAAACAACTGTTAAAAATCTCAAAAAAAAAAAAAAAAGAAAAAGAAACATTAAGTTAGGCACCAAGCACACACATGATCATACAGGAAAGGAGCATTTTAGGATGATGCTGTATTTTGGCTTGGCTAATTTAAAAACTTCTATCTCACTTAATTGTGTTTAACTTTTTTAAATTATGTTTAATTTCTAAAATAAAATCTAATTAATATGAAATGTAGTATGCAGAGAAATCATCTTACAAGGATTAAGGGTTTTAGAAAATTAAAGCTTATTTTAAAACATAAATAAATGGCTTGCAATAGATCAGATTTTTAAATGTATAGATAATATTCTAAGGTATTGTTTTTTTCTTTCCCCCATAACCTTTAGAAGTTTGAAAGAAAAAGCTCAGCAATACTTCTGTAGGCTAGTTTCTTCATTAAGTATTAAGATGTGGGTTTAAATCCACATACCTCTTTTTACCAAGCATCTTGCATGAACAAGTGCCTTCAACTTCTCTGTTCCTTCCGAGTTCTTCGTCTTTAATAATAATAATAATAATAATAATAATAATAATAGTAATTCATTAAGTCCTTACTTAGTACTAGGTACTTTTCCACATGTTTTTCCTAATTTAATTTATTTAATCCTCATCATGGTTCAGTAAAGAAGTTACTATGATTACAGAGAAGAAACTGAAGCACAGACATGTTAGACAGGTCGTTCCACACCACATGGTTTGTAAGTGGTATGGCAGGGTGGGCTACAATTAATTTGCTAATAATACCTACACTAGATTTCAGCCATGTCAGTAAAAATGTGGAACTAGTAAAAATGACCTTAGGACACTATTTTTATCAATATACTCTGTAATAGGTCAATATTGATATCTCTGAGCTAATGACGTCAAAATCTCTTCATATTGTATGTATGATTAAAGACATATAATATCAAGGCTTTTACACTTCATTTGCTGAGCACTGAGAATAGAAGCTCCCCACAGAGAGCCACAATTCCACAGATCATTTAATTGCAAACAATTTAGTGATATGTGAAATATTAAAATGTCAAAACTAAAAATATTTCCATATATTTTAAAAGTGTATTAGCCCTCATTGAAGGAAAAAAATAGGGCCTAAGGTATCCAAAGTACCTTTTAAAAGACTATTTTGATTAATATTTTTAAAGTTTTATATAAATATTTATTGAATTTTGTGCATACACACATATATAGTTTATATATATATATATATGAATATATATGTATTTTAATAAAATAAAAACAGTTAATATGTTTTTTGGTTTTTTTGGGTTTTTTTTTTCTTTGATCCAAGCAACCTTGGGTAGAGCCATATTGAAATACCATGGCCAGAACAAGAAGGGCATCAAGGTTGTCTTCTGTCTTGTACTTTCAGTTTTCTGGTTCATTAAATTCGTTTCATTTTATAACATCTAAAGAATATGTGAGAGGGGCACCTGGCTGACTCAGTAGAGCACACAACTCTTGATCCTGGGGTCTTGAGTTTGAGTCACATGTTGGGTGGAGGTAGAGATTACTTAAAAATAAAATCTTTAAACAAATAAAGAAAGAATATGTGAGATCTTGAAGTATTCTAACCTTTTGCTTCAATATAATGGGAATAACTTTGATCTCACAAGGGTGGTATGATTATTAAGTGAGCTGATATGAAAATGTTGGGTAAACTATGAAAACAATAAATGCATAATACATAATAAACTGATGTGTTTTAATAGTAGTAATTATAATAATAGTAATAATCGTAAAATTTAATGAGAGCCAACACCAGATGCAAGACTTCTGGTGTTGCTTTATCACAACTGGAGAGCAAATTCAGCTTTAGTACACCAATGGATTATTTTCACATTTTATAGAGAAATTATTATGTTCTCTTTTTTTGAAGTTTATTTATTTTGAGAGAAAGTGCACACACATGAGTGGGAGAGGGGCAGAAAGACGGAGAGAGAGAATCCCAAGCAGGCTCCACATTCAGCATGGGACCTGACGTGGGGTGAAGTCATGACCTGAGCTGATACCAAGAGCTGGATGCTTAACCAATAGAGCCACCCAGGCGCCCCGAAAAGTTACCATATTTTTGATAAAGTCATGAGCTGACTTTACAAGTCAAGTGGGAAATGTGCCTGATGCAAACAAACAAGACAGACAGACAAACTGAGTTTGCAGTGAGCCTTATAATGAGTGAATTGGACTAAAAATATTCTTTAGAAGTCTAAGGCAAAAAGGCATTATCAACTGGACTAGCCAGTTCAGGAGTTTCCCATACCAAGGGCACCTAAAGTCCAAATACCCTTTCTCATTAATGGTTTTCAAGCATTTTTGCATTTATCAAGAGAGGGAATCAGTCTTCAGGTATTAAAATGTCCCTTATATGAATCCATTGTGTTCATACTTCCCAACCACTGAACTCTCAATGATAGTGACACAGTATTCTAACAGAGTCTTAACTCAGGGGCCACCTTACCATGAATAGCTTTCTTTATTGGAGCAGGGAAAGCAGAAGTACACCCCTGCTGACCAAACCAATACACATGTAGTCAGAAATTACCTAGAAACAAACACTGAAAAGAACAGCAGGAATGTCAGAAGCAAAATGTTAAGTCGTGTGCACAAAGGTTAAGTACATATGCTTTTCTGTTGAAATTGGGAAAAAATAATTCTGCATTCCCTGAAGAGATCATTGGCTTCTGGAAAGTATTAAACTTTTATATTCCAATTACAACTTGAGCCCTCTTTTCTAAGGCCTAATGTATGAACAATCATACAAAGTTCATTATAATATAATCTCTGTAAGATTGGGTGCCATAGTTAAAGCAGTAACTTTTAGGGGAGGTAGATTTCTTTTCTACTTACTTTCTGCAGTTGAGAGTTGAGGACCCTGTTTATCAAGCAACTATGCACCTACTTCCTAATTTGATATGAGTTGATTAAGTCCTACAAACATTTTTGTCTGAATAATATTAATTTATCCTATGTGAATATGATGATGGCTAATAAATAAATAAGTCTAATAAATGAATTCATAAACCATTGCTTCAACCAATAAATAATAGCTTTCTCTTGATTAGAAAGAGTGAATTTATTGATGTTGGTTTTATATATTCCTCATCTCTGTTGAATATAAATCTTCTCCCTGTGACCAAACATGCTGGTCTGATGCACTTCTAGTCTTCCATCATTGCCCCTTGATAATTTCTCTCTTGGAAAAAAACAAATCTCTGCTATATTCTGGATAGTCTGAAAGTTAAGTAAGTCTTGGATCAGGAAGAAAGAATATACCTTTATAAGTCTTGTGTGTTCTGGGAGTAGCAGCAGCTAAGGACATGAGTATTGTGTTACATTCTGGCTCAGAATTGTTGGCAGGAATTGTAAACGGCAAGTACATGAATGTTGCCACTTCATTTACTTTTTTTGTCATATTAGGCATCTTTCATATATGTGTGCATGCCCACACACATATGTATCTACTCCTGTATTATGATATAAACTAGAAAAAAATCCATCTTAATTCAAATTAAAGCCTTCAAATATATGTAGCTGCACAAATTTCCCCAAATCAATATTTTGATGTTTTTTTTCCCTAGATTCACATCTATCACCATTCAACCATTTTCCAATACTTCTGGGAATATCAGAAATATATAGTAAGCCTTTTTATATTAATCAGCATAATTTACTGGGTGTTATGAAATATACAATTCCACTTTCTTTTATGCAACCAAGTTTTTACACTTGGTAAAATACACTGTTTATACTATTAATAAATAATTATTTAACCAAGTTTTCAATAGCTGCAATTGGATATTTCTCATGGACACTGTTTATACAAATATGGTCATCTGAGTAAACTTTGCACTTTTTTTTAGTTTATTTATTTTGAGAGAGAGAGAGAGAGAGAATGAGTGGGGAGGGGCAGAGAGAGAGTGAGAGAGAGAATCCCAAGCAGGCTCCATGCTGTCAGTGCACAGAGCCCAATGTGGGGCTCGATCTCACGAACCATGAGGTAATGACATGAACCGAAACCAAGAGTTGGATGCTTAACTGACTGAGCCACCCAGGTGCTCCAAACTTTACACTTTTATTCAACATGTGATAAAAATAAGTTTCTTACTTCCTCCATAATATGCCCATTTATTCAAAATATCTTTTGAGCATCTGTATGTAAAGTACCATGAAAAATCCACATTCATAAGTCAGAAGAAAAGTTCACCTATGTTACTATGGTTTGAAGAAATATGAGGTAAAAAGTGAGAAGAGTTGGATTTTGAAGAAAAGTTAAAAGTTTACAAAAGAGGGAAAAGGGGAGGAAGAGCAAAAACAGGCAATGGGGAAATGTGTCTGCAAATGTCTGCTGTATCTAGATCAAATCAACACTATTTTCATGTAATAAAAAGTTTTCCTACAAAACAGGAAGTGGATCTCTGTGGTAACTCAAACCACAGATTTGCTGATTCTGTCAGTAAGAACACTTTCAAGTATTATCCTGATGAATCTCCTTTAAGTCTGTCTAATTACAGCCTATCATTCACTTGGTGGTAACTCTCCTTTCCTAGATGAGCATGTGGCCAATGAGAACCTTGCTTAGGATTTTGCAGGAACTATAAGGAAAAAGACTAATTCTGAAATTGTAAGAGCTAACAATATCAGCCTGGAAGTATCAGGTGTATGGAAAACAGTCTTAAAAGTACTCTTCTCTTATACTAATGAAGCTAATCTCAAGATGAACTTTAGAAAAATTCAAGTTTTCTGCTTTTTTATAAGCGAAATGATATAATTTGATTGATGTATAAATTAATAAAGGTGAGATGAAAATGTTTGTATACCTGAAATGTGTGAAAGAAAGGTCTATTTCAAAGAATCAGTCTTTATTCATTTGAATTTACATCTATCTCTTTCTTCAAACTACATTACATTTAAATATTTTGTGATTTGATTTCTATTTGAACTGCAATTTTAATTAGATTTTTTGAATCCAGATTGTAATTTAGTTTATCCATATATGGCTTTTAAAAAGAAACTAATTTTAGGTATTTGTTCTGAACATTAGTTTTAATTTTCAAAGCTTTTTATAATAAAAGAGTTTTGAAAGAGTAATTTTCACGTATACCACCTTTTGTGTTATACCAGCACACTGATTTCCAAGCAAACATTTGTCCCATGAAATAAAAATATACTATGCCAGTATTGTAAATTGGAAAAATAAATCCAAGTTACAAACATCACTTATGTCTAACCCATATAAATATGTATGTGTATTTATGAATATAAATAACAAAAATGCATTTTTTCTGGCTACTTGGAGGTTATGGGGCTAAGTGGTGGTAGTTGTGAGATAGGCTGGCACATTCCAGCTTTAATGAGCTTACAACTCTCACGGTCATTATCTGCTTCCAATAGAGAACTGTTCACTCAAGAGTTAGTCTTGGATTCTGGCAAAAGTATTCCACATTATAACAATTACCTCCGCCTCGATTTTCACCACTGTTCACTATCAGTACTTGGGCATGCACAACTCAATCCACAGCCACAATCTCAGAAATAGTTGGAATCTTCTTTATATCCCATCTTGTACTCAATTTCTTCTTTTCCTTCCCCATCCTAACATAATATTTTAAAGTAAAGTTTTTAGAACAGATTTAGGTTAAGCATTCCATGCCCATGGATTGGAAGAACAAATATCATTAAAATGTTTATACTACCCAAAGCAATCTACACATTTAATGCAATCCCTATCAAAATGCCACAGAACTAAAACAAACAATCCTAAAATTTGTATGGAACCACAAAAGACCCTGAATAGCCAAAGCAATCTTGAAAAAGAAAGCAAATCTGGAGGCATCACAATTCCAGGCTTCAAGTTACATTACAAAGCTGTAGTGATCAAGACAATATGGTACTGGCACAAAAACAGGCACATAAATCTATTTAAACAGAATAGAAAACAAATATATACAAATTAATGTGCAAAGCTCTTAATAGAAATAGGAATAGAGCTTCAGACTATTAATATATATATATATATTTTTTTTTTTTTCTTTAAGAAAAAGGTATGGGGGCATCTGGGTGGCTCAGTTGGTTGAGCGTCCAACTTCGGCTCAGGTCATGATCTCACACTTTGTGGGTTCGAGCCTCACGTCGAGCTCTGTGCTGACAGCTCAGAGCCTGGAGTCTGTTTCGGATTCTGTGGCTCCCTCTTTCTCTGCCCCTGCCCTGCTCAAACTCTGTCTCTCTAAAAAATAAACATTAAAAAAATTTTAAAAATTAAAAAAGTATGTAGGGGCACCTGGGTGCCTCAGTTGTTTAAGCATCCAACTCTTGACTTTGGCTCAGGTCATGATCTCCCAGTTCTAGGGTTCAAGCCCTGCATTGGGCTATGCGCTGACCATGTGGAGCCTGCTTGGGACCCTCTCTCTCTGTGTCTCTGCCCCTTCCCTGCTCGTGCTCTCACTCTTTCTCTCTCTCAAAATAAATAAATAAACTTAAAAAAAAACTTAAAGAAAAAGGTATGTAAACATATAACCTTAGAACATGGCATGTACATATTTTTATAATTGAAAGGAGAGCGGGGAGAGCTGGTGTCCTGCTAAGTGATGGTTTTAACATGACTTTAATCGGATACCAAGTGGTCACATTAAATTTAAACTCTTGTGTGTCTGCCACCTGCTAGATCAGGGTTCCTCATTTTTGGCACTCTTGACATTTTGGCCAGAGAATTCTTTGTGGTCAGTAGTTGCCTTGCTCATTGCTGAATACGTAGTAGCATCTCTGGCCTCGACACACTGTAAGCTAGTAGAACCCCTACCAGTTATGACAGACAAAAATCTCTAGGCATTGCCAGATATCACATAGGGACAAAATTGCCCCCAGTTGAGAACTGAAGCACACATTTGCTTTTCCAAAAGATGTTTAAACCCATGGGAAAAAGATATGGTGAGATGGAGAACTTTAAGTAAATACGAGTTCGAAGTTTGGGCAGAACTTCAAAGAATTGCGTTAAAGTTTTTGTGTTATCTGAGCCTGCTTAATCATTCCATTTTGGACTTGGTGTTTGTTTTATTTGAGTAGAAATCTTCAGTAAATAGCAGTGCAAAAGGGAATCATATCTTGTTTTTTTATGGTAAAATAAACAAAGCTCTTTTCCTTGAGATCTCTTAGGTTTTTTTTTCCATGAATCCATTCTCTGAGATATGATATTGCTAAATATTTAACCAGAAATGCACAAAAGATAACACTCATTCAAAGCACCTAACCGGATACCCAGAAGTCCAAGAGGAAAACTTCAGTGCTAACATCCATCTCTGTTTGCTTATAACTTAAAGCTGCTGCTGTTCTTTTGGATTGTGTTTTTATCATAAATATGAAAAGGCATGTCCTCTTTGTAATGAAATTAAAAATACCCATTTAGTCAGGCCAAGCAAAGTTTTTTATTTAGGAGGACCTTCTAACTCTGCACAACATTTTGCATGTTGTAGGCACTGAGCTACAATAGAATAACTCCACTTTATTTAAGAATGAGTAAGAAGCAGGAAAAAGTCTCAGAGAAAATTAAAATGAAAAGTATTCCTGGCTGGAAAGTAAGGGATGGTGCAGGATTTGTGGAGCCTGAAGCCTATGTAATTAATAAGGCCCCTTTCAAGAAATAACAATACAAATCTATATATAAATAGAAAGGGAACATTAGGAGTGAGAAAAGTAAATTACTACAATTACATTTTCTTTTCAATACTGATAAATTGTACAAAAGCACAAACTTACAAAAAATAAATAACATGTTATTTTTATTAATTAACTACCTGAAACCCTCTGTCATGTTTTTTCCCTATAATTTTTGGCTTCATACAATCTTCATATTGCACTGATTTTATAGTAACTTTTTCTATAGCAAGAATAAGAGTTTTCATATTATCTCTTCCATTGTGCTTGGTTGAACTGCCTTATTCTCACGTAAAAGTTATTTTTAGCTACACAATAATTTTTGGTAATGCCACGTAAGCATTTACTTTTGGTAATGTCATGTAATGCTAAGTTTGGAAATCTCTCTCTCCATTTTCTTATTTATGATCTACAAGATTTGGAATGATTTCTCAGACATGTTTCTGGCGTGGTACATTTCAAATTTTGTTTCTTCTTTAAGTGTAAGGTTCTGGAGTGACACATCCATTTCAGAATCACAACCATTTCCTCACACCTTTATGTCATGGTGTCATGTATGTTCACCCAGCAGATAGTAGGGATATGCCTAGAAGCTATCTTTACTCTGGGACCACCAGTAGTAACTTACTTCTGCATACACATGTGGCTGATAAACCCATAATTATAGCAAATTTTTTAATTAACACTAAATCAAAGATAACTGCGTTCCCACTTCAACTACTCCTATTAGGTCACAGAAATATTTATGGTCACTTCCAGGCCCCACTTGATAAAAAGTGTCAAGTATGACACAGAGACAATAGGTCATTCATATGTTATGACTTTTGCAAATTTTGCCAAAAAATGATCATGGGAATGTGTTAAAGGTGAGGCACCCTCAATTTTGGATTTCATTAACTTCATTATATGCTTGGGAATATCTTCAATAGAAGAGATGCACCATGTTATTTATCATTACACACAAGCTATGTCGTTATTTGGACTACTTTGCATCTTGATTTTCCTTTAAATTGTTTATACCTGGTGGCACAGGCATGGACGTATCATGACTGAGTAAGAAATAGGCTGGGGATTGTGTTTGTTCTTGGATTTTTTTTCTAGTAAAGCAGTAAGTTTGGCAGTCATGTTTCTTTTTTTTAAGTTTTTTTTATATTAAATATAATTTATTGTAAAATTGGTTTCCATACAACACTCAGTGCTCATCCCAACAGTGCCCTCCTCAATGTCCATCACCCACATTCCCCTCTCTCCTAACCCCCATCCACCCTCAGTTTGTTCTCAGTATTTAAGAGTCTCTTATGGTTTGCCTCCTTCCTTCTCTGTAACTTTTTTTCCCCTTCTCCTCCCCCATGGTCTTCTGTTAAGTTTCTCAGGATCCACATATGAGTGAAAACGTATGGTATCTGTCTTTCTCTGCCTGACTTATTTCACTTGGCATAATACCCTCCAGTCCCATCCATTTTGTTACAAATGGCCAGATTTCATGGCAGTCATGGATTTAAATTCCAGCTGTATATTTACTGTGTGACCTTAGAAACGTTGCATCACTTCTATATGCTCTATTCCCTCATCTTCTGTTTAAAGAAGATGATGCCTCCTGACATAATTGCATAAGATGCTAGATGTAAAGCACTTAACAGACTACCTGGAACAAAGTAGTATTCCGCAAGTAGGGGGTAGAGAGCCTTTATGTTTCAGTATTGTGTTGGTTCTCTGTGACTGCACACATCATATAATCCTAGCCTTGGACGCAGGAGACCATTCAGGTATACTTCCCCCAATGTTGGAAGCCAATATTTAGCTTTCCTGCCAACTCAGCCTTTTCTTCAGCACTTCCTGGATTTCCCAGTTCTGTGCCTTCGTCCTAGTCTTTCACATTGATGCCATGCACATTCTGTAGCCAGTCCATTTATAAGCAAAATCCTGAGACATCTTCCTGAACCATTCTAAGCTTTTATTCATCACTAATTTCCAACTGACCATGTAAATTATTGTTTGTATTGTTTACTCCTGGGCTTGCATTTAATTTTTAGGCTTGAAAATTGACTTGACTTCACCGCTCTGATCTTCAAAATTCTTTCTATATGATGTAGATTATAATGTGGCATTTACCCTATGACTTTCTTCTTCCCACCCCTGGTCATCTCATTTCATCACGTCCCTCCCAACCAATGTGATCCTTTTCTTTCCTTTTCTTTTCTTTTCTTTTCTTTTCTTTTTTTTTTGAGAGAGAGAGAGAGAGAGAGCACACAGAGAGGAGAGATAGAGAGAGGGGGGGAGAGAAGTAATCCCAAGCAGGTTCTGAGCTGTCAGCATGCAGGGCTCAATCCCACAAACTATGAGATCATGACCAGAGCCAAAACCAAGAGTCAGGTGCTTAACCGAGTGAGCCACCCAGGCACCCCTGGTCATTCTTGACAGCATCCTCAAGCCCACTGGATACTGCCACATTGGGCTGATATCTTCAGTGGAAATTTTAAGTGACTGCTAGATCCCCAAACTTTTATCTATACTTTAAGAGGCAACACCATGCACTCTCATATTTTGCTACCATTACATATAAGCCAGCAGTGACCTAACGGGCTGGGCAAAGTCATATGAGGTCAGGTTTGGGGAAATATTGATGGTAACATCAACCCAAAGTTCTTTTGTTCTTGTGCTGGTAAAGAAAATTTCCAAAGTTCAGTAAGCAAATTCCTGGTTGATGTTGCCATAAATGCTTCTCAGTCCAGAAATAGATTTGTAAATTCATTCATTAATTTACCTATTTATTTACTCACCCATAAAATACTTTTAAAGCCCTGCTGTATGTACCAGCCATTGTGTAAATCTATGGAAATTAAGAGAATAAAGAACCTTCACCAATGTTTATGGCCATGGCATGCAGTCACGTCAAACTCTGTCAGTTCTACTTTGGAATGATTTTGTATACTGCCTACTTCTCTCTATTGTCATTGAAATAACTGTATTTTTTATAGGTCGGAACCATCTAACCCCCAGTTCATTTTCAAGCCTTCTAAGTGGTCTTTCTGTTTCTATTTGTTTTCCTGTTCAAGTCATTCAACACGGGTGGTCAAAATGTTCGTTTTGAAAAGCATATCTGATGATGTTCCTCCCTTGCCACAGCCCTTTCAAAAGTCTTCCGTTGTCCTCAGGACGGAAATTAGAATCTTGAATCTTCTTATCTGCTTCTTTCTCTTGCCTTATTTCTTGCTGTTTTTCCCCATTCATATTCTGCATTGTATACCTATGCATGTATACTGGCTTATCATTTGGTTTGTTTCTTTGATTGCCTTCTGCCTTTTTCCATTCTGTATACTATTCATGAGGTTTGGGACACTTGTCCCACCTCTTCCATGCCACCATTTTAGTTAGCACATAGCCATTGCTCCATTTACTTTTAAGAGTCACTTTCTCAGGGCAGCCTCATTAATCAGGTGCCATCCACAAATTACACTACCACTTCCTGTGCTTCTAATATTGTAATAAAATCATGTCTGGATTACTTTGTCTTTCCCACCAGACTCTAAGTTTCCTAAGGATACAGTCTGTATCTTGATCACAAATGAACTCTTGGTACCTCACAGATTGCATGCAGTGGGCATTCTGAAATGCTTTTTGAATGATAATGGCGAATGAATGAATAGCTACTACTCTCTAAGGCCCTTAGTCCAATGAGGTGATCAGAGAAATAAAAAAAATCAATGAGAATCAGATGTGATTAAGCACTGGAGAGGGACATATACAGAACCTCATGGAAACACATGCAATTGAATCATCCCCTGGAGAGTTAGGAGAAGATTTCAAGAAAGGTGATGTCTTAGTGAACAGGAGCAGGGATGAGCCTGCAAGGAAGAGGGCTAGGTATTCCCAGTGGAAGGCACAACACATGATAAATAAGGGAGAAGGCACAGAAGAAAACATTGTATTCAAGGCACAGAAAATGATGCTCTACATCTGGGGCGTGTAGTGCACACGGGACAATAGCTGTCAATAAAGCAGGAGAGGTAGGTAGGAACCAGATCTCCAGGGACCTTGCATTTATAAGACTGAGTTACTTGTAAATTAATAGAAGCTATTGGTTGGTTTTAAGCAGAGGAATGGCAAATCCAGTTTCTTATATGCTGTACCTATTTCTCATTTAATGGCTCAGATGCCCCAAGGAGGAGCAGTGTTTGCTAGTAGGTATAACCCCAACCAGTCTCTTTCAATCTTTTAATAAAATGATGCAAAAGTGTTACCCTATTGCACTTTCCTTTTTTGATATCAAACACTTCTTGACCAGGTGGAGTTTTTAAGTCACATGGGCAAAGCTGCCAGATTACATTTCAATAAAAGGCAAGAGAAATAGCATGGCATATCTTAGTTCAGTTAAAATATATATTTTGCTGACCTTAAATATTGATGTACAAAAATTCACGCTAAACTCTAGAAAAAAAATCATGACAATTTATATTACTGAAAATTTTACTATTGCCTCATGCATTGGCTGTATTTCATTTTATGGCTCCAATGATTTTCATCAGACACCTGCCTCTATTTAGAAGCATATTCCTTTGAATAACTGCTTTAGAATATGGAAGTCATGGCTGGATCATCTATGCACTACTGCCATCTGCTGGTCATAATTAACACATGTTTATAAATGATTGATACATAGCATGAAATTAAATCCTTTTGTGGAAAACAGAAGTGAAGGAATCAGTGATTCATCTCTATAGTCAATATTGAGAAGTTCCTTCCCCTTGTATCTTAAATAAGATCTCAACATTCATTTGTATATCCTGAGCTATAGAATGAAGACAGATTCTTTATCTGCCTGATTCCACTTGTTTGCTTCTGGCAAACATCTATCTTCAATCTTGCCACTCTTCCTGATACCGTATACTCCTTCTCAGCAAAGCAGCTTAAACCGCCAGCTCCAGTTGTGTGTGACAGTGAGTGGACAATGCTTTGCTATTGGTGTATACAATAACGAACACTTTTAACAGAATTTTTATTTCTTTTCCTACTGCTTAAACAAATGAAGTAGTGGTCAGTTTTGTTGATAACTCAGACCTAAGAAATAGGAAAACTGGCCAAGAGCTTAAAATTGTAAGCCTACCTATAAAATGTCATATTTCTGACTTCAACACAGGTAAGAGGTTCCCTGAGGGACACATAGATTGTTCCAGTAGCACAGACACAATGTGTCCTCATCTATGGAGATCCCAGATGTTTAGAAACAAATCTAAGCTTGAGATGTTGTGGTTTGGATCTTGGCTTAGCTCATGCTTTTGTACAATTCTAAAGTAACCCAGCTCATTGTGGTGAGAGATGTCAAATGCAATACTCAGTTCTTGTGGTTTTGTGACCTATACTTTTCAAATGCTTGATCTGTTCACACTAGCAGTACAGTCCTTTCTATCAGTCTGCATCTCAGTTTACCCCTTGTGAAAGCTTTAAAATTGGACTACCACATGATGCTAGAGTGCTGTCTGTGCTCCTTCTAATACAAGGATAAAGTACTCACTGCCACGGGGTAACAAGTAGTCTAGCACTAAAGCCCAATGTGATTTTCTGCTTTCTCATCCTATTCCTGGCATCGATTGTCACAAGTTAGGTCCTATGGTAGGCAATCCCTGAGACTGAGAGAGGTTTAAGATATTTGTTAAGCCTTTATTAAAGAATGCCATGGAAGCGAGGCAGAGGAAATAGGATTGAGCAGAGGGAGAATGGCTGGGGCCTTATGCCTGTACTATAATGACTTTCAGTCATTGGCGGTAGACCAGCCAAGGAAGGGCATGCTCTTGGATAAAGCAGTGGTTCTCTGCAACTAAGACAATCCCAGAAGGACTAAAAGCTGAAGGGAGATATGGTAGTGAATCTTTTGCCAAAGGAATATGTGTGTTTTCAAATAGGTTGAGTCTGTGTTCAGAAATTGAATTAATAACTTAAAGATTTTGATCAGGAAAAAACAATCAAGATCAGCATCCTGTGGCAAAAACTGCTATTTCTAGGTCAAAGCCTTGTGGGCCTTCAAGTTATTTGTATTGTACTACAGCCCACAGCAATACTTTTAGGCTCTTATATCTTAGATAAAGAGAACTTTTTTTCCCTGCATAAATAAGGGCCACCATATTGGCTTCAGGAAAGAATTTGTCTGAGATTCCTGATCTGTCAATCCAACTGGCATTAACTTTCTCAATCTAGAATTCTCAGTTTTGGTGAGATTCAAAAATATAGTGCCTTTAAATGTACAACACAATTATCCAATATAATAATTACTGTCAAAAGTATATAAAGCTTTGGGGCACCTGGGTGGCTCAGTTGGTTAAGCACCCAGCTCTCGGTTTCAGTTCAGGTCATGATCTCACAGTTTTGTGGGTTTGAGCCCCGCATTGGGCTCTGTGCAGACAGTGCAGAGCCTGCTTGAGATTCTCTCTCTCTCTCTCTCTCTCTCTCTCTCTTTCTCTCTCTTTCTTTCTCTCTCAGACTCTCCCCCACTCATGCTGTCTCTGTCTCTCTCAAAATAAATAAATCAACTTAAAAAAAAAGTATGTAAAGCTTTGAGTCATAATCATGGTGTGAATCCTAGATCTGCCAGTTACTTTTTCCATGACCTTGAATAAACCATTGGACTTCAAGCCATTTACTTCAGTATATGCTGTTTTGTTAACTCAGTGTATTAATACCTACCTCCTCCCTTTGTGAATATAAAATAGGAAAATGGATGTAAAGGAATTTTGCCAAAGGTAAAGTGTGACATAAATGCCGTGAGTAGCTTCTTAGCTCTGGGCATGAAGCTCCCTCTTATATCTCGATACATACATCCTAAAGTTAGTTTTCTTTCCTTAGAGTGCACTGTTCTGTGTGTGTATATTTTAAAAAGGCTAATTTATCTCTCCCGTTTTTTGTTGTTCTTACTTATCCTATCCTAAAAATTTCTATCACCTACTTCTAGATGGTGGATGTCCCTCATCTCTTTTCAATGTTTTTAATATTTTTATTTATTTTTGAGAGCAAGAGAGACAGAGCATGAGCGGGGGAGGGGCAGAGACGCACACACACACACACACACACACACACACACACACACACAGAATCTGAAACAGGCTCCAGGCTCTGAGCTGTCAGCACAGAGCCTGATGTGGGGCTTGAACTCACAGACCACGAGATCATGACCTGAGCTGAAGTCAGATGTTTAACTGATTGAGCCACCCAGGTGCCCCCCTTATCTCTTTTCAAAACTGACACAGAGCCTCTCCTTTTCACCAGTCTATGCTAGGTGCTAATCTGAGAAATGTTCCTTCTTCATGGGCATATTTTCTTTGTCCACAGCATATGGTTTTAATTGTTACTTAAGTTCAGGACCCTCTACATCTATAAGGGGTTAATTTTAAAAAATAATGTGTGTATACAACTATGGGGTATTTCAGTTGTTATATTGCTAATGCATGCATCTGAAAGATCAGTATACAAATAAAACTAGAATTAAGAACATGAGTAAAAGAGGAACAATTATTAGAGATTTCTTGTTCATTTTCACCCTTTTATTTGTCTATAGTAGAATCATTGCTGCTTTCTGATCCTTTATTCTTAGCCTCGTTCTGTTTCAGGATCAGAGCTTCCTCTCTTTGTCCTGGGATCCATGCCATGCAAGGGAAGGTTGGCCACCCTGAGATGAAAATAAACTGGCACAGATTGGCTACTTGGCTAAAAGCCTCCTGAAAATATGGCTTT
Source organism: Prionailurus viverrinus (assembly GCF_022837055.1). Taxonomy (NCBI): domain Eukaryota; kingdom Metazoa; phylum Chordata; class Mammalia; order Carnivora; family Felidae; genus Prionailurus; species Prionailurus viverrinus. Next base: position 81,291,142 of record NC_062570.1, read on the forward strand.
TTAGACACATAAACTTTAAGTGAGGAAAATCATAGAAGTGGATAGTTCAACAAAATAGGTTAATCTATTTGCAACCCATTGTCTTTGAACAGAGAGCAGAGGAGGAAATGGACATAGATAGGAATGTTTTAATAGTGAGAAGTGGCAGGGAGATAAGAAGGGACATTATAGAAGATTGGAAGGTAGAGGGTCTTCAATGGAGAATACTTGTCAATGAGGACAAGTCCGTATTTCTACAAAAGAAGCTATAAATTACCTTGACCAGAAGGAAAAAGTAAAGAGCAGATGGATCTAAAAACCGTTTCTTTCTCTCATCTAGATTAGATTTTTTTGATTTCCTACTTCATTGGTGAGTTTAATTTTGAAATTAATTTTGAAATAAGGTAATTCTATAATGTCATCCTTTTTTTTTAATTTTTTTGAATATTTATTTTTGAGAGAGGAAGAGAGACAGAGCGTGAGTGGGGGAGGGGGAGAGCCAGGAGACACAGAATCCGAAGCAGGCTCCAGGCTCTGAGCTGTCAGCACAGAGCCTGATGTGGGGCTTGAACTCACAGACTGTGAGATCATGACCTGAGCTGAAGTTGGACACTTAACTGACTGAGCCACCCAGGTGCCCCTATAATGTCATTCTTATTAAAGATCTGTCTTTTCATAAAAATATTTCTGTGTTTTCTCCAGAGTTTTCTGTTTATATTTATCAGAGTAGATGACTGTCATGGACAAGATCATCTGGGGTTAAATCTGAGGCCTATCCTAAGGAATTCTGGCCTTTGATCAGGGCTTTGGGTTTTGTCAGGGCCTTTTGGAGAATGTGTTCTAATCTGCTAAGACTGTTCAAGCTCTGTGAGAATCATACTTAAATGAAGAAAATGCAGACAATTCAATAATGACCCATCATTGCTTTGCATTTGTTATGCATATGTGTTTTGATGGAACTTCGGAAAAAGAACTCACAGCCTAGGATCTCTGAGAAGGTGCCATGTCCAACTTTGTCTTGACATACCGAACAACAGTAGTGAGCCAGTCGTCTTTAATTAGTGGCATTAATGCTCAAAAATAGACAAGTAATAAGCTATGCTTATCAAGACAAGGGCAAGAGAGTGTTATGAATCAGAATTAAACCCCTGGGGCTTCTTCTCATAATCCATATATCTTTTGGAAAGCTGCTTAAATTCTCTATGCCTCGATTTCCTCCTGAATAAAATGAGAATAATAAGTCTTGACTTATAAACTTACACTGAACATGGATTGGGGCTATGAATGTAAGATACTTGGCATAGTTCTTGCCAGATAGTAGTCAATAAATATTATTATTATTATTAATTATTATTATTATATAATTATAACATTTGGAGTCAAACAGTTCTTAAAGTATTATTCTATACCTTCTAATGTGCAGGAATTCAGACAACTTATAAATCTTTGAGTTAATTTTTACTTAAGGCACCTGATGCAGAAACTGGCAAGTAGTAAAACACTTTATACATATTTGTTCCTTTCCATTTGAAGATAGCTTTGTCAAGTAAACCTCCTTTGAAAAGGGAACAACTCCCCCCTCCCCATCTCATAATATAATATAGCCCCTCTAATACAGATGCCCCAATTTTTCTTCTAAGGAACCATTCCTATTGAAGTTCTGTATAGTCTGGTTGAAGATGGTCATATTTAGCATAAGATTTGTCACCTTGGTTGGTCCAGGGATGCAAATGTAACTTAATTTGAACCTGTGAGTATTAAGTGTAGATGTCCTTCCAAAGAATGGAGAAGGAGGGGGCGCCTGGATGGCTTAGTCGATTGAGCGTCAGACTTCGACTCAGGTCATTATCTCGTAGTTCGTGAGTTCGAGCCCCGCATCGGGCTCTGTGCTGACAGCTCAGAGCCTGGAGCCTGCTTTGGATTCTGTGTCTCCCTCTCTCTCTGCCCATTCCCCGCTCATACTCTGTCTCTCTCTGTCTCTCAAACATAAATAAACGTTAAAAAAAAAAAAACGAATGTAGAAGGAGAAGGTAAAATCTGGTCATATGCACTCCTAGATCTGCCAGGGACGTAAGTGCTCCTTATGTAGAGAGAGCTTGCCTGATAATGAAGCTAAAAAAGAAGAGAATAGAGTGAAGAGGAGAAAAAGTGAACTGATAATATCATTGGAGGCCCTTGACCCAGGTGTTCTTGAAAAAACTCTTAGCCCTTGACTTCCTCATTATATGAGCCAATAATTTCCTTTCTTGCCTATGCCAGTTTCAATCTGGTTTCTGTCTTGGCAGCAACAATCCTTAACAATAAGGAAAGTTTGTGGAAAGTTTGATCAGTATTAAAGTTGCCTTCATAAAGAAGGCATCTCCAATTTCAGGATATATTGTGGCTATTATTGCATGTTCTTTTTTTTCACATTTCTAAAATATGACAGAGATTAAGTTAGTGCTGCATGTGGTACCTATATTGTTTTTATTAAATATGTACCTATGTCACCTATACTGCTTTCTATTTTTCACTCAATTTGAATATTTGGACCAAGATTGCCATGTAGAATATTGCTTTCAGGCAATAGTAGGCTCCAAATATACTATCAAATATACTATTCTAGAAATTATGGAATAGATAGAATCTGAGACCAAATTAAATGCTTGATGTACATAATTTTTAAACCAACTGAAACACACAGCCAGAAGCAATAAGGCAAACATAGTGAGCATACACAGGCTCTGCTTTATTAATAGCCAACATGCTTCACAGGTGATTTACAGACATATGAACTTTACTTAGCACATTCCTTCAGTTTCTCCTTTATGTCTTAGAAGGTATTTAAGGAAGTTACAGACATGATGTCCCTTTACTTCTATATAAAGGAGTGCATATTTTGTTCTTATGTATAACCATAGCATAATGATCAAAATCAGGAAATTAATGTAGATATAATCCCATTACTAAATTATATCATATATATAATTATATATATATAATTATATATATATATATACATATTCATGTATATTTGTGTGTGTGTATATGTGTGTGTGTGTGTGTGTGTGTGTGTGTATATTCATTTTGTGGCCCTCACCACTTTTGTTGACTGTTTTTACTCATTTCTTTGTTTACAAATGTGAACCATTACTGTGTTGTTTTTGTTTTGTTTTGTTTTGTTTTGTTTTTGAGAGAGAGAGAGCACGTGCATAAGTTGGGGAGGGGCAGGGGGAAAGAGAGACAATCTCTCTTTTTTTTTTATTTACTTATTTTGAGAGAGACAGAGACAACATGAATGGGGGAGGGACAGAGAGAGAGGGAGACAGAGAATCCCAAGCAGCCTGTGCACTGCCAGTGTGAAACCCCATGTCCATGTAGTGCTTGAACCCATGAAACTGTGAGATCATGACCTGAGCTGAAAGCAAGAGTCAGATGCTTAACCGACTGAACCACCCAGGCCCCCCCGGAGGGAGAGAGAGAGAGAGAGAGAGGAGAGAGAATCTTAAGTAGGCTCCATGCTCAGCACAGAGACTAATATGGGACTCGATCCCATGACCCTGGTATCATCACCTGAGCTGAAATCAAAAGTCAGATGCTCAACTAACTGAGCCATCAGATGCCCCTATTGTGGTCCTAAAGCTAGATATATAGGCGAAGGTATACTCAGGGGAGTATCACTTTCCTCCATTTCCTCCATCCTTTTTGCCATGATTCTGTGCACCTCCCAAAGGTAACTGACTTCAATAACGTGTTTTTTTGTGCACAATAAACAAGTACAAGTACATATTCTTATTTCCTCTTCTTGGTAAACACATGTGAAATACTATAGATTATCTTTTACATAAATGGAGGGTGGCGCTCTCATTTTCTTTTTACAGCTGCATGCTATTCCATCTTGAAGATACATCCGGGTGTTTTAAAAATCATTTTTCTATATATAATCATTCAGGCTGCTTCCAATGTTGTGCACTTATAAAAATGAGTCAATAAACAAGCTTGTATATATGTATTTTCATGTTGTTATAGATAAATTCCTAAAGCTGAAATTGCTAGGTCAAAATAGAAATACATATGTAATTTTGTTGATTATTGCTAAATTCCCTTCAAAAAGGATTCTACCAATTTACATTCTCACCAACAAAGTATTATACTTCAAGCAATCTCTTAAAAGTTTTTGTTGTTGTTGTATTGTATCAAAACAGCTTGAAATTTTTAAAACAATAAAACATTTTTTAAAAGAAATATATATGCCTTCCTCATACCTGTGAGATTTGATTGTGTGAAATAACAAACTCAGGTGTCTGGAAAATCTTCAATTATCAAGTAAGTATTAGGTTCATTTACTCTATGACTCTTGTGGAGTCAAAAATAGGGATACATATAGGTCCAAAATTTTGGGAAAATAATATTTGTGGTCAAAACTCAGTTTTTCATGAATTTTAAGTATCCGAGATTCTTTCTCTTATTCTGGCCCCTTCTCCATCATGATTCCATGTATAGAATGATTAAGATTTTGAAGTCTGACAAAACTGGGTATGAATTCCAGAGTTTTCATTTATGTCATACTAATAGTTTGCTTACCATCTTTAAAATCTGGGTTTTTTCATTCTATGTAATTGGTTCTAATTATATGTTATTATTGTTAGGATTAAATAGAATTACCTATGAAATCTTTACATAGAGCATCTGGAATAGGGTAAGCTTAAATTATATTTTTCCTTTTCCTAAAATAGATTGGGTAGATGAGGTTTGATTAAATTTTGATTTTTTAAAAAATTTTGCTTGCTTTCTTTTTGTCAATGAGTTTCATACTTTAAATTACATTTATATCTTTTGTCAAAATATGTTTTCTGTTGCAACACATTGTATATAATTTTACTTCAAGATTTTACAAATGAACCAAAACTGACAAAATCATAGTACATAAATCTTAAGAAAATACTATTTTTAAATGATTCTAAAATATATCTGAAGATATTTTTCTTTTTCTAAAAGAGCATGAGTCATAGATGAAGAACAAACAAAACTGTATTTGGCTCTGGCCTTACAATGAGGGTGAAGAGCTTTATTCTTTACATCTTTCAGTGTAGGTGCAGAGTTCTATAATGGACATTTATTCTCTTTGAAAACTAAAAATAATTAATAACAGAAAAGCTACATATGCCCAAATGCAGGTATCAGAGGTTAAATGCCAGTTTTTAATTCTAACAAATATTCTGCAGTTTATAACTTAGCAAATTGCATGTCGGTCTTTAACCTTTATTTATACATTCTACTATGCTTCAATGAAAGTGTTTATGAATGTAGGGGCGCCTGGGTGGCTCAGTTGGTTAAGCATCCAACTTCAGCTCAGGTCATGATCTCATGGGTTCTTGAACTTGAGCCCCGCGTTGGGTTCTGTGCTGACAGCTCAGAGCCTGGAGCCTGCTTCAGATTCTGTCTCCCTGTCTCTCTGTCCCTCTCCTGCTTGTGCTCTGTCTCTGTCTCTCAGAAATGAATAAAAATTAAAAAATTAAAAAAAAAGAAAGTGTTTATGAATGTCATAAGTTAGTGTGAAATTTAAGAGCTGCACTGATTCTAAAATAAAAAGTCCTCTTGTATGAATATGGCAAACAATAACTGGACTGTTTACAAGGACTGGTAGATAAACTGTGTAGGAATTTTATAAACCAAGTTTTTGAAGTTTAAACAGTTTAATGAATCTCTTTATGAAAATATAAATCTCCATCCCTACTCCCATCTTGTGTGTGTGTGTGTATGTGTGTGTGTGTGTGTGTGTGTGCGCGTGCTTGTATATAACACAGAATTAAACTTACAGGAAGTTTAATTATTCAACTTAATTACATTGGTGTGTCCATTTAGCTTGTGGAAATCAAAGAAAGGAAACGTGCTCGTTTATTTCTTTTGTCAGCATGATTTCCGTAAGAACGGTTTCTGCAGGAATCTATCTTAAATATAAAGGTAAAAACTGGCTAATTTGTATTTACTGAGTGTGACATACATTTTTTTCAATATGTCCGAAATTTGGTATTGCATTCAGTGGTCTTAATTTAGCATTGTAGATTAAAGCTGAAAAGACATAAGGATGTAATCTGGTTTAACATTAATAGTCCCTAATATTTGCATCCTCAAAATATTTTACTTAATGTTTCAGCCATTAAAAACAATTACATATCCATTGATTTACTTACTACCCATTCATTCAATGCTTATTGAGTGCCAGGAAATATTCTAGGCTCCATATAATTGAACAAAACAAGCAATGATTCTGCACTGGTGTTGATTACATTCTAAAGTAGGAGAAATCCATCCATTTTATATATATATATATATATATATATATATATATATATGAAAATTATATAGCATTTTAGAAGGTGATAGATATTGTGTGTAAAATACAATGTAGAGCAGAGGAAGGAGGTTTGGGGGTCTTTATGTTATTACAGATTATTATGAACATCACCTGTTGCCTAGAAATTCATTATGTTCAGGTACTATTTAACTCTTATTCTATTTTTGGCCAGTTGTTTCAAATATTATCCAAGATGTGGAAAATCTAAATCCAAAGTTCTACTAACCAGAGATAACTTCTCTTAGCATTTCATGGAATATTGTCAATTTTTGTCCAGAATTTTTTCAATATTTATATTAATTATAATTTGGATTAAAAGTCGTTTATGGGTTTATGTTCAGGTTTTTGAATGTGAAATTTCTTTACATAATAAAAATTATATTATATATTCATAAATTCATCAAGACATTATTAAACTGTTTACATGATAATACATTGCTACTTTCAGCAGAAAAATAATACCCCAAACACATTGTTATTAGAATAAAGAGCCTCCATATTCGTGTGGTCACAAGTTGGTGACCTCCCATTTATGCTAATTAGAGCTCTATTTTATTGCAGCAAGAAACAGGCTAATTTGCATCTTCATTTACATTCAACCCTCTGAAAATGAGTCATGACTTGTGACTCAGAGTTTTCTATTGCTTGTTACAAAAGCAGTATGGTCCCTTCACAGCTTTCTTCTGGCTGTCCTCTCTGCCTAGAACCCTCTTTCCCTAGATTAGCCCCAGTTGCCCCTTCTCACAACCGAGGTCTCAACTAATAGTCATCCCATCAAAGAGACTTTCCTCCATGTTATTAGAGCAACCTTCCCTTTGGTCACATTCTGTCGTATTGTCCAGTTCATTTTTCTCAGTTGTAAAGTTGATTTCTTTATTTTGTCCCCTTGTTTATTGTCACCTTGGCCTCCTACATTAGCTCCCTGAGTGCCCAGCCCTTGTCTGAATTGGTCTCCACTATAGCTTTCGTCTCAGCTGAGTCTCTGGCACATATCAAGTAATCAAGAAATGTTTGTTGAGCGAAGAATGAAAAATGACGAGCACCCTAAAGTTTTCATAGTTAAAAAATTCCAAGCCGTTAATTTTTCTCCTTAATTTAGTAGTCTCACTGTACTTCTTTTCATTGCCAGATTAACTGCGAAATTAAATTGATACATCATGAAGAAAAAATGCATTTACAGTAAAGTAGTATATTATAGTGTAGTATAGTATGGCAAGTTTAATATAGTGGTTAAAATTATAGACTGTGGAGCCAGATCACCAGGGCTGAAGTTCTGACTTAGCTACTTACTTGAGCACATTACTTCACTTTTTGCCTTTTTGTTTGTAAAATCAAGATAATAATAGTGCCTACCTCATACAGTTTTTGTGAAGACTAAATGAATTTATTCCCCTGCAGTGTTTATGATAATTCATAGTACATAAGAAACATTTGACAATTTTGGCCATCATCATCATCATCATCATTATGTGACTGTACTTCTCATTCTTGTGATGACCCCTGTGCATAAAATAAAAAAGCACAGGGGTTCCTGGGTGGCTCATTCGGTTAAGTGTCCAATTCAGCTCAGGTCATGATCTCACAGTTTGTGAGTTTGAGCCCAGCATTGGGCTATGTGCTGACAGTTCAGAGCCTGGAGCCTGCTTCAGATACTGTGTCTCCCTCTCTCTCTGCCCTTCCCCTGCTCACGCTGTCTCTCTCTCTCAAAAATAAATAAACATTAAAATGTTTTTTTTAATGAAATAAAAAAGCACACAGATGATCCCCACATATCTGGTAAAATTGTGCATAAAAATTCAGGTTGGAGCACCGTTCACATCTTTAATCATACCAGTGCTTCCCTTGATAGTATAACTGTTTTCAGAAACCCATTTTCAGTGCTATTATAGAGAAATGAAACACTGGGCTATTTCAAAGATGCTAAGTATATGAGTGCTGAAAACTACTTGCTGGAAATTATATAAAGCGCCAACATAGCACCTTGCCCCCATGTTCCTCTGCTTTGTGGGAATCTTTTTTATTGAAATTGGTCCCCAGAAATATGAAATATTGGAATCAAACTTTGCTAAAATGAATTCTTTAGATATACTCTCTTTTTTTATTTCCAATGCCTGGGTAAATGGTGTGAGTCACATTTCTTCTGTGTGATGGCAACTTAATAATTCCCTTGACCCAAACTTAAGCTACTGCCACACTGTGAAAAGAGACATCTTATTACACTTGAATATCCTGTGTGAGATTCCTCAGGCTTCAAACGTGAAGTTATGTCTTAAACACAAAGACCAGATTCAACACCGTAAGGAGAACTGGAAGACCCAGAAAAAATACCGCAAAACATTGGTATGTTCTCCCAGAACTGAGATAACCTGATGCTTCACATGGGCAACAGTGACTTTGGCAACTAACATTTCAATTTGTTTTCATTTTTATTTATCGAATTATTATTATTTAATCATGTAAGATTTGTATTTAATTTTTTTCTAAGTTTTTATTTAAATTCCAGTTGTTAACACACAGTGTAGTATTAGTTTCAGGTGTAGAATTTAGTTATTCATCACTCATCACAACAAGTGTCCTCCTTAATACCCATCACCCATAAGCCCATCTTCCATCCCACCTCCCTCCAGCAACCTTCAGTCTATTTTATGGTTTGCCTCTCTCTTTTTTTCCCCCTAGGTTCATCTGTTTTGTTTCTTAAATTCTACATGTGAGTGAAGTCATATAATATTCGTCTTACTCTGAATGACTTATTTCCCTCAGCATAATACTCTTAGCCCCATCCACATTGTTACCATCCTAGAGGAGCACACAGGCAGTAACCTCTTTGGAATAGGCCATAGCAACACTTTACTAGATATGTCTCCTGAGGCAAGGGGAACAAAAGCAAAAATAAACTGTTGGGATTTCATCAAGATAAAAAGCTTCTGCACAGTGGGGAAGTAATAAACAAAACAAAAAGGCAACTGAATAGGAGAAGATACTTGCAAATTATATATCTGATAAAGGGTTAGTATCCAAAATCTATAAAGAACTTATCAAACTCAACACTCCAAATAAAATAATCCAGTTAAAAATGGTTAGAAGACATGAATAGACATTTTTCCAAGAAGACATCCAGATGGCTAACAGACACATGAATAGATGTTCGACATCGCTCATCATTAGGGAAATACAAATCAAAGCTCAATGGGATCACCTCATACCTGTCAGAATGGCTAAAATCAACAACACAAGAAACAACAGATGTTGGCGAGGATACAGAGAAAAGGGAACCCTCTTACAATGTTGGCAGGAATGTAGACTGGTGAGCTCACTCTGGAAAACAGTATGGAGGTTCCACAAAAAGTCAATTTTTTTTTAATTTCATGTGTATGTATAAATAAAATTTCTTGCACAAGATAGCTTATATTGAAGTTTATGCTTCATCCTAATAATGGACATTCCTGAAATACAATTGTTGAAAGTTCTGGATTTAGATGGAAAATTAACCCCAGTGCCATAGGTCTTAAAAAAGGCTCCTTGCCTCAAAATATAGCCCCTGATTTAGTCTGGGGTCTTAAGCTTCTCCACAGAATTCTCACTTTCTTACTCTAAAACTCTTAACACACCTAGCTGACAAATATATAGCATAATAACTCTGCACACATTAATATTCTCCTTATAATGTTTTCCTCATTTATACCCACATGTATTCCTGCCTTTAAAGAAATTACTCTTTAGTAAGAAACATGTAGACCAATAACTTTCTTCAAACGATAAATGGCAATATAGTAGCAAGTAATAGATGGTATTTGCAAAGCATTACAGAAACTAATATAATACCATATAAAGCTTACTTAAGTTAAAAATTCCTATAATCATGTCAGGTAATACTAATAATCTCAATTTTACAGTGAAGGGAATTGAAGCACAAGGGGTTTGAATCGCTTAACTAAGGTTATTCAGAAAGCAAGTGGTGGAGCTGGAATTCTAACCCGGGTAGTATCTTGACTCCAGGGCCCAAACTTTCAACTACTTTACTAAAATAACGGGTTGAATATAATTCTGTGAGGACAAATATAAGTAAGATGCACTTAAGCTTTTGGGTGAGATGCAGAATAGAGAGCTTTCAAGGAGAATGAGAAAAGATATGACATTTGAAATGAATTTTGAAGGATGCATAGTTTTCCAAGCACATGGTCAGAGGGTGGATATTTCAGGCAAGGAGCAAAAGCAAAGAAAGAGGGATTGATGGTAATTGAAACTGTTGTAAACATTTATTTGCCTCATGAATAATGGTCAACTAAACTAGCCTTGAAAGGCCAATGTGCTCTTCCCTTAACCTAAGTGTCTAGTCCTGTTTTTTTTAACATTGTCTTCTGCTACTTACTTTACATATTGTAATGTGTGTTGCTTCTTTTTTGTTTTTGTTTTTGTTTTTAAAGTGGTGAGGACATGGGGCGCCTGGGTGGCGCAGTCGGTTAAGCGTCCGACTTCAGCCAGGTCATGATCTCGCGGTCCGTGAGTTCGAGCCCCGCGTCAGGCTCTGGGCTGATGGCTCAGAGCCTAGAGCCTGTTTCCGATTCTGTGTCTCCCTCTCTCTCTGCCCCTCCCCCGTTCATGCTCTGTCTCTCTCTGTCCCAAAAATAAATAAATGTTGAAAAAAAAAATTTTTTTTAAAAATAAAAAATAAAAAATAAAGTGGTGAGGACAGATTTTGTTTGGTAATCCTATTGCAATAGGGAAAAGAGTCCAGTGTGAATCAAAGTCAATGTTGATGGGTACCGCAGTGTTTTTTTAATTAATTAATTAATTTATTTATTTATTTTTAATTTTTTGAAAATTTACATACAAATTAGGATATATTGCAACAATAATTTCAGGAGTAGATTCCTTAGTGCCCATTTAGCCCATCCCCCCTCCCACAACCCCTCCAGTAACCCTCAGTTTATTCTCCATATTTATGAGTCTCTTATGTTTTGTCCCCCTCCCTGTTTTTATATTATTTTTGTTTCCCTTCCCTTATGTTCATCTGTTTTGTCTCTTAAAGTCCTCATATGAGTGAAGTTGTATGATTTTTCCCTTTCTCTGACTGATTAATTTCACTTAGCATAATACCCTCCAGTTCCATCCACAAATGTATTCAAATGGCAAGATTACATTCTTTTTGATTGTTGAGTAATACTCCATTGTGTGTATATACCACATCTTCTTTATCCATTCATCCATTGATGGACATTTGGGCTTTTTCCATACTTTGGCTATTGTTGATAGTGCTGCTATCAACATGGGGGTGCATGTTTCCCTTCGAAACTGCACACCTATATCCCTTGGATAAATGCCTAGTAGTACAATTGCTGGGTGGTAGGGTAGTTCTGTTTTTAGTTTTTTGAGGAACCTCCATACTGTTTTCCAGAGTGGCTGCGCCAGTTTGCATTCCCACCAACAATGCAAAAGAGATCCTCTTTCTCTGCATCCTCGCCAACATCTGTTGTTGCCTGAGTTGTTAATGTTAGCCATTCTGACAGGTGTAAGGAGGTATCTCATTGTGGTTTTGATTTGTATTTCCCTGATGATGAGTGATGTTGAGTATTTTTTCATGTGTCAGTTGGCCATCTGGATGTCTTCTTTGGAGAATTGTCTATTCATGTCTTTTGACCGTTTCTTCACTGGATTCTTTGTTTTTTGGGTGTTGAGTTTGATAAGTTCTTTATAGATTTTGGATACTAACCCTTTATCTGATATGTCATTTGCAAACATCTTTTCCCATTCTGTCATTTGCCTTTTAGTTTTGCTGATTGTTTCCCTCGCTCTGCAGAAGCTTTTTATTTTGATGAGATCCCAGTAGTTCATTTTTGCTTTTGTTTCCCTTGCCTCTGGAAATGTGTTGCATAAGAAGTTGCTGTAGGCAAGATCAAAGAGGTTTTTGCCTGCTTTCTTCTCAAGGATTTTGATGGCTTACTGTCTTACATTGAGGTCTTTCATCCATTTTGAGTTTATTTTTGTGTATGGTGTAAGAAAGTGGTCCAGGTTCATTCGTCTGCATGTTGCTGTCCAGTTTTCCCAGCACCACTTGCTGAAGAGACTGTCTTTATTCCATTGGATATTCTTTACTGCTTTGTCAAACATTAGTTGGCCATATGTTTGTGGGTCCATTTCTGGGTTCTCTATTCTGTTCCATTGATCTGAGTATCTGTTCTTATGCCAGTAGAATATTGTCTTGATGATTACAGCTTTGTAGTATAGCTTAGCTTGAAGTCTGGGATTGTGATGCCTCCTGCTTTGGTTTTCTTTTCAAGATTGCTTTGGCTATTCGGGGTCTTTCCTGGTTCCATACAAATTTTAGGATTATTTGTTCTAGCTCTGTGAAGAATGCTGGTGTTATTTTGATAGGGATTGCATTCAATATGTAGATTGCTTTGGGTAGTTTTGACATTTTAACAATATTTGTTCTTCCTATCCAGGAGCATGGAATCTTTTTCCATTTTTTTTTGTGTCTTCAATTTCTTTCATAAGCTATCTATAGTTTTCAGCATATAGATTTTTCACCTCTTTGGTTAGATTTATTCCTAGGTATTTTATGTTTTTTTGTGTAACTGTAAATGGGATTGATTCCTGGATTTCTCTTTCTGTTGCTTCATTGTTGGTGTATAGGAATGCAATCAATTTCTGTGCATTGATTTTATATCCTACCACTTTGCTGAATTCATGAATCAATTCTAACACTTTTTTGGTGGAATCTTTTGGGTTTTCCATATAGAGTATCATGTCATCTGGGAAGAGTGAAAGTTTGACCTCCTCCTGGCTGATTTGGATGCCTTTTATTTCTTTGTGTTGTCTGACTGCAGAGGCTAAGACTTCGAATACTATGTTGAATAACAGTGGCGAGAGTGGACATCCCTGTCTTGTTCCTGACCTTAGGGGGAAGCTCTCAGTTTTTCCCCATTGAGGATGATATTAGCGTTGAGTCATTCATAAATGGCTTTTATGATCTCGAGGTATGATCCTTCTATCCCTACTTTCTTGAGGGTTTTTATCAAGAAAGGATGTTGTATTTTGTCAAATGCTTTCTCTGCATCTATTGAGAGGATCTTATGGTTCTTGTCCTTTCTTTTATTGATGTTATGGGTCACACTGATTGTTTTGCAGATACTGAACCAGCCCTGCATCCCAGGTATAAATCCCACTTGGTCGTGGTAAATAATATTTTTAATGTATTTTTGGATCTGGTTGGCTAATATCTTGTTGAGGATTTTTGCATCCATGTTCATCAGGGAAATCGGTCTATAGCTCTCCTTTTTAGTGGGGTCTCTGTCTGCTTTTGGAATCAAGGTAAAGCTGGCTTCATGGAAAGAGTTTGGAAGTTTTCCTTCCATTTCTGTTTTTTGGAACAGCTTCAAGAGAATAGGTGTTAACTTTTCCTTCAATGTTTGGTAGAATTCCCCTGGAAAGCCATTTGGCCCTAGACTCTTGTTTTTTGGCAGATTTTTGATTACTAATTCTATTTCCTTACTGGTTATGGGTCTGTTCAAATTTTCTATTTCTTCCTGTTTCAGTTTTGGTAGTGTATATGTTTCTAGGAATTTGTCCATTTCTTCCAGATTGCCCATTTTATTGGCATATGATTGCTCATAATATTCCCTTATTATTGTTTTTATTTCTGCTGTGTTGGTTGTGATCTCTCCTCTTTCATTCTTGATTTCATTTATTTGGGTCCTTTCCTTTTTTTTTTTGATCCAACTGGCTAGTGGTTTATCAATTTTGTTAATTCTTTCAGAGAACCAGATTTTAGTTTCATTGATCTGTTCTACTGTTTTGTTTTGTTTGTTTGTTTTTTGTGTTTTTTTTTTGGTTTCGATAGCATTAATTTCTGCTCTAATCTTCATTATTTCCTGTCTTCTGCTGGTTTTGGGTTTTATTTGCTGTTCTTTTTCCAGATCCTTAAGGCATAAGGTAAGGTTGTGTGTCTGAGATCTTTCTTCCTTCTTTAGGAAGACCTGGATTGCTATATACTTTTCTCTTATGACCGCCTTTGCTGTGTCCCAGAGGTTTTGGGTTGTGGTGTTATCATTTTCATTGACTTCCATATACTTTTTAATTTACTCTTTAACTTCTTGGTTAGCCCATTCATTCTTTAGGAGGATGTTCTTCAGTCTCCAAGTATTTGTTACCTTTCCAAATTTTTCCTTGTGGTTGATTTCGAGGTTCATAGCGTTGCGGTCTGAAAATATGCACGGTATGATACCGTTCTTTTTGTAGTTGCTTAGGGCTGATTTGTGTCCAGTATATGGTGTATTCTAGAGAACGTTCCATGTGCACTGGAGAAGAATGTGTATTCTGCTGCTTTAGGATGAAATGTTCCGAATATATCTGTTAAGTCCATCTGGTCCAGTGTGTCATTGAAACCCATTGTTTCCTTGTTGATTTTTTGATTAGATGATCTGTCCATTGCTGTGAGTGGGGTGTTGAAGTCTCCTATTATTATGGTATTACTATCAATGAGTTTCTTTATGTTTTTGATTCATTGATTTATATATTTGGGTGCTCCACATTTGGAGCATAAATGTTTACAATTGTTATGTCTTCTTGGTGGATAAAACCCCTTAATTATGATATAATCCCCTTCTGCATCTCTTGATACAGTCCTTATATTAAAGTCTAGATTGTCAGATGTAAGTATGGCTACTCCAGTTTTCTTTTGTTGACCATTAGCATGATAGATGGTTCTTCATCCCCTTATTTTCAATCTGAAGATGTATTTAGGTCTAAAGTGGGTCTCCTATAAATAGCATGAAGATGGATCTTGTTTTCTTAACCATTCTGTTACCCTATGCCTTTTGATTGGAGCACTGAGTCCATTAATGTTTAGAGTGAGTACTGAAAGATAGGAATTTATTGCCATTATGATGCTTGTAAAGTTGGAGTTTCTGGTGGTGTTCTCTGGTCCTTTCTAATCATTGTTATTTTGTGTGTGTGTGTGTGTGTGTGTGTGTGTGTGTGTGTGTGTGGATAGATAGATAGATAGATAGATAGATATAGATGTAGATAGATACATAGATATACTTTTTTTTTTCATTTTTTTTCTCCCCTCAAGAGAGTCCCCCTTAAAATTTCTTGCAGGGCTGGTTTAGTGCTCACCAACTCTAATTTTTGTTTGTCTGGGAAGCTTTTTACCTCTCCTTCTATTTTGAATGACAGCTTTGCTGGATAAAGAATTCTTGGCTGCATATTTTTCTGATTCAGCACACTGAATATATCCTGCCACTCCTTTCTGGACTGCCAAGTTTCCGTGGATAGGTCTGCTGCAAACCTGATCTGTCTTACCTTGTAGGTTAGGGACTTTTTTTCCCTTGCTGCTTTCATGATTCTCCCCTTGCCTTAGTATTTTGTGAATTTGACTATGATATGCCTTGCTGATGGTTGGTTTTTGTTGAATCTAATGGAGGTCCTCTGTGCTTCCTGGATTTTGATATCTGTGTCTTTCCCCAGGTTAGAAAGTTTTCTGCTATGATTTGCTCACATAACCCTTCTACCCCAATTTCTCTCTCTTCCTCTTCTGGGACCCCTATGATTCTGATGTTGTTCCTTTTTAATGAGTCATTGATTTCTCTAATTCTTAAATCATGCTCTTTTGCCTTAATCTCCCTCTTTTTTCTGCTTCATTATTCTCTGTAAGTTAGTCCTCTGTATCACTGATTCTCTGTTCTGACTCATCCATCCTTGCTGCAGCTGCATCTGTCCATGATTGCAGCTCAGTTATAGCATTTTAATTTCATTATGACTATTTTTTACTTCTTTTATCTCTGCAGAAAAGGATTCTAATCTGTTTTTGACTCCAGCTAGTATTCTTATTATCATGATTCTAAATTCTGGTTCAGACATCTTGTGTGTATGTGGGTTGGTTAAGCACCTGGTTGTGATTTCTTCGTGCTCTTTCTTTTGTGGTGAATTCCTTCGTTTTGTCATTTTGAAGGGAGGAAAAGAGTTAAATAGGTAGAAAAATTAAAATATAAAAAATTTTAAATTAAAAAAATATTAAAATTAAAAACACACATACAAAAATTGAATAAATGATGCTAGATCCTAGGTGTGTTCTGGTCTGGGTGTTGAAAGTGATTTGACATATTAGAGAAAAAAAAGGGGGGGCAATCATTTGAGAATTTGAAAAAATGAATACACTGAAGTAGACTAAAATGAGATGATGGGAATAAAATAGAATTTGAAAAATTTACATAAAAGCAATAAATATAGTAAAAAATTTAAGGTAAATATTTTTAATAACAATTGAAAGTAAAAATTAAGTCTTTCTTTCTGCATTGAAGAAAAAGAAATGAAAAAAAAGAAAAAAAGGAAATTGTTTGAAAATTTGGAAAAGTGAATACACCGAAGTAAACTAAAATAAAATGATGGAAGTAAAGTAGAATTTGAAAAAATTTACACAAAAGTAAAAATTATAGTAAAAAAATTAAAGAGAAGTATTTTTAATAGAAATTGAAAATAAAAATGAAGTTTTTCTCTTCTGTATTCAAGAAAAAGAAAAGAAATGAAAAAGAGAAAGAAAAAAAAAAAAGAAAGAAATTTGAATAGATGGACCTGCTAACAGATTGAAATAAGACTGAAATTACTTTGTTTTCCCTTAGGAGTCAGACTATGAAGCACTTTATATTCCATAAACTAACTAGGTGATGAGCCTTGCATTCTTGAAGAACGAGATTGGCCCAGTTGGGCGGAGCTCAGTGTAACGGCTCCGTTCTCCACTAGATGGCGCTGCTTGCCTACTGGGGTGGAGTGCTGTGGCGCTGTTAGGTATATATGCACATGTGCGGGAGCGGTGAAAATGGCATCACCTAGCTACCCAGTCTCTAGTATCAGAACTCTATTCTCCCAGATCAGCAATTGCACACCCATCTTCTGTCTTCAGCTTTCATCCACTCCCTGCTTTTTCACTGTCCGTAACCAGGCCCCAGCCAGTACCTCTCTTTCGAGTTTTGTCTCAGATGCAGCTGTTTTCCCCTGCCCCTTACTTCTGAAGGACTGCGGCTTTGACACGTTCCACCCCTCTGCGGGAGGGTCTCACCGAGCAATGGCCAAACGAGCAATGGCTGAATATTAGCTGCACCCAGGAACGCTTGCTGGACCCTGATGCTCTCGGTGCCCCAAGATTGCAGCCAGGTGCCAGCTCACCCCAGAAAATGTTCGCGAGATAGTGTAGCAGCAACTTTTCAGGGATTATGGAAAATCACAGCACACATCTGGCACCAGGCTTCATCCTTAAGTACCTGTTCCAGCACCAGCAAGTGTAGCCGTTCTCTGGGGTCTTCTGGAACCAATGGCTTCAACAGTCTCTACCAAATTTCCTTCCAGCAGTGGAACCGCTTCTCCCCATGTGGCCCGAGAACCTCCCGCACCCCACTCTGTTCCTGGGGATTCGCTCTTCCCACCAGAGCACCGCCAGGTATCAAGCTGCGGAGTTGCAGCCTTTGCGCTCCCCTTGTTTACAGTCTTAATGGAATTTAAACCCTCTCCTTTCTCCTTTCTCCCTTTTTAGTTTAGTCCCTGCGGCTGTTTCCAATTTTCCACTTTCTCTCCGGCTGGTTTTGGGGAAGGGTGTTTTTCCCGTATTCTACCCCCCTGCCCCCCATCTCCCCCCCATCTCCGTCCTCTCTCTGCCCACAAAAGCACCTCCATTCCCATGGCCTCTTGCTCTCCAAGTTCACCTCTCCATGCCACATACCTGCTGAATTCTGTGGTTCAGGTTGTGCAGATTGGTGTGTTAATCCTCCAGTCAGTTTTCTAGGTGTGCAGGATGGTTTAGTGTTGGTCTGGCTGTATTTCACGGACACGAGACACACAAAAAATGTCCATGCTGTTCCGCCATCTTCGTGTGTTGCTTCTTGTACCATCATCATGCTTTCCTACCTCTATTTCTCCATTCATATTATTCCATCCACATGCATCTACTCTGTAGGTCTCCACCTGTTAATCTTTTACTTAATCTCCAAGGCCTCATTTAGATATACCTTCCCCTTCATAAAACATTTCCCTCCAGGGCAGAATTTTCCATTTCTCTTCCTATCTTTTTCCATAGCACTTACTCTCTCTATACTTTTCCAAGTTGCTCATCACTTCACCCACACAGTTTACCTCTTTATGTATTTGTGAATTTCATTCATCCATTAATAATTAGCTAGCTAGTTAACAATCATTTATCTATACCAATAATCTACCAAAAAGTTTTAATGTAAAGTTGCATAATAGCAGTTAAAATCTTGGGCTTTGTAGTCTAACACAGCAGGATGGGATTACTATTTCTGAGTTTATAGAGCATCTAGCAAGTTGGTTAAACCATCTGAAGTTGTATTTCCTCATGCTAGAAGTGGACATAGAGTATGTCCCTCAGAGCACTATTGGGAAGATTAAATCTAATGGTAAATGTAAAGTGCTTAGGTGAGTACAAGCAATAAAGAAATGATAGCTATGACCATTACTATTGTTGAGATAAGCAGAATATTCCTAGGAACAGCCCTTTAATAATCACAGATGAATAATACAGCAGCATTTCTCGATTAAAAAAAAATTTTTAACATTTATATATTTTTGAGAGAGAGACAGATCATGAGTGGGAAAGGGGCAGAGAGAGGGAGACACAGAATCCGAAGCAGGATCTAGGATCTGAGCTGTCAGCACAGAGCCTGATGTGGGGCTCAAATCCACGAACCGTTAGATCATGACCTGAGCTGAAGTCGGACGCTTAACTGACTGAGCTACCCAGGCGCCCAGCATTTCTCGATTTTTAGTGTTTATTCTTATTGTATATAATCATCACCCCATGATGTTGTTAAAAGGTAGACTGTGTAACTTTACTCCCAGATACTCTTGATGCCCTAAATTCTGGGTTGGGGCAAGAATCTCCATTTTTCAGATAGCCTGAGTGACTCTACTTCACATGATCTGGGAACTGTATTTTGAAGACCTTGAAGAAATGCCAAAGGAGAGACAAATCTCTGAGGGTGGCTACAGCAATCCACAATGTAACCAAAATTTTCTGATGTTTGTTATGTACATTAGATAGTGAGAATCCCCACAAACTGAATTGTCAGACTGTATCCTCCAGTACATAGAAAAGAAAAGGATACCAGGATTACAGGGTCCAAAAGTCCTGAGAACCATTCCAGAAGCTATTCTGTTATTCTTTTCACTTTATTTCATTTTTTAAAAATGCAATAATGTTCACTGTGTAGCACAACAAACACCTCCATACATCACCAAGCTGCATTGATAATTAACATTTTTGCCGTATTTCCTTTTTATTTATTTTGCTGAAAATTAAAGTGCAAGTTTCAGTAATCATATCAATTCTAAATATTTTTGCTTATATTCCTTATAGAAAACATCATTCTTTTATGTAACTTAAATACAAATGTTACAGTCAAGAAATGTAACATTATTAATGCTTCACATTCATTTTTCCCAGCTGTCCCAATAATATCTTTCACAGCCTTTTTTTTTAATCCTACACAAAATCAAGATGACACATTGCACATAGTTTTTAGTTTATTTACAAATCCCAAAGTCAGCAGAAGTAAGGAAAAGAAAAGATGAAAGAAGAAATAAATAAATAAATAAATAAATAAAAAGATTGATGAAACCAGGGGCTCGTTCTTTGAAAAGGAGCAAAATTGATAAACCTTTAGCCAGACTCATCAAGAAATAAAGACAGAGAACTCAAATAAAATTAGAAATGAAGAAGGACAAGTAATAAGCAACACCATAGGGGCTCCTGGGTGGCTCAGTCGGTTAAGCGTCCGACTTCAGCACAGGTCACAATCTCGCAGTCTGTGGGTTCGAGCCCCGCATCGGGCTCTGGGCTGATGGCTCGGAGCCTGGGGCCTGCTTCCGATTCGGGGTCTTCCTCTCTCTCTGCCCCTCCCCCATTCATGCTCTGTCTCTCTCTGTCTCAAAAATAAATAAAGGTTAAAAAAAATTAAAAAAAAAATAAGCAACACCATAGACAAAGTATTATTATATTAAAAATTATATACCGACAAATTGGACAACGTAGAAGAAATGGATAAAATCCTAGAGACATAATCTTCCAAAACTGAATCAAGAAGGAATAAAAAATTTGAACAGACCAATTATAAGTAATGAAATTGGGATCAGTAATCAAAGGAACTCCTAACAAATAAAAGTTCAGGACTAGATGGGTTCACAAGTGAATTATACCAAACATTTAAAAGAAAAGTTATTACCTATTCTTAAACTATTCCAAAATATAGAGGAAGGAAAACTACCAAATTCATTCTATAAGGCCAGCATTACCTTGATATCCAAACCAGATACAGACTACAAAAAAGAAAGAAAGAAAGAAAGAAAGAAAGAAAGAAAGAAAGAGAGAGAGAGAAAGAAAGAAAGAAAGAAAGAAAGAAAGAAAGAAAGAAAGAGCGAGCACAGGCCAATATATCTGATGAACACAGATACAAAAATCCTCAAAAAAATTTTAACAAACTAAATTCAATAATACATTAAAAAATCATTCACCATAATCAAGTAGGATTTATTCCAGGGGTGCAAAGGTGGTTCAATATTTGCAAATCAATCAATATGATACATCACATTAGTAAGAGAAAGGATAAACACCATATGATCACCTCAATAGATGCAGAAAAAGCATTTGACAAAATACAACATCTGTTTTTGATAAAAAATAAACTGGGTTTAGAGAGAACATACATCAACACAATAAAGGCTACATATGAAAAACTTACTAAGGAAGAAGTATGCAGGTAACATGGTATATATAGAAAACTCTAAAAAGACTCCAACAAAGAAACAATTAAAACTAATAAATGAATTCAGTAAGTAAGGGATGCAAAATCAATACACAGAAATATGTTGCATTTCTATACACTAATAACAAAGTAGCAGAAGGATAAGTTAAGAAAACAATTCCATTGACAATTGCACCAAAAATAATAAAATACCTAGTGATAAACTTAACCAAGGAGGTGAAAGACCTGAACTCTATAAGCTATAAAACACTGATGAAAGAAATTGAAGATGACACAAACACAAACAAATGGAAAGCTATTTCATGCTCATGGATTGGAAGAACAAACATTGTTAAAATGCCCATACTACCTACAGAGTAAAGCAGTCTACAGATTCAGTGCCATCGATAGCAAAATACTAACAGCATTTTTTGCGGAACTAGAACAAATACTAAAATGTGTGGAACTACAAAAGACCCCCAATAGCCAAAGCAATCTGGAGAAAGAAGAACAAAGCTGAAGGCATCATGATCCCAGAGTTCAAGATATACTACAAAGCTGCAGTAATCAGGAGAGTATAATACTGGCACAAAAAATAGACACATAGATCAATAGTTTTCTTTAAGTTTTTTTTAATGATTATTTATTTTTGAAGGAGAGAGGGACAGAGTGCAAGCAGGGTAGAGGCAGACACAGAATCTGAACCAGGCTCCAGGCTCTGAGCTGTCAGCATAGAGTCCAACGTGGGGCTCGAACCCACGAACTGTGAGATCATGACCTGAGCCGAAGTCGAACACAACAACTGAGCCACCCCAGCGCCCCTCAATAGACTACTTTAATATCAAAACTCTCTTACTGTGTATGTCTTTAATTACACTGACTTTTTTTATGATTTCAAGTAATTTATCTTGCAGAAATTCCTCAAATAGAAATTTTTTCTATTATTTTATCTTAAAAAAAGTTAAATATAATTTTCAAGAAAATTATAAATATAAGGCGTCTTTATTATGGCATTATATCAGGAGGCATATGATATAAATTGGTCCCACTTTGATGTTGTAAATTATTATCATCATGTGAAGGTGGTGTTCACATGACTTCTTGATTGTAGAAGTGCCTTTCCCCTTTTGTAATTAATAAGTAGTCTGTGGGATGATTTGTGAAGTTTGCGTAAATATTCTCTTCCACAATGTTTACCCAATACTCTAGAATCCTTTGGTTACTCTTGCCTGAATCAATTATTACAACACTGGTTGCATAATGACTTTTTAAATTTTATCATCCCTTATTTCTTAGACGGCATTCTCCTGTAAAGTAGAGCTTTTTCATCTCCCCCTTACCACCACATTTTGTTATTATTACCTGAGACTCATAGGTTTTTTTTCTTTTATTAAAACACACACACACACACACACACACACACACTTTAATATACACACTGATCATAATAATAATGCAGCTCAGTGAACTTTCGCAAACTGAACACACTGGTGTAATCAACTTCCAGGTTAAGAATAGAACATTATAGCACATTCCAGCTCCCTGCAATAGTTATATGTCAAGGGTAACCATTATTCTGAAATCTAGCAGTGTTTACTAGTTTCTCCTATTTTTTGTATTTGAGATAAATAGAATTTTATAATATATAGTATTTTTTTGTATCTGACTACTTGAAGCACCATATTTTTTTTTCAATTTCACCCATATTGTTATATAGAATAGTAGATAATTCATTTTCTTACTTTTTAGTATAGCCTCATGTGAATATATCACAGTTTATATATCCAATCCATTGTGAATGGACATTTGGATAGTTTGAAGACCAACATATAAGTATTCTTCTGAACATTCTAGCATACATGTCTTCTGGTGAATTTATAAATTCATGTGGGTTTTTTTTGTTGTTCTTATTTTTATTGTTCTTTTTAAATTCGATGGAATATAATCCACTGGTGTCATAATTCCATTTGATGATCAAATTTCCCAAATTTCACCTGTTGCTTCAAGTGGGTTTCTGGGTCCATTAACAAGTTCCATTAGTTTTTCTGTACTCTTTTACTATCTGACACATATGATGGTCTAGGTTTGCCTTAAATTTTCCCAGATGTAGAGCTAGAATCAGTCAGTTTTCCTGAGAGAGCTGGTCTTTTTAGTGAGTATTGCTATTTAGAAAGGAAGCTCCAAGAACTAGATGCGTTGCTTTTAGGACTCAATGTTGTTAGGCCTTTTTAGTGGTCAGTGCAAGGAAAATATATTTTAATATATCTAATGAAATTGACTGGATATTTACAATTTCAATCCAATGCCATATTTTCCTCTCTTTCACTCAGTCTATGTATCTCCTGTCCCTCAGGGAGATCTTTGGATCACACAATTATTTTTTGTATTTTCTCAGTAGTATAGCACACTGAACACTACATTCAGGACTACCATACCTACAAACCAACCATTAATATTCAAGATTTCTTTACTTTTTTTTGTACAGTTTGAGTGTACAGTTTGAATATTTGGGTCAAATGTATTATTTTTTCTGCCTCCTCTCCAACTACAGTGTGCTTATGTTATCAATTTGATATGCATTTAATATTAATCATATGTAATCTTATTCAATTTTATTATTTCCCTTTATCCTTGCTGATCAAATATTATACTTTGCATATATAAAATGCTAATATGATCAAAAATTCAAAAATATATTTAGCAAAGTCGCATTCATTTCGCTATTCCTTCTACTCTGTCCCTGCTATGTAGACACCCACTTTGATTAAATTCTGAATTATTGTTACTGTGTTATTTTTACAAAAATATGATCACATATGTATATATTTTCTTAGTTCTCCATTATTTCATAAAACAGAGTAGCATACAGTATATGCTCTTGAGCGTATTGCTTTTTCTAAGTAATAGTGTATCCTGGAAATCCCTCCATATCATTTCATAAATACTATTCTCTTTATAGCTGTGTATTAACACTTTCATTGTGATAATGCATCATAATTTATCAAAATTTCTTTACATATGAGAAAAAGGCAAAAGGACGTTCCCAATGTTTTGTTTTTATAAAGAATGTCAAATGAATAATTGTGTATATTTGGTTGTGTATGTGGTATTTTGGAAGATGACTTTTCAGTGTTGATTCCTAGAAGTAGTATGTTGAGTCAACCAGTATATACTGTGGAAAGTTAAGTTTGCTTGTTTTGGTTGTTGTTTTATTCTTATTATCAATTTCCACTTTCATGGGTGGTAACATATCATATTTATTTTATTTATTTTTTTAATTTTTTTTAAATTTTCTAATGTTTATTCTTGAGAGAGAGAGAGAGCAGGGGAGGGTCAGAGAGAGAGGGAGACACAGAATCTGAAGCAGGCTCCAGGCTCTGAGCTGTCAGCACAGGGCACAATGCAGGGCTCGAACTTACTAACCATGAGATCACGGCCTGAGCTGAAGTTGGTCGCTTAACCAACTGAGCCACCTAGGTGCCCCAACATGTCATATTTCTATCAGCAGTGTAGACAGAGCCTGTTACTTCACAGACTTATACACAGAATGTGCCAAATTTTTAAAAATTTTCACCAATCTGACAAATGAAAAATGGTATCTGAGTGTAGTTTTAGTATACATTTTTATTTTTAATGAATGAAAACTAAACGTTTTGTCCAATAGTAGGGCCAGCTGTATAATTCTGATACTATTCATGTCCTTTGTCTATTTTTTTCTTGACTTTTTGGTATTTATTTCCTTTATTTATTTATTTATTTATTTATTTATTTATTTATTTATTTATAAATTTTAGTTTTAGAAAGAGACAGAGCAACGGAGAGGGGCAGAAGGGGAGAGGAAGGGAGGGAGCAAGTGAGGGAGGAAGAGAGACAGAGAGAGAGAGAGAGAGAGAGAGAGAATTCCAAGCAAGCTCCATGCTGAGCCCTCAATGCGGGACTTGATCCCAAGATCTTGGAATCATGACCTGAGCTGTAACAACAGTCAGACTCTCAACTGACTGACCCACCTAGGCACCCCTATTTCCTTGATTTTCAGAGTCCTTTACATACTAGATACTGTCCATTTTCTGTGATATATTGAAAATATTTTCTTGAAGTTTTTTTTTAATTTTTTTTATTTTTCTTGTGCTTTTATTTTCTTTATATAGCCAAATTTACTAATAATGTCTTCTAATGTATCAGAATTTTTGACTCAGCTAAAAAAGCCTTTCCTCACACTAAGGTAAAAAGATGAGTATACTTACTTCTAGTATTATGTTTTGTTTTGTTTTCTTTTCTTTTAAATCTTTGGTTTATTTGAAGTTTATTTTCTATGTATAGTATGAGGTAGTGATATAGTGCTGTCTTCTTTTTCCAGCAGTGAACCAGTTATCCACCTATATATTTTAATTTCATTTTTCCCCAGTAATTTGAATGCCACTTTTATCAGATACTAAATCTTTATATGTACATTGTCTATTTCTAAAATTTCTTTGACTTTACTGAGCTATGTATTCATATACCAGTGCCAAAAGGGGAATACACTTATCAATCATTCAGTGACTGAGAATTGTAAACACTTTTGGTTTTGTTGGTTAGTGAAACCAAGAAACAGGCCATTAGGAGTTGAAGGGAATGTCATTTGCAGAAACTGTTACATCAACTCAGTTAATGCTGGATCCTTTTTCAGTTACCATCTTTGGTGTTATCTATTTGAAGAGATGAGAGTATTATTGAAAATCCAGATGTTTTATTTAGTTTAGAACTCCAGTCACAAGATTTATGAGAAAGGATTTAAAATTTACATCTTACAAGCTCTTCTCTATCAAGTTAGTTTTTTTTTTCTTCAAATGAGAAGGTTATTATATATGACTCAGATACTGGCTTTAATTTTTGTTTACTCAAATGACAACGAAATATAGAAACTGAATGAAAGATATGAAAGATAGCAAAAGAGAAAGGCCTTCAAAAAGGCTTTTTAATGATATGTTCTTGAAATCAATTAGTGGAGCTAAACTGGATTATGTATGCCCATATTATTCACTTAGACATTATTATCTGTTGAAATGACTTTTTGAAGCTCTGAAGTTTTAATTTCTTTATCATATTCTCTATTCCATGGAATGCACCATTCTTTTATATTGCCTTTAGATTACTGTGCTTCTATATCAGAACTATAACTTAAGCAAAGATAGAATATTAACCATAAGTTATATTTGCCTAGGTCTTCAAAATATTCTGGAATGGAGGCTAATTACCTAGTTTTGTCACTGGGGCATATGGATACTGACGGCCATATTTGAGCAGGATCCACTTAATCCAGACATTGTCTGATAACACTGTGTACCTGCAGGGTTTTGTTTACATAGGACTTTGTCAAGACAACAAAGGATTACTTATAGAAAACTGAATTCATGTTATAGAATGACAATTGAACACATTTTACTATGTAATTAACATAGGAGATAATATATATAAGACATTGACAAGGATACAGTGATATTCTGATATTAATTATTGATTGCTATGCAAAGCAATAGGTCAAAGGCCTTAGCCAACATTGGCTAAGGGAATGAATTTTGTGTTCTGATTTTTTATCACTTCTTGAATTGTGCAATTCTGTGCCTTTTCCTGAAAGCTCATGTTGATTGTGCTAAAGTAATTCATGCCTTTGTTTTTTAATGTTTATTTATTTTGAGAGAAAGAGAGAGAGAGAGAAGGCGAGAGGCAGAGAGAGGAAGAGAAAGAATCCCAAGCAGGCCCCACACTGTCAGCACAGAGCCCGATGCAGGGCTTGAACTCACAAATCCATGAGATCATGACCTGAGCTTAAATCAGTAGTCGGGCTCTTAACTGACTGAGCCACCCTTGTGCCCCTATTTTTTTTAAGGACTAATTAAAAAGGAAATACAAATATTTTGAGCATTGCTATATCTTTAAGTATATATTTTACATCACATTTAATATACTGAATATAAGCTGTTTCTGTTTATGAATTCATGCAAAAGTATATTAAATAATCCTTGTTCACTGGTTCTTATAAAAATAATTTCCATCTAATATAGACTAAACTTCTGCAACACAAACCCAAAAATCTTACTAACTTAATATAGATAATGTGCCTTTTCTTTTCCCCATGCAAAGTCCTCTGTAGTTTTCTTCCCAGCATCTTTTCAGAGACCTAGATTTCTGCATCTGAGAGCTTTGTTCTCTCAACATGTGGCCTCCATGCTCACAGCAGGAGAAGGAAGACAGAACATGGAGAACAAACATCTGCTGTTTCCTCTGACTAGAAGTGGCCCGTGTCACTGTCACTTGTACTTACAGTGCACTGACCAGAACTATTCACTTGGACCCAACCTAACTACAATCTAAACTATGAGGGAAATGTTGGGAAACACAGGCTAGCAAGTGGAGTAATTTGCAGAGAAACAGTGTCTCTGTCACTTGCTTTTGGAAAAACCTTGCTCATAAATCTAGGGAAAGCTTCCTTTGCTGTTTATGTGTGTTTGAAGTTTTCTTTCTCCTTCAATTCTGAGCACTTCATCTTTTCTGCTTGGCTGAGTCTGTGTTCCACCCATTTGTGTTGGTGAATATATAGAAAAATAGCGAAAGGGTGCAATCTGTGCTTTGTCTGGAGGACAGTTTGATTGTATTCTGAGCTGAAGAGGCTCATGATGGGCATCGATCTTGATGCCATGACACTCTCTGTGTGACATGTTTAAGCCACCCCTGGGTCAAAACACTTCATGGATTCCTGTTTAATCTTTTCATTTCCAATATACAGACTATCATTAACTAGTTAAACTTCCAAGGGATACTATTTTCCAGTGTTTGTACCACGTCAGGCTTACATGTGCTGTCAGTGAGCTAACTTTATGCAAAACTTTCTGTTGGATTTATCACTGCCATCCTTCATTATTGAAACAGTTTACCACCTCAACGATAGGGCTGAGGCACAGAATTCATAATCAGGAGAACTAAATTATCTTTTTAGGTCTGCCACTAGCTAGTTGTTTTCCTTTCTGGGCATTTCACTTAACTTCTCCAGGCATTAGTCTCTTAATCTGTTAAATGAAGGTGCCTTTATAGGAATCCCTTTCCAAATTTTAAACACACAACACACCCACATGCGTACATGCACACACAGACACACCCTGTTTTTTTTTTTTTCAAATTAAATCTGTCCTAGAATCCCTAAATATAAACAAAAAAATTAAAATTCTCTAAATGAAAAGGAGGTACAGGAAGGGAACAGGAGGTCTACCTTTGTACTCTGGGTCAAAATCTGAGGCACAACTATCCAATTCCGGATCTTCAATTTAGATCTTCTAGATATACCAAATTCTAGAGCAGTCTTTGAAATCTACTAAATCAGATGTTTTCGGGAATTTTTTAGCTCCCAAGTTCTATGGGTTTATAATTCAAAAGGAAGAATGAGGTTAGTTCTGTTTGTTTTTTTCTCTATAGATCAAAGTTAATAAATCATTGAAAATACGAAGCAAACATATGAATTGAGTTTCCCATCAATGCCCCAGTGTTTCCCGGCATTTATCTAACATTCAAAATAAAAGGCAGCAAAGAGTGATATTTTAAGTCAGTGACTACTGCCATGTATATTCAATGCATAAAATGTTTACAAGTATTACATGGTTTATATTTTTTTCCCCTAGAGAAAAGGATGCGTCCTAAACTTTTATATCAAAGATTTAAATACACAAGTAGAGGTATTCTCTTATGCAAAACTATAAGGTGTTTCGCTTTTATAAAACTAAATTTCACTTTAGTCTTACTTGAGGAAAAACTCAGAAAATCACAGTATTTAATACACATTTTAAAAATGGTATTTTTGTTTTTTTAGTGACTGAGTCAGTCTGATTCTGAATTATAAAATACACTAAAGCATCATGAGAAAAGCTATTCTGGAAATTCTGACATTCTAGCAAAGCCATGGATTACTGAATCCTCATAGAAAATATCTTTTACTCTAGATAGTTTTCCCCCTCATTTCTGAACTAAAAGTTCAGAGTCTCTTGTTAACTAAGGCCAATGAGGAACCTGAAGACAAACATGGAATTGTGTTTTTTGTTTTTCTATTTAGATTATTTCAGCAGTTTTTAAACTCTTCCATGGAATACTGATTCCATCACCCCCTTTAGAAAAGTGAGTCAATGCAGTATATGACATGGCCCACTTGGTGTTACTCACACAGACATTTGAACACTTCCCACACATAAACCCCTGCTTATATGTGTCAGACAGATACACATATGCATTTATACACATTCCATGCCTGTTATTCTTTCTTCACCACTCACCCAGTGAACCACATTTCGTTCAAGATAAAATTTCTTTTGATATTTTCATGCTATTTCTGAGGTCTGAACAAAATTCACATCTAAGGTAGGATGTTAGGATGCTAGTGCCCTGGTAAATGATTTAAATAACCCACCTTAAAGGCTCATGTCACTGACCTTAAAAGAAACACTTGGGTAATATGGTAATGAGAGTATCCCTTGTTAAAGTTTAGTTAAAATTTCAGATTCCATGCAGGCCAATGAGACTTGGATGGCAGCCATCCTGTCTGCCATATATATATATATAGTATAATTTTGTATATATATATATATATATATATATATATATATATATATATATATGTAACATATAGAAAATAAAGGGAAACGGAGGAAACTTATTGGACACATTTTTGACAATTTGCAATGGGAGAATGCTTTACTTTGAAATAACCTTAAAAAAGCGACTAGTAAGATTTTTCTTTGAAGATGAAGAAACTGAAATTAAGAGGTAATGAGACTCTTATCCAAGTCTGAACATCCAATCAATGGTAAAAATGGGATATGAGGCCAGACCATCCAATTGCTAGTCCACTTTGCTACCCCACTATGTGTTTGCCATCTTTGAAAGCAAATCTTGTGGTTAGAGATGAGTCCATACCATTCCTTAATGCCACTAGGGAATGGCATGGACTCATCTTACCTGGGTCATGGACAAAGCCTCTGACACAAACCACTCATTTCTTTTTTCTATCTGTTCTATTGGACACTGAGTAGATCATATAGGGACCAGGCTGGTAGTTTGAGAAAAATACCAGAAAATATGTTCAACGTTAACATACAATGCTAACCAAGACATCTGCATACTGTAAGTTCATTCTAGAAGGAATTACCAACACCAAGACTGTGCTTTATATTGTGGATTCAGCCATTTGGAAATAAATTTAACATGCTAGGCTTTCAACTTTTGCAAGGCTGGAGTGTTTTCTTTCAAGGCTATTAATTTATGAGCCCTTACCAAGTTTTATCTTGCACTAAAAGCAAAGGTTGTAGTTGCCCCAATTCAGTCTGTTTCTTTGTATCAGAGAGCCTAAATAGTTAAGATCTATTATATTGCTGCACCTCCTGTCTAACTAGAATGACTTTGAATGGAGAAAAGATAAAGGAACATACAAAAGGATCAAAGCAAGACTGTAAATAAACTATCTGGGCCAGATAACCTATCTTTAAAATAACCTGTCTTTAAATTTATAACAAATGAAATTACAATCTCTAAGTTCTACAAATTATCACCAATATTGCCATTATTTTAGGAAGTTATTACTTAGCACATGTGAAGAAAATATGCATATTCTGAACATTCATTTATTTCTGAGGCTTGGAGTTAGTTTTATTGGTGGCTGACAATACTCAAAATTCTGTTTACTATTATGCATTATGTTATGCTATTTTGAAACTCTCTAACCTTTAAATTACAAATTGAGGCTAGACTTTTAAAAAATACTTATTTTGAGAGAAAGTGTGCAACTGCATGTGAGTGGGGAAGGGGCAGAGACAGCAGGAGACAGGATCCAAAGTAGGCTCTGTGCTGACCAAGAGTCTGATGCAGGTCTCAAACTCACAAACTGAACCTTGAGATCATGACCTGAAGTCAGACACTTAGCCAACTGAGTGTTGGCTCCCATGGATTTGTTTTTTGAATGATTTTTTTATAAGGAATACATATCAAGCAAAGATTTAATATTAAGAAGATTTAATAAAAAAATCATCATTATAAATAACAAGGTTTCTATATCCAATTGAATGCTGTGGGGTAACAGATTACGTAAAGCTCAGCACATTGTTACTAAATATTTTGTTGGAAGGTGTTGTTATGGTCTAGGCATTCCTGCACAGCACTCTCAAAGTGTTTTATCTCATTTAGTTCTCAACACAACCATTTGAGATCGGCTTCAATATTCCAATTTTATAGATGAAGCAACAAGGTCCTCAAGGTGAAAGAAGTTACCCAAATTGAGTGATAGATTCAGAATTCAAATTCAAGCCCACAGGAAAGCCCTGCTGTGGTCAGTCCTTTGAGTTTTTTCCTTGTCATCATGTGTTTAGTCATATTGATTATTACCCTCCATGAGGAAATGATCCGACAGCTGGGTTAGTTTTTCATTTCTTCCAAATATCTTACAGAGGTTAATTAGGAAAGCTGCTGAAGTGTTTGTGGGAGAATTAGAGTAAGTACTTTTTAACCTTATCCTCAGGCAACAAAGGCATCTTGTTCTTCTAATTTTATTTTGTATCCCTCTGTCTGACATTTTCACGTGGTTAACACTATTACAGAGACAGTGGGTGTTATGTGGAGGATGGCCTATGCGTTTAGATAGACTTAAATTCCCATGCCACTATTTTTACTAGTGGTATTTGATAAGCTACTCCAACTCAGGTGTGTTTTTTGGGTTTTTTTTTTTTTTTGAATCATTGCTAGGATTTTAAATTTGCACCGTTGATGGAATTTTGTGGGTACATGTTAATACGGCCCATTTATTGCTTTAGGTTAGATCTCTTAGTTATTTACCTTACTTTAGGTTTTTCATAAATTTTCAGACTATCGTCTTTATTTTGATTCTTATTAACAAGAATTGGACCACACAGTTGAGAGGAGGTCAAAGATATAAAAGATAAGAGAGGATTTTGGTGTCTTATGTACATCAAACATTAGCAAACTATATGGAAACTGTAAGAGATGTCTCCTGCTAAAATCAGTGTTCAATCCTGATGTTTGACACTTTTACCCTACCCTTCAGTATACTAATCTGCTTATATATCTCTTTGAGATTTTTAAAAATTCAGTTGCATTTTCAGGTGCCATCTGAATTTTATAAATAGGATGATAAATTATGTTACAAATGGTTCGATCTAATTCCATGGATTATACCAGCTATGTTTAGCTGATGGAGTAACACTTCCCAGTGGTATTACTAGGAGGTGGGTTAAGAAGAGGGGTCTCCTAACTATCACAAACTGAGAAGCTTTTTTTTACCTAGCTTTGCCCATGAACCAGAATCTTTAGGAGTCTCAAAGCCAGTTCCATTCATGGTGGTAAACCTCAAAATGTCACCAGGGAACCTGTGAGTTGAAGTTATGCTAGTAGTGAAGACTACCACGCTGATGGATGGATGCGTCAGAAGTAGGATTTACAGGGCTTTGGGATCCAAGCTCAAATGGTTTTAGATTTTTTTTAAAGGGGTATAGATTGGGGATGGCAGGATTGATATTGGCTGAGGATTGGAGGTCACAGCAAAGAAAGGGCCATGAAATAAGTTGTGATCAATGAACTGTTGTTGGTAATCAAACTGTTTGCCCAAGTGAGCAGACTGGTGATTCAGATAAATTGTTAAGAAGGAAATTCTTAGAAACCAACAGTGAAGTTATTCATTAGTTTGCAGATTTATCTTACTCAAGCTAGGGTTTCCTGGAACAAACAACTAAGTCATGATGACATAGGTGCTCTACAGTTGTTTCTGGGTTATAACAAAAATGCTCTCAATTCTCAGCAAAGTCACACCAGATGTCAGGGGAGAGCCCAGCATTCTCAGAACCTATTTGATACTTCAGAGACTTGACTAGAGAAGACCAGTCAAGAGACAATAGACCTCAGTAACCTTATACTAGGCTTCTGGAATGATCTTTATGTGAGTGGATGACAAATTATAAGAGAATTAGAAAGGTACCTATGGGGAGAGAGGTGTTTGAGAGGCTGGAGACCATGAGGAAGCAGGGTAAACATAGGAAGAGTTCATTACACATGGAGACAAATGAATGGGCACTATTTTCTGCACTCTGCTAATAGAGTAGGGAAAAAAGGCTAACTTCTTTGAATCCAGGTTACTAAATTTTTTTTAGCAAATGTTTTAGTGCTTCAAAATCATACTATATGAAACCGTATTATGTATTGAAACTTAGTCTCAAAGAGCTCTGGATGGATTTTGGATAAACCTGGAATTCCCACTCTTAGTTGTTGAATGGATCAATAAAACACCATGATATACAAGAGATCCATCCAAGTGCCTGGTATATTGCCTTTCTTTAGTTTTTAGAGTTCTTCTACAAGTATAAAGATTATAAAGTATAAAAATTAAAATTATATAAATTGTTATAAAGATTACATCTTTGCTTACCTTTATGATCTTATTTGACTTCTAGACATATCATGAAATGGTGGATAAAAACTTGAAATTTTTGCTCATTTATTAAGACAAACATTGATTTCACCATGTACTAAGTGTACAAGTTTGATTGGGTTATTTTACTCTAACAAGCCTTCTTATTACATAAGCAATATACTTATTACTTCTGTGAGTCTCTTATTCTGTAAAATGAAGATGATAAATGTTATTGAATGAGTCACAGGAGATAATGTATGTTAAAACAGCTAACACCACTGTTCCTGTTACAAACTAGGCACTCGGGTTTTTGTTCCTTGTTTTTTTCTCATCTACCACAGTTTTTCAGGGTACAGCTAAAACAGGTGTCAGTTATCTGTTTTTATCTCATGCTAACTAAATAGTTCATCTGGAGGTGCCTGGGTGGCTCAGTTGGTTAAGCATCTGACTCCTGATTTTGGCTCAGATCATGATCTGGCAGTTCGTGGGTTAGAGCCCAAGTCGGGCTGACAGTATGGGGCCTGCTTGCAAATCTGTCTCCCTCTCTCTCTCTCTGCCCCTTCCTTGCTCATGCTCTCTCTCTCTCTCTCTCTTTCTCTCTCTCTCTCTCAAAATAAATACACTTAAAAAAAGAAGTGTTCTCAACCAGAGAGATTTTTTTTTTCCTGCAGGGGACATTTGACCAGCTCCACAATTACTTTTGGTTGTTACAATAGGAGAGGTTGATGCTACTGGTATCTAGTAGGAAGAGGCCAGAGATGCTCCAAAACAATTACTATGCAGAGGACATCTCCCTCCGACAAAGAATTATCCAGTTCAAAATGTCAACAGTACAAATCAAGAATGTCTGATTAGATGCATATTTTATTTAAAACAGGTTTGGAATTGAGAGAACCATCAAAATCAAGATCATTAATATCAATAATATATATTGGCAACTTTGCATTATGTATACAATTGTATACATATATGTATACATATATGTATATGTATGCAAACACATATATACCTATATTTATACACACACACACACACACACACACACACACACATGTTTATATTGTCATTATCTCATTTTGGTTTACATCATTCAATGGAGTCAGTTTTTTATGCCCATTTTTATAGGAGACTTGCTGGTATACTATAACCTGACCCAAGTACACACAATAATGGAAGGAGACATAAATGTAGTGCTTCTGTCTCCAAAAGCTATCCTTTAAATCACTAAACAATGCTATGTTCCAGTAGTTAAATTTTGGTGCTGCCATGTAATGGTTTGAGTCTTTTAACTAAGAATTAACTCTTCTTGAGTTACAGTTTCTATTTTGTTTAAAACAAAACAAAAGAACAATTTTACATGTCAATCCATGGTATAGCATCCATGTGAGCACCAAAGTTAGGAAATCAATGAAAGTAATTTTAAAATCCCAAAGAACCATAAAATACAAGCTGCTGTGCCTACTGATTGACAGTATACTTGGGAAATTTCAGCTTTATGTTACTGAAACAATATTCTATTAGTATTTCCTATAGAAAGAGAGATAAATGAAAATAAAAATCCTTTCCCATTGAAACCTAACTCTTGTTTGGATAAGTGACATTTCTGACAAGTCTGGTAAAAGTAGAGGGACCAAAAATACCTGTAAAAATCCACTGTTTCCTCCAAAGTCCAACCTTTTTAATTTACTGATTGGATTAGGGATGATCCAACTAAAATAGTTAATACTAGATAAAAAGTTGGATAAACTGTTCACATATCTTTTTTTTCATGTTTTCTGTGAAAAGTAAATCCAAGAAATATCAACAAATACCAGCCCTGTAAGGACAGAGACAGATGTAATTTGTATTTTCAATAAAAGAGTACCCATTTCTGTGAAGATTTAAGACTGTGTCAGTGTCACAATATATTCATATAGAATTTCCTTACTAATGTTACATTTTACAGAGTAAAAATAGATTTATTCTAGCTTTTACAAAAGTATGTAATGCATTAACTAAGCTTTTATGAGTTTTGTTTTGTTTGTTTTACTTTTTAACTAATGTCTCAATAGTGTAATAGTCTTTGATTGCCTTGTGTGTGTATCAGGACAGTCAACTTTCAAAAAGATGTTTCACTTAACATTCTTGTTGCTAAAAAAATGTAATATATGTATACTCACTATTCATTTGTTAAGCAGTTACATCAGTCAACCATTCAGCACATGTTTATGAAATATCTACTCTGTGTTCATCACTGTGCAGCTATGTGTAAGGATACTTAGAAATAAAAAATGTTAACTTTCTGAAAATGAAATTGAAATAACTGATTTAATAATCTTTTAGATTTCTTCCAGGAAACTCAGAGCCAAACTTGAAGCTGGATTATAGCTGCTCTGTAGGTTTTACAGCCCTTATAGTTGAGTTATTTGCTTAGTCATAACTGCTTCTTTTCTCTTTAACCCATCTTTTCATACTGTTTATTCTCGGATTCTCTGTATGTCAGTTTATTTTTTAATAGATCACTTTGGAATGGCTTTACTCCTACTCCATAATCATACTCATTTCTGATCTCCATTACTATCAATTCTGAATCTTAACAGTAGTATTAAGATTCAAGATTAAACATTGGATTGAAATTAAGCCTATACATCTTAACCTATAACCAACGTACATTTGAAATCAGTGCCCAAGGAAAGAAAGATCAACAAAAACTTCAAAATTCCCCTTGTAAGATGGCTCAAGTTCTTTATAGAATGAGAAATGGTGTCAATAAGTTAAATATAAACATACAGAGACATTTTTCAGCGAATACCAACTATGGACATCATGGTTCTCTTGACAACATCTGTCTCTTTGCTCCTGCACAATGAGACTTAAATGAAGCTTTGGTTGCACTCACCTTAAAATGAAATCTTGATTGAACAAAAATTGGATCTTGATTGTCTAGTCTTGCCACAATAAAATCCAAGTAACCCAGGTCTAAGGTCAATATGTGGTATTCCTCTGTCCACAGGACTTGGTTCTGTGATAATTAAATCTGTTCAAAGCTTGAGAATTTTATATGGACCTTGAGGGATAAGAACAGAGTCAGAAAGGGAGGTGACTGGAAAGAGTGATAGATAGAAGTCCTCAATAATATTTAGTCATTAATGGAAGAGTACCAGAATGGAAATATTGTGCAGTTTACAAACCACTTTCACATAAATACTATCTAATTTTCATAGCACACCTGTGAGGCATGAGTATAATTATCATCTTATTTTACAAATGAAGATATTGAGACCTCAAAGAGGTTTTGTGATTTAATCTTATGCCACAAAGAGTAGATCACTTGAATACTGCCCATCAGAAGGTAATATGTGAGACCAGACGATGAGTGAACAGAAACTCCAGAAAGAGAGACCTAGCATACAACAGTTTTTCAGAGGAGTATGAGATTATCAGGGATGTAGAGTGAAAAATTAGATGAGGAACAATAAAAACAACCAGAAATCAGAGGGAGAGAAGAGATCCTGAAGTTGAACTAAGATCTGCCGGATTCCAGAGTTCATTCCTTTAAAGACTCAGGTGCTGCCTGGGGTAAGTCTAAGATAAATATTTCCAATACCAAGGAAGTATGGATCAGACATCACCCAAAATTAAATCCACAGTACCATTATGGGCTATTTTTATTTCATGGCTTCAGATCACTGCCATGCATATAAGGCACACATTTCCATTGGTGATTTTTACTTTTGTTAAGTCTTCAAGAGCTTTGCAGAGCCTCCCTGTAATGTGTGGATTTATGATGTTAGGAAGTCTCTTTTTAAGTGGCTCAGGAGGAAATTACTAAGGCGCAGAAACCCAAAGAGGATATGCCTTTCCAGAAAATAAGCTCTGAATAGAATAATATGTCAACACAACAGCTAATTCTACACTTCACATTATTTATCAACACCCCTCTAAGATTCGCTCTATGCCAAAAGAGAACCTTCCATAGAGAACAAACGTGAGCAAAATAAAAGAATTTAACTTTGTGGCTATTCTAAGGGGCTTGAAATACCTTTTAAAGTGCATGTCAAACTATAAGTGTCAGTTTATTTTTTTTAATAGATCACTTTGGAATGGCTTTTTACCATTTTTCTTGCTTTTCCTTGGAAGAAAACATTTTTATATGGCTTCATTACAGATATGCACATCTATCTGTCGTATAGGTATCTGAAGAACAGCTTAGATTCCTTCTTCTTTCTGTCTTTTCCTCCATCAAGATGTGCCTAGTTTCTGTACCTTACAATTCTAAAATCAATCATATCCTGAAAGATTTTCTGCTCACGATAAGAAACATATTGAGAGAGACTCCAAAATATTGTGCCTCAGTTTCAAAATCACCATTGTATTGCTTTGACTAACATCCCGTTTTCCTTGCCTGTCCTCGTTCCTCTGATTTATGTAGATTTCCTTCTGATTGTTTATACCTCCCATCTTGCACTACCCACCAGTAGTCGCAGCTTCCTTTGTTTATTTGACTTATGGCTGATCATGCTGACCACGTGACTATTCCATAACTGATAGCGGCCAGGGTACCACCAAAACAAAATGGCCATTCAGAGCATGTGAAGCTTTACTTCCTCAGAAACTCAATAGAAACATTGGTGTGTCAAAAGAAGAATGGATTTCTTTCTGGAAAAATTAAGAATAATGGTTTAGCTCCATACAAGGAGAACATTTAATCAAATAGGTTTTACATATAGCTGTATTCAGAAATGTTTAGATTAGGAGTCAACAGTGTTTATAGATTTTGGAATAATGTATGCTTATGAACTTTCATAATGCTGACCATGAGCACAGGCTGTACTGGGATGGTCACTGTGAGGTATTTGAGATTATGTAGTTTTGAATCAAATGTTCAAGTCTAAGGGCCAGCATTATTTTATTGCCCATCAGGGCAGGTGCTCCAAATCTAGAGTGCTCTAGATAAGAAGGACAAGTGTTCATGGCTTATGCTTGCCTGAAGCAAAACTACAAGAATGGTTTTCTTTATTAACTCCAAACTTCTTACAGTTGTGTGAAAATACTACATTTTCTCCCACTTGTATTTATGCATGTACTCTTCTGTCTGATTGAAGCACTTCCCTGCGCTCTCAACATCCTTCTTCAGCCAGCTAAATTTCCTTAAGAAAAATCAAGTGACACATTTGACTTCTATTCTGTCTAGTGTGCTATTCCTCTGAGGCCCAATAATCCATGTGCTTATCTTTATCAGCCTTTAGGAATATGTATTAAAATTGATGGTGTATATTCAGCTTCTATTAGGCTGAGCACTATGAGGCTGACAGGGGTTGGTATTTTATTATATTTTCTTTTCTTGAGTGACACAGTACTTGAAATCTAATAGGCACTCATTGATTGCTTACTGCATACATAAGCAATGGAATGAATGAGGTCTATGGACTGTCTTATTTCCATCTGCAGTGTGATTTTCTTCCATCTTGTTGCCCATGTTCCTCATTCAACACAAAGCTTTCTCTCAGCCAGCCCTTCCTAACCTCCTGCTCCCTCCATTGTTCCCTCTTTAACTCCTGCCCCCACATTTACTCTCCAATATCCAAAATGTAAATCTGTACACATAAAAATTATTTGAATTTTCACTTTTTAAGATGCTGTTAAAATTTGTAATTGTGTTCAAATTCATCTCCCTCATTCTGCTCTGAGACATATTAAACAAGATCTCTTGCCCTCAGGCTTCTGCAGACACTGGCTGCACACTAGAGAGCCAAAGGGAAGAAACCAGGGAATATATCCCATCTTTCTCTGCACAGGCTACATCCTTTTCTTATTTTTATTTTTATTTATTTTTTTTAAATTTTTTTTTTCAACGTTTATTTATTTTGGGGACAGAGAGAGACAGAGCATGAACGGGGGAGGGGCAGAGAGAGAGGGAGACACAGAATCAGAAACAGGCTCCAGGCTCTGAGCCATCAGCCCAGAGCCTGACGCGGGGCTCGAACTCACGGACCGTGAGATCGTGACCTGGCTGAAGTCGGATGCTTAACCGACTGCACCACCCAGGCGCCCCCTTTTCTTATTTTTAATACTTAGAATAGTTTTTGTTCTCCTGCTTGGATCTTGACTAATGAATTGGCAGAAAGTGGCCAAATTTTCTTGGTATGTATATATATGTGTATGTGTTTGTGTGTACATATATATATATATATATATACACACAAACACACACACATACACACACACACATATATATAATTCTATATACATATATGTATACAATTTTTTAATTACAATGAAAAGTTCATGTTTTCTGAATGACCATAGGGACTCTGCGTATTTAATTCACATCATATTGATTTCATTGATGTGATTTTAGGCCTTTCTTTTTTCTACTGGAAGCTCTATAGAAAACTGAAATAATAGCAAATGCAAATGAATATAACAAATCGCCCCATGATTATCATTTGATACTTACAACGACTAATATTACTTCTTACCTGGTCAAAGGCCTAAATTCAGCCAGGACAAAGTATTACTTCATGATTCCAGAATCTCAGGTTTATTTTGCTGAAAGTAAACCAATCATATTTAGTTCTATATAAAATTAACCACTTTCATTAAAAAGACTGAAATTAAATATTCTTGATGCTTTCTGTGAAATATTGGACAATATATACTTTTTCAATTACATGTTGGGGGGTGATATGGGCTGAAGTAATAAAAATATATTTCCTGGAAGATTCTGCCAGTTACTCAAAGAAAAAATATATAGTCCAGTAGGTCTTGTAATATTTCCAAGAAATTCAATATTTGGCTCTGTCTTAACCAGGAGCCCAATTTACCCAGTAATCTTAATTAAATGAATCAAATGATTATGAGGTTTATCGAGTGTCCTCGCATGGAAAAGGTAGCAATAATACTTTCAAACCAAGAGCCTAGGTAAAGAGTTGGCACCAAAGGTGATACCAAGACTCAGAAGAAATTAATTAATTGGACCAACTGCTCTAATTCTGTTGATATAGTGCAAAATGAAAGGAACTTTGATACTTTTTGTGTGAGAATCGTTAACTTTACACCAGTAGAGGAGGGACACTTGTACTATTGTTCATTGTATTAGTATACTAGAGCTACCATAACAGAGCACCACAAACTGGCTGGCTTTAAACAACAGAAATTTATGGGGTGCCTGGGTGGCTCAGTCGGTTAAGCAGCCGACTTTAGCTCAGGTCATGATCTCGCGGTCCGTGAGTTCGAGCCCTGCGTCGGGCTCTGTGCTGACAGCTCAGAGCCTGGAGCCTGTTTCGGATGCTGTGTCTCCTTCTCTCTCTGACCCTCCCCCATTCATGCTCTGTCTCTCTCTGTCTCAAAAATAAACATTAAACAACAGAAATTTGTTTTCTTACAATTCTGGTGGCTACAAATCCGAGGTTAATGTGTCAGCAGGGTTGGTTTATTTTTTTTTAATTTTTTTATGTTTATTTATTTATGAGACAGCAGGGGAGGGGCAGAGAGAGAGACACAGAATCAGAAGCAGGCTCCAGGCTCAGAGCTGTCAGCACAGAGCCCGTCGTGGGGCTGGAACTCACAAACCGTGAGATCATGACCTGAGCTGAAGTTGGTCACTCAACCGACTGAGCCACCCAGGCACCCCAGGGTTAGTTTCTTTTGACTGTTTTTCTCATTGGGTTGTAGCTGGACACAGTCCTCCCTCTGTGTCTGTGTCCTAATTTTCTCTCCCCGTAAGGACAATAGTCAGGTTGGATTAGAGCTCACACTAATTACTTCATTTTAATACAATAACATCTTTAAAAGCCCTATTTCCATTCTGAAGTACTGGAGGTAAGGACTTCAACATATGAATTTTGGGAGACACCTATTTTAGCCTATAAAACATATAGTAATTGAATTTTGTTTTTGGAGATAAAAAATATATTGGACTTGGTGGTTTTGGTACTATGATGAAATAAAGAGAGAAGGAACTGGAGACAATCTTTTAAAAAACAGAAAGTAAAAAAAAAAAAAAAGAAAGAAAAAGAAAAAGAATTGCTTCTCGCTGTGCCACACTCAAACACATACCAGTGTGGCATTCTTTTCCATGTATGTATACATTTTCTGTCATTGGTAATCATTTCTCCATTTCTTACATGACTATTTCCTAGACATCCTTCTAGAATTAACTTTAGCACCATTCTCTGTAGGAAATCTTGCTCTCTCCCACTTTTATTGATTGAATTCAGTGGTCTTTCCAAGCAGTTAATAGTTAATTCAAACAACAAGTAGTTAACTCAAACAACAAATGTAAATATTTCAAAGAACAGAGAATTAAGTGGTAAGTATTAGTAAAAGACTTTCTGTATGAAGTACAAGTTTAGCATGGATCAGAACCACTTTCCCATTTACATACCAAAATTTGCAGTAGTTCAAACTAAATTTACCTGGGATTTTCCCAAGACTCTACAAAGCCACCAAGAGAGTATGCATGAATAATTGAGATAACACTCTAGAATCCTAAATTCATAATGTTACCTAGAATATGCCAGAAATTCATCACTAGTAATTTGTCTTACATAGCAAGTATTTCATTCTATACAAAATTCATATTCAGAGATACTTATATTTTCACATGAATATTAAAGGAAGCAGATTTAAAAATATTATTTTTCTATGCTCTCAGTTTCCTTTATTTCATTCATCCTTGGTTCAGCAAGTAAATTTGCAGAAATTTCTTTGCTCATGTTTTTGTAAATGACTTTAAAAACATCACCATCAGCTAAGAGAGTATAAAACATTTACTGGGTACAATTGCAAGCATTTCCATAATGTTTCCCTCTTTATTTGAAAGTAAAGACCAGGAATCTCTTTTCAAATTCAGCAGTGCATAGGTTTGCTGAATTGTGCAGATAGACACCAGTTAACTTTGCCAAATATCTTGCCCTTTTCATGGTCTACAAAATAATCTTACTGCTCCTCTTCACACACTTTTCCTTCTTCTGGGTCCACTGGGCAAAAATTCTGAGATAAAAAAGCTTCTGCTTACTCTAATGCACTCTACACAATACAGCAACTTCCTTTTGACTCTATTGGTTCTTTCTGTCTGTTTTCTTAGCATATACACCTTGTATGGTGTATGAAGATGAAAAATTAGTAAAGAAACTGTTTTGGAACTCTAAAAGAAATACATGAATAACCACGAGCAAAATTAAGCAACACAATACTAACAGCATAAAGAGGAATCACTGTGGAGAAAGAACAGACCTAGATTCTATGGTAAATATACTGGTCTGGAAAGGAATATGAGAAAATCAACATTTATGGAATATTTACTAATGTGCCACATGTTGCTACAAAAATATAAATAAATAAGGAGTCTATAATTTTATGGATTTGGTTCAAGATCATAGGCAATGGGAAAACCATAGAGCTAAGATTGAAACCAGATATATCTGATCTCAAGCAAAACCCAATTTTGTTTTGTTTTGTTTTGTTTTTTCTTTCAGTTTCTGTTCTACTAGTTTTGAGTGTATAAATATTAAGATTCTGGTTGTTTCAAGTCTGTAAAGTGGAGGTGACATTATCTACCCATGTGATTGTGTTTCAAAACCTGCAAGAACGGTGCCAAGCATATAACCCAAATAATCATTCTTGCATTTGTTCCCTCAGAAACCACTGGCTTAGCAGGTTCTTCTTAAGCAAAGGCAGAAAAGCTGCAAATAAGGATTCCAAAGGGCCACTTTCACATGTCAAATTGTTTCTACTGAAGTGTTAAACCAAAGGGGTCAGCCTTGACATATTTATATCATCCTGGTATATTGGCTTTTAAAAATATCATCTAAATTAAAAAGAGGTTGCTAGAACTAATAATCTGAGGGTCACGTTTGCTGTCTCCATTGACTGCCAAAGAAGTGATGAATCTCCTAGTTCCAGATCAGTGCAACCACTAACACTGAGTTATATTAAGTTGAGCATATTCCTTTCCTAAATGATTTCATTGACAGCATGGTTCTTTCTGTAGTCCTACTCATCACGGTAGAATGGACCTGGACGGGAGTAAGAGTAAGTCACTCCAAGAATGTGATGTGGACACAACTGAAATGATGATGATGACCTGGTCAAAACATCTCAGTATAACTAAACATGCATAAATATGATATTTCCCACAGAGTCTTGGGAAAGCTTCCCTAATTCATGAACATTCAGTAAGTAGTTTGGATACTACTCATAAACCTATGTGTAATCTTTCAGGTCAAACCATAGGTAATTTCCAAAGGGAAACTGACATTTATGCACAGGAATTTAGTGCACAGCCAATGCACTGCAGTTGGTGAAGAGAGAGTCTGTCAAGGACTTAGCTTTGATTTACGCTTTCCCCTTTGTGGTCCCCATCCCCCCAGGTAGCCATGCTCTTATATGTAATCTGCATCCCTAGAACAGGCACCTCCATTGGAGGCCTCTTTATTGGGGACTTTTGGCAAAGATCTTTCTCAGGTACTTTTGCCACAGGAGTGCACTTTTGCACTTTTGGAAAGCAGGACAGGGGGATTGGGGTCACGTTTTATCCACCGTGGCTCAGTACTCAGTAGTTGTCCACTCCCCACCCTTTCTCCTCTTCTCTGTCTCTGGTGGCTCTCTCCATAGTGCAAACCCCACAGCAATATTCCATGAGGGAAAAGAGAGAACAGCAGGAAGCCAGTGCTTTCTCAAGTTTAGCTTATACTAGTTTTCTTATACTGTTGCAGTAAGTGATTGAAGCCTTGACTGTTACTTTCCTTTTGGCTTGTTGTCTTAAATGGCTACTTGAAACACTGTTAGCTCAGCTCTCTCCAGCTCATCCCTGGGACCTAACAGTCATTGTTCATTTCCATACTGCATGGAAGCCTGAGGTGTTGTCCAGAGCAGTAACAGAATCTGGAGTCAGACAATTGGATTCAAATTTGTACTCTGCCACTTTTTAGTGTTTGACAGTTATTATAGGCTGAAAGGTATCCCCCCAAATTCATATGTTGAAGTCCTAACACCCCGTACTTTAGAATGTGACCATATTAGGAGATGAAGTTTGTTTTTTTTGTTTTTTGTCTTTTTGGGTTTTTGTTTTATTTTGTTTTGTTTTTTATTATTGAGAGAGAGAGAGAGAGAGAGAGAGAGAGAGAGAGAGCATGAGCATGGGAGGAGCAGAGACAGGAGGAGACACAGAATCTGAAGCAGGCTCCAGGCTCTGAGCTGGACACAGAGCCTGACATGGGGCTTGAACTCACAAACTGCAAGATCATGACCTGAGCCAAAGTTGGCCGCTTAACCAACTGAGCCACCCAGGCAACCCTTAGGAAATGAAGTTTTTAAAGAGGTACTTAAGTTAAAATAAGGTCATTAGAGTGGACCCTAATCCAATATGAATACTGTCCTAGTAAGAAGAGATTAGGACACACACACACAGAAGAGCATGTAAAAACACAGAGAGAAGATGGCCATCTACGAGCCAAGGAGACAAATGCTCAGAAGAAGTCAACCCTGTCAACATCTCATCTT
This sequence comes from Prionailurus viverrinus, assembly GCF_022837055.1. Taxonomy (NCBI): domain Eukaryota; kingdom Metazoa; phylum Chordata; class Mammalia; order Carnivora; family Felidae; genus Prionailurus; species Prionailurus viverrinus. The sequence goes on from NC_062570.1 coordinate 81,336,128, forward strand.
GAATTTGTAGCCTGTAGAACTGTGAGAGACTAAATTTCTGTGGTTTAAACAGAAATTTACATTGTTATGGTGGCCCCAGAAAATTAATATAGCAGTGATCCTGCTACTTTTCTTGGCCACAATTTTCTCTTATGTAGATTATCTTATGAACAAATTAGTAATTGATTCACAACACCATTAAAAAAATAAGACAATCCAAGCAAAGACTATTGTAAATACTCAAGAAATATCAGCTTTTGAGTTATCGGGAAGATGGCGGCGTAGGAGGATGCTGGGCTCACCTTGTCCTGCTGATCACTAAGATTCCACCCATATCTGCCTAAATAACCCAGAAAACCACCGGAAGACTTGCAGAATGGACTCTCCAGAACCAAGCTTAGACAGGAGGCCCACGGAAGAGGGTAGGAAGGGCGGAGAGGCGGTGCATGCTGCATGGACTGGCAGGAGGGAGCCGGGGCAGTGGAGGGGCAGCCCACCCGTCAAGGCAGAGCCCCCAAGTCTGACATGCAAAAGCAGAGGGGCTGGACGGAGTGAGTTCTGACAGCCAGTGGGAGTTAACATCTGGAATGTTATAAGTCAGCAGCTCTGCTCAGAGAGTGGGAGGGTGAGAGGACACCGGGAGGGAGAGTTGTTGAGCCCCGGAAGACAGAGCTCAGCTCGGCAGAGAACAAAGGTGCTGGCCAGTGACATCTCCCTCGCCCATCCCCCAGCCGAAATCCCAAAGGGAACCAGTTTCTGTCACTGGACTTGCTTGCACCACACAAACACTCAATGGTGTGCTTCTGTGGATCTGTCCCTCCGATGGGTCTGCCTGCCTGCCTCCTCCCGGTGCTGCAAGGCCCCTCCCGCAGGGAACCATGACAGCAAAGTGACTTAAGCCTGCCCCTCGCTCCCCTGTGCACATTGCAGATCCACCCCAGCTAATATGCCAGATCCTATCAAAGCAGCACCACAAGCCTGGCAGTGTGCAAGTAGCCCAGACAGGGGCCACACCACTCCACAGTGAGTCCTGCCCCTGGGAGAGGGGAAGATAAGGTACACACCAGTCTCACTGTGGCCCCAGCGGTGGGCTGGGGGCAAACATCAGGTCTGACTGCAGCCCCACCCACCAACCCAAGTTATTTAAGACAGCACAGGGGAAGCGCCCTGCAGTTCCGCACCACTACAGGGACTATCCAGAGTGATGAAACTGAAGAATTCCCGTCAAAAGAAACTCCAGGAAATAGCAACAGCTAATGAACTGATCAAAAACGATGTAAACAATATAACAGAAAGTGAATTTAGCATAATAGTCATAAAATTAATCGTTAGGCTTGAAAACAGTATAGAGGACAGCAGAGAATCTATTACTACAGAGATCAAGGGACTAAGGAACAGCCAGGAGGAGCTAAAAAATGCTATTAATGAGCTGCAAAATAAAATAGAGGCGATGACAGCTCAGATTGAAGAGGCAGAGGAGAGAATAGGTGAACTAGAAGATAAAATTATGGAAAAAGAAGCTGAGAAAAAGAGAGATAAAAAAATCCAGGAGTATGGGGGGGGGGATTACAGAACTAAGTGATGCACTAAAGAGAAATAATCTATGCATAATTGGTATTCCAGAGGAGGAAGAGAGAGGGAAAGGTGCTGAAGGTGTACTTGAAGAAATAATAGCTGAGAACTTCCCTGATCTGGGGGAGGAAAAAGGTATCCAAGGCATCCAAGAGGCACAGAGAACTCCCTTCAGACATAACTTGAATCGATCTTCTGCACAACATATCATAGTGAAACTGGCAAAATACAAGGATAAAGAGAAAATTCTGAAAGTAGTGAGGGATAAACATGCTCTAACATATAAAGGGAGACCGATAAGACTCGTGACGGATCTCTCTACTGAAACTTGGCAGGCCAGAAAGGAATGGCAGGAAATCTTCAATGTGATGAACAGAAAAAAATATGCAGCCGAGAATCCTTTATCCAGCAAATCTGTCATTTAGAATAGGAGAGATAAAGGTCTTCCCAAACAAACAAAAACTGAAGGAATTCATCACCACTAAACCAGCCCTACAAGAGATCCTAGGGGATCCTGTGAGACAAAATACCAGAGACATTGCTACAAGCATGAAACCTACAGACATCACAATGACTCTAAACCCATATCTTTCAATAATAACACTGAATGTAAATGGACTAAATGCACCAACCAAAATACATAGGGTATCAGAATGGATAAAAAAACAAGACCCATCTATTTGCTGTCTACAAGAGACTCATTTTAGACCTGAGGACACCTTCAGATTGAAAGTGAGGGAATGGCGAACTATCTATCATGCTACTGAAAGTCAAAAGAAACCTGGAGTAGCCATACTTATATCAGACAAACTAGATTTTAAATTAAAGGCTGTAACAAGAGATGAAGAAGGGCATTATATATAATAATCACAGGGTCTATCCATCAGGAAGAGCTAACGATTACAAATGTCTATGCGCCAAATATGGGAGCCCCCAAATATATAAAACAATTAATCACAAACATAAGCAACCTTATTGATAAGAATGTGGTAATTGCAGGAGACTTTAATACCTCACTTACAGCAATGGATAGATCATGTAGACACAGGATCAGTAAAGAAACAAGGGCCCTGAATGATACATTGGATCAGATGGACTTGACAGGTATATTTAGAACTCTGCATCCCAAAGCAACAGAATATACTTTCTTCTCGAGTGCACATGGAACATTCTCCAAGATAGATCACATACTGGGTCACAAAACAGCCCTTCATAAGTATACAAGAATTGAGATCATACCATGCACAAATCAACCACAGGAAAAAGTCTGGAAAACCTCCAAAAGCATGGAGGTTAAAGAACACCCTACTAAAGAATGAATGAGTCAACCAGGAAATTAGAGAAGAAATTAAAAAAATATGTGGAAACAAATGAAAATGAAAATACAACAATCCAAACACTTTGGGATGCAGCAAAGGCCGTCCTGAGAGGAAAATACATTGCAATCCAGGCCTATCTCAAGAAACAAGAAAAATCCCAAATACAAAATCTAACAGCACACCTAAAGGAAATAGAAGCAGAACAGCAAAGGCAGCCTAATCCCAGCAGAATAAGAGAAATAATAAAGATCAGAGCAGAAATAAACAATATAGAATCTAAAAGAACTGTAGAGCAGATCAATGAAACCAAGAGTTGTTTTTTTTTTTTTTTAAATAAACAAAATTGATAAACCTCTAGCCAGGCTTCTCAAGAAGAAAAGGGAGATGACCAAAATAGATAAAATCATGAATGAAAATGGAATTATTACAACCAATCCCTCAGAAATACAAGCAATTATCAGGGAATACTATGAAAAATGATATGCCAACAAACTGGACAACCTGGAAGAAATGGACAAATTCCTAAGCACCCACATACTTCCAAAACTCAAACAGGAAGAAATAGAAAACTTAAACAGACCCATAACCGGCAAAGGAATTGAATCAGTCATCAAAAATCTCCCAACAAGTATGAGTCCAGGACCAGATGGCTTCCCAGGGGAATTCTACCAGACATTTAAAGCAGAGATAATACCTATCCTTCTCAAGTTGTTCCAAAAAATAGGAAGGTAAGGAAAACTTCCAGACTCATTCTATGAAGCCAGCATTAGTTTGTTTCCTAAACCAGACAAAGACCCAGCAAAGAAAGAGAACTACAGGCCAATATGCCTGATGAATATGGATGTAAAACTTCTCAATAAGATACTAGCAAATTGAATTCAACAGCATATAAAAAGAATTATTCACCATGAGCAAGTGGGATTCATTCCTGTGCTGTAGGGCTGGTTCAACATTTGCAAATCAACCAATGTGATACATCACATTAATAAAAGAAAAGATAAGAACCATAGGATCCCGTCAATCGATGCAGAAAAAAGCATTTGACAAAATTCAGCATCCTTTCTTAATAAAAACCCTTGAGAAAGTCGGGATAGAAGGAAATAACATCATAAAAGCCATTTATGAAAAGACCACAGCTAGTATCATCCTCAATGGGGAAAAGCTGAGAGCTTTCCCCCTGAGATCAGGAACATGACAGGGATGTCCACTCTCATTGCTGTTGTTTAACATAGTGTTGGAAGTGCTAGCTTCAGCAATCAGACAACAAAAAGAAATCAAAGGCATCAAAATTGGCAAAGATGAAGTCAAGCTTTCACTTTTTGCAGATGACATGATATTATACATGGAAAACCCAATAGACTCCACCGAAAGTCTGCTAGAACTGATACATGAATTCAACAAAGTCGCAGGATACAAAATCGATGTACAGAAATCAGTTGCATTCTTATACACTAATAATGAAGCAACAGAAAGACAAATAAAGAAACTGATCCCATTCACAATTGCACCAAGAAGCATAAAATACCTAGGAATAAACCTAACCAAAGTTGTAAAAGATCTGTATGCTGAAAACTATAGAAAGCTTATGAAGGAAATTGAAGAAGATATAAAGAAATGGAAAAACATTCTGTGCTCATGGATTGAAGAGCAAATATTGTTAAAATGTCAATACTACCCAAAGCTATCTACACATTCAATGCAATCCCAATCAAAATCGCACCAGCCTTCTTGAAGCTAGAACAAGCAATCCTAAAATGTGTATGGAACCACAAAAGTCCCCAAATAGCCAAAGTAGTATTGAAGAAGACCAAAGTGGGAGGCATCACAATCCCAGACTTTAGCCTCTACTACAAAGCTGTAATCATCAAGACAGCATGGTATTGGCACAAAAACAGACACATAGACCAATGGAATAGAATAGAGACTCCAGAATTGGACCCACAAATGTATGGCCAACTAATCTTTGACAAAGCAGGAAAGAATATCCAATGGAAAAATGTCTCTTTAACAAATGGTGCTGGGAGAACTGGACAGCAACATGCAGAAGGATGAAACTAGACTACTTTCTTATACCATTCACAAAAATAAACTCAAAATGGATAAAGGACCTGAATGTGAGACAGGAAACCATCAAAACCCTAGAGGAGAGAACAAGAAAAAAACCTCTCTAACCTCAGCCGTAGCAATTTCTTACCTGACACATCCCCACAGGCAAGGGAACTAAAAGCAAAAATGAACTATTGGAACCTCATGAAGATAAAAAGCTTCTGCACTGCAAAGGAAACAATCAACAAAACTAAAAGGCAAACAACGGAATTGGAAAAGATATTTGCAAATGACATATCGGACAAAGGGCTAGTATCCAAAATCTATAAAGAGCTCACCAAACTCCACACCTGGAAAACAAATAATACAGTGAATAAATGGGCAGAAAACATGAATAGACACTTTTCTAAAGAAGACATCCAGATGGCCAACAGGCACATGAAAAGATCCTCAACATCACTCTTCATCAGGGAAATACAAATCAAAACCACACTCAGATATCACCTCAGGCCAGTTAGAGTGGCTAAAATGAACAAATCAGGATGTGATTTGGAGACTATAGATGCTGGTGAGGATGTGGAGAAACAGGAACCCTCTTGCTCTGTTGGTGGGAATGCAAATTGGTGCAGCCGCTCTGGAAAACAGTGTGGAGGTTCCTCAGAAAATTAAAAATAGATCTACTCTATGACCCAGCAATAGCACTGCTAGGAATTTACCCAAGGGGTAAATGAACAAATCAGGATGTGATTTGGAGAATATAGATGCTGGTGAGGATGTGGAGAAACGGGAACCCTCTTGCTCTGTTGGTGGGAATGCAAATTGGTGCAGCCGCGCTGGAAAACAGTGTGGAGGTTCCTCAGAATATTAAAAATAGATCTACTCTATGACCCAGCAATAGCACTGCTAGGAATTTACCCAAGGGGTACAGGAGCACTGATGCATAGGGGCACTTGTACCCCAATGTTTATAGCAGCACTCTCAACAATAGCCAAATTATGGAAAGAGCCTAAATGTCATCAACTGATGAATGGATAAAGAAATTGTGGTTTATATACACAATGGAATGCTATGTGGCAATGAGAAAGAATGAAATATGGCCTTTTGTTGCAACGTGGATGGAACTGGAGAGTGTTATGCTAAGTGAAATAAGTAATACACAGAAAACCAGATACCATATGTTTTCACTCTTATATGGATTCTGAGAAACTTAACAGAAGACCATGGGGGAGGGGAAGGAAAAAAAAAGGTTAGGGAGGAAGGGACCCAAAACATAAGAGATTCTTAAAAACTGAGGGTTGATGGGGGGGGTGGGAGGGAGGGGAAGGTGGATGATGGGCATTGAGGAGGGCACCTGTTGGGATGAGCACTGGGTGTTGTATGGAAACCAATTTGATGATAAATTTCATATTAAAAAAAAAGAAATATCAGCTTTTACTTTCCTTTGTTTTAGCTTTGAAATACATTCCCTTCATTTCTGCCATGATAAGCCTCCCTGTTTTAAGACCTTTCACCTCATGTTCTGCACATACTGGAAGGTTGATCTTTGATCAGATCCCTTACCTATGCCAAATGATTAAATGTCCATAGGACATATTTAAACTTATTGATGTGCTCTAAAGACAATCTGCTAAAATGGTGCCATTTTATTTTATTTTTCCAACTAGATCATCTATTAGCCAGCCCCAATTTTCCATTTCAGTTACAGTGGTATACTCTTCCCAGAATCTATGATATTTTAACATTTGTTTTTGCACATACTTTTGCTCTATCCTTGAAATGTTCTCCTCTTTTTTTTTCTTTTCTCAAGCCTTCTCATTTTTTTAGTGCTTAAGTTGAAGAAGATGTTCTTAGCAGCTGCACTCCTAGCAATCTCAAAGCAAGCAAGGAATCGGAGTTAGGAAATGAGGTCATTTAGAGACACGTCCCAAACCTGTTCATTCAGCAAGCAGTTATGGGATTGCTCCATCTGATAATAATTGAGCTAGATTTGGATACAGGACATGAGAAAAGTATAGACATGTCCGTCCTCCAAGAATTCATAGTCTGGCAGAGGAGACCACTACACAGCACACAATTAAATATCCTATGTGATATCTGAAAGGATGTTTTGTATAGATAGAGGGATATATGCAAATAGAAGGGCAGAGCCAACTTTTAGTAGGCGAGAGCATTTGAGCTGAATCGTGAAAAATCTAGAAACATAAGCTAGGAGAAAAAAAGAATGTGCTGAAAAAGAGACATATTCAGGGATCTGCCAGCAGTTCAACACAACTGATGTATCTAAGGAGAGCAATAGGAGACAGGAAGGAGAAAGGGACAAGAGAAAATCTTAAACGTGAGAGACATTTGGATAAGTAGAAGTCACGTAAGCCAGCCTTTGTGGCCAACATGTGGCCTTTTCCCTATCTCTTGTCTGGTCTGAAACAAAAGCATATTATGATCACTATATTTGCACCTGCTTGCAAATGGCTGATAATTACAGATAGTCTTGATATAGGACATATTATTTTTGTGTCTAAAAATCCTCTAATGGGTGAAAATCACAACCAAAAGGATAGTCATAAAGATTTAAGAATTTCAATTACATAATGTGATTTGGTCTTCTCCTTTTTCCCTCCATGCTCTTTCTACCAATTTTTTAAACTTCTTCATTGTTTGCCATCCTTTCTTTAATTTCTTGTGTAATCAATAAATCAGAGGTATATCATTACCACTTGAAGAAAGAAATTTAGAAGATCTTTATGAATGTTATAAACTAAAAGATAAGTTTTTTAATTATTTTTTTTCAACGTTTATTCATTTTTGGGACAGAGAGAGACAGAGCATGAATGGGGGAGGGGCAGAGAGAGAGGGAGACACAGAATCGGAAACAGGCTCCAGGCTCTAAGCCATCAGCCCAGAGCCTGACGCGGGGCTCGAACTCACGGACCGCGAGATCGTGACCTGGCTGAAGTCGGACGCTTAACCGACTGCGCCACCCAGGCGCCCCAAAAGATAAGTTTTTTTTTTTAATTTTTTTTTTCAACATTTATTTATTTTTGGGACAGAGAGAGACAGAGCATGAACGGGGGAGGGGCATAGAGAGAGGGAGACACAGAATCGGAAACAGGCTCCAGGCTCTAAGCCATCAGCCCAGAGCCTGACGCGGGGCTCGAACTCACGGACCGCAAGATCGTGACCTGGCTAAAGTCGGACGCCTAACCGACTGCGCCACCCAGGCGCCCCCAAAAGATAAGTTTTAAATGCCATTTTGAGAGGTGTCTGGGTGGCTCAGTGGTTTAAATGTCCGACTTCAGCTCAGGTCATGATCTCGTAGTTAGTGAGTTAGATCCCTGCATTGGGCTCTGTGCTGACAGCTCAGAGCCTGGAGCCTGCTTCAGATTCTGGGTCTCCCTCACTCTCTGCCCCTCCCCCACTTGTTCTCTCTGTCTCTCTCTCAAAAGTAAATAAAAACATTTAAAAAATTGAAATGCAATTTTGAGATTTTGCTATACAATTTTATGTTGTTGTTTTCTAAAATTATTTAAGATAATTATTTTTTCACTCTAAGTAATTTATATCTATGACAATTTCTGGATAATACTTAAGTGTGAACTTGTATGTTTTCAAAACTCTGGATTAATAAGAAAGGGTGAATGACAATATTAAATACTAAGCCTTTTGAGCATTTGTAACTTTTTCTCATTCAAATCTATAAAATCCTGAAAGGTAGGGATTAAGTTCACTGTATAAATGAAGAAACTAACCATCAGAGCTATTAAATAATTGACCATTGCTTCATTGTTTTATGTTACAAAATGTCAGTGTTACCTCAACCATTTCTATTGACAAATTCCAGTGTGTTTCCCTTAAACTAAGGCTAATTAAAAAGTGCTGGTTGGAGAGCCAAGGATGATAAACTTTATAATGGACTAGCTTATACCTGAAATAATCACATTGACAATCATAAAACCCTTTCCAAGTTTTAATTAAGTAGCATTCTTGTGAAACTGATAGTTTTCATTGCTTGGACTTACTCAGACTCATTTGATTTCATGTTTGTCTTTTTTGTTTTGCTTTTATTTTTGTTTTTGAAATGCCACTGGACTGAATCCAGAATAAAGAACAGTTCAGTAAGGGAAGAAAATCATTTTCTGTGTAGAATCTACCAATTCATGATGATGAGCTTCATAAAGAACCACTGAAAATGTTATTTTCAGATTCACCATGATACAAATGGCAAAACAGAGGCACAAAAGGTTAATTAATAAATGTATGTGAATAGTAATTAGTAAATGTACTGGTGGGAATCAAATCCATTTGATACAATATCAAACATTCTTGTTTGCCCAAATCACCATGCTTTTACAACCACAATATTATAAAAATAATCTTATCTTAAATGAAACTAAGAGAAAATTTGTGACTCATATTCTCTTAGATGCTTTAGTGTATTTTTCTGGTCAGTCTATGATTTTTGCTGAATAAATTCTAAAAATAGACCCCCCCAAAAGAAAATATATATGACTTTACAGTGAACCCCACAGACCAGCATATGAACATAGTCATATGAATTGCTAAGATCTGTTCTGCACAAAGATTTCATATTAGCTAAGAAAATGTTCTAAAAAATATATCTAAAATAAAACTGAACTGTACCAGACAACCATCATTATCAGGCTCTTCCCACAATATCTTTTAGTAAAATATAAGTCTTGAGAATATGTGTCTTTTACTTTCATTCTTTTGTTTTTCTTTACAGTCAGACTTCTCATCTTCTTTTCTTTTTTCTTTTCTACTTTTTTTCTTTTCCTTTCCTTTTCTTTCCTTTTCTTTCCTTTTCTTTTCTTTTTGTCTTTTAATTCCAATATAGTTAACATACAGTGTTTTATTAGTTTCAGGTGTACAATATAGTGATTCAACAATTCTATGCATTACTCAGTGCTCATCACAGTAAGTTTACTCTTAACCCGTTCACCTATTTCCCATCTTCCCCCTCACCTCCCCTCTCCTAACTATCAATTTGTTTTCTGCAGTTAAGAGTATGTTTTTTGGTTTGTCTCTCTCTCTTTTTTTTATTTGTTCACTTGTTTTGTTTCTTAAATTTCACATATAAGTGAAATCATATGGTATTTGTCTTTCTCTGAATGACTTGTTTCACTTAGCATTATATTCTCTAGCTCCATCCATGTTTTTGTAAATGGCAAGATTTCATTCTTTTTTATAGCTAAGTAGGATTCCATTGTATATATATGCCAATATACATAAGTAATATTCCATTGTATAAATATGCATCTTCTTTATCCATTCATTTATCAGTGGACACTTGCGTTGCTTCCATAATTTGGCTATTGTAAATAATGCTGGAATAAACACAGGAGTGTATATTTTTTTTTTTTTCAAATTAGTGGTTTTCTGTTATTTGGGTAAATACCCAGTAGTGGAATTACTGGATCAATGGCAATTCTTTCTTTTCTTTTTTTTCTTTTCTTTTTTTTTTCTTTCTTTTTTTTTTTTTTTTTTGAGGAACTCCGTACTGTTTTCCATACTGGCTGCACCAGTTTGAATTCCCACAAATTTGTGCATGAGGATTCATTTTTCTCCAAATACTCACAACATTTGTTGTTGCTGTGTTTTTGATTTTAGCCATTTTGACAAGTGTAAATTGATATCTCGTTGTGGTTTTGATTTGCATTTCTCCAGTGATTAGTGATGCTGAGCATCTTTTCATGTGTCTGTTGTATATATTAATTATGTGTTTTT